>NC_138552.1:68807538-69229165 GCF_964273705.1 Natrix helvetica
TTATCACTAAGTGTTGTATCTTTTTATTCTTGATAAATGTATTTTATTCTCCTTATGTACTTTGTGAGCATATGCACCAAAGACAAATTCTTTGTGTGTCCAATCACACTTGGCCAATAAAGAATTCTATTCTGTTCTGTTCTGTTCTGTTCTGTTCTGTTCTGTTCTATTCTATTCTATTCTATTCTATTCTATTCTATTCTATTCTATTCTATTCTATTCTATTCTATTCTATTCTTTGTAAAAGAAAAGAGCAGTAATGTATAAAAATTACTTCTAGCAGAAAAAAGGTTGTGTCACTCAGTTTAACTTTAATGCAAGGATTAATATTACAAAAAAAACCTTCTTATACCTTTCTGGTTAACATATATTGCAAACTAATAAAATATATAGTACGATGCTAATTTGCAAGCTTGGAAACTGGGGGAAAAATTAAAAAAATATCTTAGTTCTTGTCTTAAAGATTATATTATAGTCTCAATTTATTCACTTTTTAAAAAGGAAACCAAACGCAAATCCCTCTTATTGCTTACTGCTGCAGCAAAAGTGAATTTGCATTTCCCCCCACTTTCCGTTGTTTTATTCTATATCATAAAGCACAAGCAGTACATTATGTTATTTGGCCTTGGTGGTACTTATATACAGTGTTGATTGGAGATGATTAACACACTTAAATCCTTAAAGAAAAAAATCTTAAGTTGATATTAACTTTTATTTCTAAAATATTTCTAAAATATTAAAGTTTAATAAAATTTTACATCTAGAGCTGAGTATGACATTGACAAATAACTACAAAATATATCAAAGTCCTCAAAGAAAGAGAAATGCCTTTTGCTGGTGAAGATATATTTTATGAATCTAGAACAGGGGTGTAAAACTCGCGTCATCAAGGTGACATCACGTGACCAGTGGTGGGTTGCCAATTTTTTATTACCAGTTTGGGCGCGCTTGGGTGCACACTTGTGTTCACGCATGATGCTTTTGCGCATGCACATAAGTGTCCTGGTTGGTGGGCGGAGCTTCCCGCTACTGCTACTACCTGTTCTCCTGATCCAGGCTGAACCAGAAGCAACCGGATAGCTATTTGTCTGAAAAAGGTATAGGGTTTCCTGCCTAGGCAGGGGGTTGGACTAGAAGACCTCCAAGGTCCCTTCCAACTCTACTATTGTATTGTATTGTAACCCACCTCTGCACGTGACGTATCGGGACTTTCCCCCTTCACTGAAATGGGGGTGGCCATGGCTAACATGTGACGCATCTGGCCCATGGGCTAGGAGTTTGACACCCCTGATCTGGAAGGTTGACTTTAGCAGAATGTGTCTGAAAACTATTTAGGAAGAAGAAAAATGCTTTCTCCTCCACCTGATACAGTTGGTTCCTAAGCAGCTTTTTGTATTTCTGCTATTCATGTAACTATGAGTCCTTTCAGCAAACCAGCCTGTATGGCACAAGACATTAAAATGCTGACTTGGGGAAGATTTCTTGAACGGGGCAGCCTGTGGCTGAAGGCTTGTCTTTACAAGCTGGCACAGTCCTTTCCAAAAGGTAATCAGGCATAGTCAGTTTCACTGAAATGAATTGAAGGTGTCAGAACTGATAACAAAAATTCACAGCGGCATAATTTGGTTTAACTTCCTAGTCAAGGAAGAAAAGCAGACACAGTGGCAATTCAAGAGAACTACAAGGGAACTACTAGTGTCTGTCTTATTTCAGCAGCTAGTTATCAAACAAACATGTTAATATACTATTTTATTTTTCTTTCTGTACACTGAGAGCATATGCACCAAAGACAAATTTCTTGTATGTCCAATCATACTTTGCCAATAAACCATTCTATTCTATTCTATTCTATTCTATTCTATTCTATTCTATTCTATTCTATTCTAACCCTACCCTACCCTACCCTACCCTACTCTATTTTAATAGACATTTCATTTATGGGTATGCTTGTAGTTTATCCACAGATACCTTTGGGTTCTCTTTGTTATTAATGCTTGGTATATTAGAATACTGGCTGTCTATGCACCACAAAGAGTGGTAAGTGTTGTTGTTGAAATAATTCATGGTATGACTTAAGGTTTTCTGTTAGTGCTTGAATTATTTTGGATTAACATAGTTTTCAGCTTGCTTTTTTTTTTTTTGAGAATGGGGAACATTGCTTTGGGAGCACATCAAGGCCTTAAAATAATTTTTATATTTGACTGAAGGCAGTTTGTTCTGAGAAAAAGTTTCTGAACCTTCCTTGTTGCAAGATTACACCATCAGCAGAGTTTGGGTTAGGGTTAAGGTTAGTCCCTGGGTACAAAAATAGCTTTAAACATCTTTGAATTTAGAAGTGAGCAAAAAATAAAACACTTGAGGAAAATCGCAGGCAGAGCAGAAGGAGAATATAAAATCCAGAAGGGGTGGAAGAAGTTGAAAATATAAAAGTATACAATTTCATTTGAAACAATTAAAGGGAGATTGAAATTCTGTGAGAAGTGCAATGGAAAAACCCATTATTCAATCTAAAGTGTTTTAAAGCCTCTCAATTGCAAGGTGTAGCATTTTCCCCCTTTCTTTCTTTCTTTTTTTATAAAACTAACTTGACAGCAAAACTGTCAAAAAGCTTTAGGTCTCTGCATCTTAGAAGGAAAGGTCACCCTGCTGCCTCTCGAAAATGCAAACACTAATCTTTCGTAAGCAGTAGAGTACTTCTATTATCAGCTGAGCAAGGTCCAATTGTCAGTGATTGACAAGGTTTCCACATCCAGATTTCTCCCATCACTATGCTTAACAACTCAGAGCTTTCAGGCTGTTGCTTGTGATGAAAATTCAGCAGGGAAGAGGGAGAGAGAGGGAAATAGAAAATTCAGTGATGGGGTTCACGCCGTGTGCATTAAGTTAACATTGTGCCGGGCGGCCGAATGTTCTGGTCAGCAATGCAGAACCCTGGAGCAGAGAATGCAAAGTTTTCTTGTTGTGTCACATGTCAGCTAAAAGTCTATTAATTCACCTGGCACAGGATGTGAGTTTTAAGAAAGAGAGAAAAAAATGGAAGCGTTTTAAAAAAATATGTCCCAGGATAGTCAATTATAAAGAGGCCACTTTGCAAATTATGGAGAAAAAAAATCCCAATTGACAAAGACCATATATCTTCATCCGTCTGTGCTGCTTGAGGTTATCTAAGATGTTGGCATAATCATTAAACTAGGTAATTAGGAATGCTACTGCCATAAAGTTATGTGATTACTCTCCTGGATGCTTCCCCGGATACCTTTCCAGATGTCAGTTCAGAGGAGGAGGAGGAGCCAGTTCTGGGCACATCAGGAAGGGAGTTGGTCAATAGCTCCAAGCAGCTGTCTGAGAGGGATTTGGCTGAAGCACAGCTGCAGCAGGACAGCTCTGAGGCTTCAGGTGAGGAAAGTAGACAGCTGCAGCCAGTCAGCAATGAGGAAGAGTAACTGCCTTCTACACCTGATACAAGAACACGTACGGCAGAGAAAAGGCAGGAGCAGTGAAGGTCAGCCAGATTACTCACAGGGAGGCAGCCTCAACCCTCTTGATGGGCTGCACCAGAAGGTGGCTATTTAGCACAGCAGACAGGTGGAGATGATGCTGGGAACAATATAGAGTAGAATAACAGAGTTGGAAGGGACCTTGGAGGTCTTCTAGTCCAACCCCTTGCTTAGACAGGAAACCCTACACCACTTCAGACCAAATGGTTATGCAACATCTTCTTTAAAACTTCCAGTGTTGGAGCATTCACAACTTCTGGAGGGAAGCTGTTCCACTGATTAATTGTTCTAACCATCAGGAAATTTCTCCTTAGTTCCAAGTTGCTTCTCTCCTTGTTTAGTTTCCACTCATTGCTTCTTGTCCTGACCTCAGGTCCTTTGGAGAATAGTTTGACTCCCTCTTCTTTGTGGCAGCCCCTGAGATATTGGAACACTCCTATCATATGTTTATTTCTTTGCTGTGTGTTCTTGCCTTGAACTTTGGATAGTATCTCTTCAGCTGTTGTCTTTGTCTTGCCTTGTCTTGCTTTTGTCTGTGCACTTGCCTTTGCCTTGACGATTGGTGTTGGCTTCATTTGAGTAGCTTGAGTAACTTATTGGGGTTGAGTTGATGCATGCACAGGGAATTGCTGGGGAATGCCAATTCAGGTTTGGAAGCCTTAATAAGGACTCCTTACACCTGTGGTATAAGTGTGTGCATGAGAGGGTCAGCACAAGCTATGACAATCAGGGAGTTAGCAAAGCACCTACAAATTAAGATACAGGTAGTCCTCAACTTACGATCAAAATTGAGCCCATTATTTCTGTTGCTAAGCAAAACATTTGTTAAGTGAACTTGGTCCCATTTTACAACATTTCTTGCCACAGTTGTTAAGTGAATTAATAACGTAATTGTTATTAAGTTTGCTTAAGGGGATCTGGCCTCCCTATTGACTTTGCATGTTAGAAGGTCACAAAAGCTGACCACATGACGCTGGGACACTGCAATTGTCATACATATGAGCTAGTTGTCAAGTGGCTGAATTTTGATCACATGACTACGTGGATGGTGCAATGGTCATAAGTGTGAAAAACTGTTATAAATCACTTAGTGTCATTGTAACTTTGGTCACTAAATAAGCTGTTATAGTCAAGGACTACCTGTTTTTCTCTCTGCTGTTCCAGTCTTAATGTTTCATTGTTTTTGCTGTCATTTCATTCATCCTTGGAATTTTCTTACATTTCCTTTGAGAATCATACTGAAAAGGAGGCAATAAATGTGTCTTTACCACTGCCTCTTATTTCCTCTTTTAGCAGCTATTTCTCTCACCTCGGTGGAAACAATTGGATGGTAAACTTGCTAAGTGTACCTGGGCCATTGTATTTTCTGCTTTGTTGCTTGCTTGGCTTCTAGTTTTGCTTATTTATTTTTTTCAAAAAATCAAGGCAACATTCTGAAGAATCCTCTCCACTTTAAGATTGTGGTACATGTGAAAAGCCCAGGGACATATTTATTTTAGGGTTAAGGTGAGCTGCACTGGCTCAGTTTTCTTCCCCGTGCAGTTCAGGGCATGGTGTTTCACCTTTAAAGCCCTACATGTCATGACATACGCCTCTGTATTTCTTCAAGAATATCCACCCATCTCACCAGGTAGGGTGGGCACCTATGACAGATAGGGACAGGATTTCACTTCTCTCCTTGAAATCTTGCTATCTAGTAGGACCTTAGAAGCAGCCTTTTTCTGTGACAGCCCCTGCCTTGTGAAACACCCTCCCGCTAGTCATGCAAGAGTTGCCCACCTTGCCAGCATTTAGAAAGACCATTAAGATTTGTACTTTATACCTGTTTGTACAGGTACAACAGTGGACTGGCTGAGCCTACTGTATGGTATTCCAAGAGGGATGATTAAGGCACAGAGTTCTTATTTATTAATCAAATTTATATAGTCACCCATCTCACAAGAAGTTGCTCTGAGCAGCAAATCCATTTTTCTGTACTATTTTTTTAAAATTACTTTATTGTTTTTATGGTTGTTGTAAGCTTTCCAGAGTTGCTTATGATGGGTGGCCATTAGCGGTGGGATTCACTTACCTTCCCTACTGGCTCATAAATGTGAGTGTGTGTATGCACGTGCTCGCTTCACTCACATGCGCCACATCTGCGAATGCGTACCGCCTTTTGCTCATGGACAGTGCTTGGGCATTACGTCGGGGTGGGTGGGAGGAGTCTCCCACAGCTGACGCTACCGGTTCTCCCCAACCTGAGAGAATCAGCTGGATACCACCTCTGGTGGCCATATATATCTATTTAATAAACAGACAAACTTAGAGGGTGCTTGTAAGACCTCTGTCCGTAAATATCTGCTCTTATCTGAGCCCTTTGTTTCTATTCAATACAATACAATAGTAGAGTTGGAAGGGACCTTGGAGGTCTTCTAGTCCAACCCCCTGCCTAGGCAGGAAACCCTATACCGTTTCAGGCAAATGCCTATCCAACATCTTCTTAAAGACTTCCAGTGTTGGGGCATTCGCAACTTCTGGAGGCAAGCTGTTCCACTGATTAATTGTTCTAACTGTCAGAAAGTTTCTCCTCAGTTCTAAGTTGCTTCTCTCCTTGATTAGTTTCCACCCATTGCTTCTTGTTCTGTCCTCAGGTGCCTTGGAGAATAGCTTGACTCCCTTCATGGGTTGCTTTACATCTAGAAGGGATTCCAAGTTGGCAAAGAAAACATGATGCTCTGAATAAATTGAGAAAGGCAAACTAGTTAGGGGAAACAAGTTGCTGTGTTATAAATTATTTGGGCGAGTCAAGACATGAGGGGTCCTTGATGTTCTCTGAGTTCTGGTTGTTATCTTTCAAACATTTCATTACTCAAACTAGGTAACATCATCACCAAAAGTAAGGAATGGGATTTACTTCCCATTTATATTTCTGTTGCTTGACCTGTCAGTATTCTTGGGAGTGGTCTTGGACATTCTTTGATTGGGCTGTTCACTATTAGCTTGTTTGGCAGTTCCTTGATTGGAGTATTGTTTACTTCTTGACTGTTGGTCTGATGTTAATCTTGGTGTTAATTTATGCCTCTCTGGGTGTTGATAGGGAGGGGGCATTTTGGTCTTTTTGTTCCTTTTTTTGTTTGCTGGTTGATTCTTTTGTCAAGAGGCTTTGGCAAAGGTCAGGATACTTTGCTGTTGTTGGCAACTGACAATATGATAGCTTCTTCCCTCATCCATTCCCCATAGGTTGCCAATTAAACTTGTAGTATCATCTACCACATCTATGGGCATAGGGCAGATTTAGAGTGCTTAACAGATTGAAAGGAAAACAAATGTCCTGTCACTCAACAGAGAGAGATAACCAAGGTAGCTCAGGAAGAACAGCCAGGATATCTCTTGGCTCTGTCTCCAACCTCATTCAGGATTTGCCCTTCCTGCGTAGCCTGGGGGTCGGTCTGGAAGAGTTCCATAAACCATTTACTGATTTCTCTTTTTAAAAAGTGTGATTAGAAAATATGACTCTTTGTATTTTATTTAAGAAACAAAAGAAAAATTATCCCTTACGATATAGCATTATAGATAGTTAACTGTTATAAATGGGAAAGGAAAAACCATCTGGGAACAATTTATCCATTCTCTCCTGCTGTTGTGTGTAAGCTTACCCAAAGGTTGTTCAAAAATATAGAGGGAAAGAGAAAATAAAAGATCAGTGTTGGGAATGCATGGGAAAAAAAGCCTCCAGGGACATGCTTGAGTAACTAGAATCTGACCTTGGCAAGTTAAAGAGCAAAAACATGGTAGCAGTGTTAAGGCTTAAGTCTCAGAAGCCCTGCTGAGATACTTTGATGTCTGATATTTTGTGATCTTCCAGGGTCTGACCAAGAGAAATAGCTTATAGGAGTCAAAGAATAAAGCCCAATACGGTAGTCTTATATCAACTCAAGAATACATCCTAAAAATAATAGTAAAAAGGAAAGGTCTGAAGGTACAATATTTTCCCCACACAAAGACCAGGGTTTCTTTGATTTGCCACATGTATGGGACCTCTTTCATCCAGCATTCTTAAAGCTTGTGCTGTGTGATGATTTTATAAGGGAATTTAAATTGAAGGGATTTGGAAAGAAGAAGAAGTGCTGAGAAAGGAGTGACCTAACATGTCATCTCATCTCAGATCTTTATGTATCTGCAATAAAATATCCACCAAAATAAATATGGGCAGGCTTTCAAAATCATTCTAAGCAGTCCTGCTTTGCGCTTGTAAGTTGCAGTGTAATGATTCTTTTAGGGTGTTAAAAGAGCATTGAGCTGCCAAGGAGGAAAAATAGCTGATTAAAGCATATTTAGGGTCATTTTTAGATGAACCTTTTGCTAAAAGGAATTAAATAGTAGACATAATTTGTTATGATATAAAAATAAAGGATTAATGTCGTGGTTCACTGTTGAGGAATATGTTATTCTGTCCATATATTTCTTTATATACTATTAATTAATATTAATATACTATTAATATCGAACAGAAAGGTTGTCAATTTGAATCCCTAGCATTTCCCTAGAATCCCTGCATAATAGAGTGAGCTCCCATTACTTGTCCCAGCTTCTGCCAACCTACCAGCTCAAAAGCATGTAAAAATGCAAGTAGAAAAATAGAAACCACCTTTGGTGGGAAGGTAACAGTGCTCAGTGCACCTTCGATGTTTTGTCATGCTAGCCATAAGACCACAAAGATATCTTTGGACAGCGCTGACTCTTAGACTTTGAAACGGAGATGAACACTGCCCCCTAGAGTCAGGAACGACTAGCACATATGTGCAAGGGGAACCTTTACCTTTGTAATATTTAAAAAATATATTTCATAGATTATAGTTCAGTTTCCAACTGTATGGAGTATTTAATGACTGACATGTAATAACATTTGTAAATTACAAACAGTATTTGTTTAAATACCCAAAAGCTTCGGGTTTTCCTGACCCATTGGTCTCACAAATGGCAGATGATTGAAAAAAACTCATATTTCAATGATGCCTTCTCAGAGAGAAACTGGGCTCAAAACAATGAAATATCCCTCCAGGGAATTCCTAGCAGCAGAAAACTAATATGTCCCTAGGCAAGAACCAGCACGATGAATAATATCACACAGGCCACATTCTGACCAAGCATTCCAGATGGATATCGTAGTTGTTAGCTTCACACCTGAATAGAGGTCCAACAGATCTAACAAAGATTGAAAACCTGGCAAACACCCTCTTTCAAGAGAACCAAGACGGCAGTTATCTAAAAACTAGGCTTGAGCCCAAATTAAAAATTACCCTGATGTACTGGTAAACAAGATTAGTATATAAGAAGGATCCTGGCCTATAAGGATCCTACATCAAACATATGAAATCTTAAGCACGTTCCCTTTCTAATAAAGTTTGATGGACATTGGTTAAAGTCACTAATATGACATTGGCGGGACAATTCCTCCTCCTCATTTCTACTTATGCACGCATACTGAGGGGATTGTTCTCCTGGTTTTTTTTTTGAAAATGATGTGGGCTTTTCTTATTAGTTTTTGAAATGGGATCTAGAATTTTCTTTTGCTCGTTTATTTTCCATCAGAATCCCATTTGAACAACTTCTTCCATTGACTATGGGGGTTAGGGTTAGGGTACTGCTTTGGCTTATACATTGTGCTTGTAGCAAATTACATGTTTTCAGTTAAGATGGGCAACTTTTGTTGACTGAAAAGCACACCTGTTTCTAAACTGCATGTGCAGGGCTGGAATGAGCACACAGTTTCAAACATGGGTGACGGTAGAAAACAAATTATTAAAGCATGCATATTATTTATTAAAATTAATTTAAATATTTGCATTATTTATTTCTATCTCGACTTTATTATTTTTCCAAACAATCCAAGGCAGACAACATATACAATACACCTTTCCTCCCTGTTTTCTAGCCTGGTGCCTTGTCCTCTCACATCCCAGTTGATTCCCAGGTTTAAAAATATTACTCCGAAGCAATATCATTATTACAGCATATGGAATAAGTTCTGACTATCAGAAAAGGAGTTAAAAAGATGATGATGACAATGCATCTTTATCAAGGTATGAAGTAATACAAAGTCGATAATTACAGATCAACCCAATAAAGTTATTTCATAACTCAAGAGACAAACATTAACAGTAGAACAAGGCTATTTTAAAGCAATGCATTGAAAATTGAAAACAAGCAAAATAAGGTGCTAGCAAAAAAAAAAAAAAAAGGATTGGGAAATCTAAATCCTCCAATTACCCTTCCATCAAATCAAGTGACTTTAAATGCCCTTTAATTGATATTAAATTTCCACAGAACAAAAGCAAAAAAGCCACAAGTCCTTAAAGTCCCAGAATCTGGAAACTACAAACACTGAAGTGAGACCCAAAAGAGTCCTACTTCAAGAAATTTAATGCGAAGAGTCAGTTTGGTCTAGTGGTTTAGGTGCCAGTCTAGAAAGCAGGACACCATGAGTTCTAGTCCCACCTTAGCCATGCGAGCCAGCTGGGTGACTCTGAGCCAGTCACTCTCTTTCAGCTCAATCCACTTCATAGAGTTGTTGTTGTGTGGAAAATAAGAGGAGGAAGGCATATTGGCAAGGGTGGGCTGCTGGGGGTTCACAGCGGTTCGAGAGAATCTCTAGCTAAGATTCTGTGCAGTTCAGAGAACCCCCAAATCCCATTCCTGGCTGACCCCACCCAGCCACTTCCAGGAGTTCCCACGTGGCCCGTTTTGGATGCAAGTAAATGCACGGTGTGCACGGAGGTTCGGGGAGGGCAAAAAATGGGCCTACCAGAAGTTTGTGAAGGCTGGAAACTGGCACATTTCTCACCTCCAGAAGGTCTCTGGAGCCTGAGGAAGTCATTTTCGCCCTCCCAGAGGCTAAAGGAAAGCCTCTGGAGCCTGGGGAGAGTAAAAATGTCCCCTTCCGCATGGTGCAGGAGGCTGACTAGGCCATGCCCACCCAGCAACCGGGCAGAGAACCTTTTGCTAAACTTTTGGGAGTCCACACCCCTGCATATTGGATACGTTCTCCACTTTGAGTTATTTGTAAAAAATAATTAAGGTGGGAAACAAACAAACAAGTGTCATGAATGAAATGTGAAATAAAGGCAGAGAGTCTCTGGAACATTTGTGAACTTGAAGATTCTGAACACAAGCTCCTGTTGTAGTTTAAGGTGGCCCATGGCCCAGATAGGTAGCCAGTGAAGGGCCTTGGGCTATATTGACACATAATAATGCAGAAGGTTTAGTGCAATCTAAATGACACTTCTCTTGATTAAGATCAGGGAACAGAGTAAAGGATCAAAAACACTTGCCGGCAGGCTTTTACAGCAAATCTAGGAGTGAAACAACAGAGGCATAACCAATAATGCTGAAGTCCATCTCCCACCCACCCACCCTCCTTAGATGGTATGAATATTTGTCAAGTGGATATCAGCCACTCTGAGGAATGTTTTCTTCCTGGGGCAAGTTATTCTATGTCTCTCATCTGTAGGACTCGTGGCATTCCTTTCCTGAAAGTAAATTTCCCTAACAGATGTGACCCTCTTTGTTATTTTTTTAAATAAAACCCCTCATTTCCTTTGTAAGCAAGAAAGCATTTATTCTTTAAATGACTGTTTTGTTTCCCACAGTTTGTTAAATTTCCCTAGCTAACGGAAGGCTTACAAGAGGAAATATTCCACCATTGCAGGGTGTTTTTTTTTTTTTACACTCTCTTGAGGTAAAAGGGTTTGTATAGGACATGGTACTGGTAGCCTGCAGTCAGGACCCAATACCTCGCAAGCTGTTGCCAAAGTGTCTAAATCTGTAGAGGATTTTAAAAAGCTGGCATGAGCACAGGATGGGAAGAGCTTAAATGGTAAGTGTGGATATGCCCTGAATATCTTACAAGCTGTCTCCAAAATGTCTCAGTCCAGACAGGATTTCCTTAAGCTGGTTTAGATTTAAGCTGCCCTAAGTACAAAACAGAGCCTTTGTCTCACAACCTTACATTACACCAGAGAAGAAATGGGTCAGTTCTGGGATAAAGGAGGAATCTGCGGCAGTGAGTTGCTTATACAATGGCTGCTTTAATCTTTATCAGTCTGAGAACCGACTCTTACAGGGTAGTCAGTCTCTTAAGGGAAGGAGCTGACTAGCGATGGGATCAGAAAACAGAAAATTCTGCCTTAGGCTTTGGCCCTTAAGCATGTGCTGCGTATTATATTCAGGTATGTATCTTCCATTACAGGATGTAAAATGAACATAATCCACAAAGGGAGCTGCATAGATCCAGCAAAGTATTGCCACACTGTGTCATTTGGCGCATGAAATCTCTTTTGCATTGTGGCTTTGTTGGCATAGCATGAGAAGCCATCAATCCTTGCAAATCCAATGCAACAGTGCATGCTACCCAATTATGCTAATTTGCCTTGTCTCCTTTCCTCCTACTGAAATGTAATACAGACAGTCCTCAACTTATGACAGCAATTGGGACCAGAATTTCCATTGCTAAGCAAGGCAGTTGTTAAGCGAGTCATGCCTGACTTTATTATCCTTCTTGCCACAGTTAAACAAATCACTATAGTTGTTAAGTGAATCACATGGCTGTTAGGTGAATTTGGTGTCCCTTATGGACTTCGTGAGAAGCTTGCTGGGAAGGTCGCAAACGGCAATTACGTGACCCACCCTGGGGTGCTATAATCATCATAAATACATGCCAGTTGCCAAGTGCCCAAATTTTGATCACATGACCGAGGGGATGCTGTGGCAATCATAAGTATGAGGACTGGTTGTAAGTCATTTTTTTCAGTGCTGTTACGCAAATGGTTCTAAGTTGAGGACTACCTGTATAACATATTTCCTAACAGGGCTATTTTGCCTAGGGGTGGGCAAGTATGGCCCTTTTATGATCTGTGGACTTCAACTCCCAAAATTTCTCAGCCCGCGTGGTGCTCATCTCTACGCTATTGGGCAGTGTACAGATCATTCGCACAGAGTGACAATTCTGATGAGGAGCCGGGGAAAAACACAATTGAAGAGAAAACACATGCACATTTTCAAGCCCTAATTTTGCCTTTCTAATTCTAAATCGAATTTGCTCCAAATTTGTGCCTGTCACGTGGCAACTCTCTCCAGATCTAAAATGCTGAGAAAGGAACGCAGCCCATATTTTCCATCCACCTGCCTGACCCAGGCCATCTTCTGTCCTAAGCGTGGCATGGTGCTCTCACTCCCCACCCCTCCAGCTCATCTTTCAACGAGGCTTCAGAAATCCATTTTGTCCCTGTTTTGTGGTCGGCCAATCAGCTGACAGCCTGGGAGTTTTGTGAAACCGGCAGGTAAATTAATAGAGGCTCCTGTGCCTCAGGCCCATGCCTGGCTGCTCTCAAAAACCTTCCTGCCGCCTGAATTATTTGTATTAAGATAGGCCAACACTCGGGCCTCTTTGAGTCAATTCTTTGTAACAGTTGCCAATATTTTTATACCTGGGAGAACGGCTTCATTCTTTATTATTGCTCAGGAATCGATACTCCCATTGCCCTCACAAAATGCTATACAAGCATTATTGGCATTTCGCTTGGCAGTGAAGGGTATCAACATCAATCTCTCCAACTGCACACTTCACTAACTCAGTTCCACTCCTTGGTATTCTGCCTGCGTCGTCTGTCCTCCTAAGCCCCATTTGAATAGGGAACTTTAATAGAGCCTTGACACCTTTTCAGATTATACAATGGAAAGACATCATTTAGCCGTTGACAGAAGCTTGGCCCAGCCCCATGAGTTATCTTCTTCCTTCCTCCAAGATCCTAGAGATTAACATTTATTATCACATTTATATCTCTACTGACAAAGGGCCTGTTTTGACTTCTTTCTTCCTTTCTTTCTTTCTTTCTTTCTTTCTTTCTTTCCTTCCTTCCTTCCTTCCTTCCTTCCTTCCTTCTTTCTTTCTTTCTTTCTTTCTTCCTTCCTTTCTCCCTCCCTCCCTCCTTCCCTTTCTCTTTCTTTCTCTTTTTCTCTTCCTCCTCCCTCTCTCCCTCCTTCCTTTCCTTCCTTTCTTTCTTTCTCCCTCCCTCCCTCCCTCTCTTTCTTTATTTTTCTCTTCTTTCTTCCTTCCTTTCTTCCTTCCTTCTCTTTCTCTTTCTCTTTCCTTCTTTCCTTTTTATTTTTCTTTCTCTTTTTTAATCTTTCTCTCTCTTTCCCTTTCTTTTCCTCATAATAATATTAATAAAACAGACAGACATCTGGCCTACAACACACCTGACATCACTATTGTGGAAAACTAATGCCATGAAAGTGAAGATACAAAAATCCACTGACAACCCATACTGCCGACTTTGCAATTACAAAGTCGAAACCTTTTCACATTTAATATGTGAATGCAGCAAAATCGCACAAACTGATTACAAAGCTAGACATGAACGAGTTGCTAAATTAATCCACTGCTCATTATGTAAAAATATGATTTACCTGTATCCAGAAAGCCATGGGAACATAAAGTGGAAAAAGTTATCAAAATGAGAAGGAGAAGATCTTATGGGACTTTCAAATACAAACGGATCATTATTTGGAGCACAACATGCCAGATATCATGGTTGTAGAGGGCCGAAGTGTACAGTTTGTTGATATCGCTATTCCTGGAGATGTCAGAGTCGAAGAAAAAGAACTAGAAAAAATCATGAAATATCGCGACCTGGCCACCAAAACTACATGGCTATGGATGAAGCATGTAACAGTGATACCCATTGTCATCGGGGTACTTGGCACCATGTCCAAGAATTTTACAAGATACATCAACAAATTGCAGCTTCCTGCAATAACACCAGCGGAACTGCAAAAAACTGCGCTACTCGGAACATCTTATATTTTATGAAGATACTTGGTTGATACCTAGGACGTTGGCAGCAAACCGTATCAACCATTAGCACCAGTCAATGGTATTTGCAATACATTTTTGAATGTTCAGTTGGCTGAGTTTCACGTGTAATGAATAAAGTATTTAAATAAAAGAAACAACTATTTCATCAATACTGAAGCATAAACATGAAAGAGAAGTGAAAGCCCACAAATCAAATGTGTTGTGGATTCAGAGTGAAGAGGTGTCCTGTGGAATGTTGACCCGTCCTTTCCTCTGCTCTAATTATATGCAGCGGCACTGGTTTGATATGCTAGTTCAGTCACAAAGATTTGCATTCAGCATGTAAATTCAGCTTTAAACATGCAATTTCTTGACGCAATCTAAAATGAAAATTGTTCAAGGCATCCTCTTTCCTGCAGGGCCATGTAACGCTCTATATGACAGTTGCAGGCATTAATTTGTTTGAATAACACCAGAACCATGGCAGCTAGAATACTATTAAATAAAATAATAATCCCCTCAGCCTATCTGCATTAAAAAGAAAGAGGGGGGGGGGGGACAGCTTCTGCTTTCTTGCTATTTTTCAGTAGTGACTCTCTCTTTCTATATAATGTTTTCCTCTCTTTTTTATGTGATTATGTTTCCATTTCCCTCAAGCTAAGACTGTATAAAGAAATAGTAAAGTGAATTGAAGTTTTTTTTTGTCTAAAAATAAAGGCACAAGAACTTCTGATGCCAATGAAGCATTTCATATGGTAGACTTGGGTTAAAAGAGAGTTTTAAGCATCTGCTCATCCTCAGGAAAGCTATATTTGTTAATTCTTCTTTTGCGATGATGTGTGGGAGGAGAATATTATGTGTGTTCAATTGATTTCCATTTAATTTATTAAATTTGTTATAGTTTTGCAATGCATTAGATTCTGGGTGGCTTACAAAATCCAGAGCACAATTAAATACACATAAATGGGCAACCCAGACTAATGCAACCATGACAAGGAACCATACTAATACAATAAGTTGTCCAGAAGGACGTCAATCAACATGTTAACTCCAGACCTGAGAACACAACTAGGTCTTATGGCATTCTGCAAGTCCAGGAGAGAAGGTGACAGAGGTATCTCAGTTGGGATGCTGTTCCAGAGTCCAGGGCCAGAGAAGGCTCCCTTCTTTGGTCCCAGAAGATGAAAATCCTTTATCTGAGAGAGGTAGTCCCTCAGAAAAGAGGCCCTCTGCCATGAAGGGCTTTAGAGGTGACCAGAGGTGGCATTAGCCGGTTCGGACCAGTTCAGGCGAACTGGTAGCAGAAATTTTGAATAGTTCGGAAAATCGGCAAATACCGCCACTGGTTGAGCCTGCTCTCCCGCCTCCGTTGTTCCCTGTCCTGTATTCCCTTGTTATTTTAGCTCAGGTGATTCTCATGGCAGAGCGGATTGCTGTACCTTCAGCTGAGCTAAAAAAAGAGCTCAGCTCACCAGCACTGACATTGAGGACAGTTTTTGAGTGCTGCGCATGCACATGAAGCGCTCTCATAGAAATGGTAGGAAAAGATTTGGAATCCGACCACTGGAGGTCACATATGTTGGCTAGAAGATTGGTTGATCTCAAAGTCCCTTTGGATGATGGCTGAAGCTGAGAAGTCAGCAAATAACAAGACCAGGCAGGAATGTTATCAAAACCTAGGGCAGGTTCCTCCAGCATCCGCGGATGAGATATGTGTGATGGAAATCAATTATAGTCTAAAGTCAGGAGAAAGATATGCAAGATTTAAAAACTGGAGCAGTCATACAAATGCAGTTAGATGTTTAGATTCTGTAGTATTTGATCTTTTCATTATAGGTGCTTCCTTTGTATACATAATGAAATAACTTATCTAAGCTTGTCCTTGAAAAATCCACTATTAAACTCATGTGTTCATGTTTATGTTACTGAAAAAAGATTTCTTACCATAACTAGGGTAAACATTCAGTGAATTTCAGAGCCCAAGAATCTGAGTCTTCTTGGTACAAGCAAGCAAGTTGACTATAAACAGCCAGATTGGTGGAGTAGTTATAGGCAACCAGGCTCGAAATCAATCTAGCCCTGCCTTAGGCCCAAAGCCAGATGGGTGACTTTGGGTCAGTCACTCTCTCTTAGCCCTAGGAAGAAAGCAATGGCAAACTACTTCCAAAAAATGTCAACAGAAAACCAACAGATATTTGTCCAGGAACTTGTCAAGAGTCAAAATTGACTTGAAGCCATAAGATTATTACCATTAATAGTCTGAACATCTTCCTGGGAGCCTTGGGCTTTCTCTTAAGCTTCAGAGTAGCTATAATGACAGCAGATGGGTGTTGATGATCAAGAAATGGTACTGAATTAATAAGGTGTACAACTAGCTAGAACTTTGTGAAGGTTTGAGATAGAACTGGTTTATTTTGCTGCTGGACATGAAACACAATACAACTTCCCTTCTACCTTCAAAGGCTGACTGGATTCCTATACTGATGTTATCATCACCCTAGACTGCAGAAACTAGCTAAAGATGCACAAGGACATTCTGTGAATAGTCCTCTCCTCCAGCATTTTGGTGCTACCTACAAGAATCTGCCACTTACGAAAATTGCCTCAATAATAAAGAATAAATGTAGTTCAGGACTGAATGGTTGGGTTCTTGGAGTTCTCTGACCTTAGTTGACGTTGATGATGTGATTAGCCTAGTAATGAAACTTCTGCAGGAAAGCAATCAAGCTCAGAGAATGCCAAATAACCCAATAAAAATGCCGCCATATATGCCTAGAGGGGCACGGTGGCTCAGTGGCTAAGATGCTGAGCTTGTCAATCAGAAAGGTCAGCAGTTTGGCGGTTCAAATCCCTAGTGCCACATAACTGAGTGAGCTCCTGTTACTTGTCCCAGCTTCTGCCAGCCTAGCAGTTCGAAAGCATATAAAAATGCAAGTAGAAAAATAGGAACCATCTTTACTGGGAAGGTAACAGCGCTCTGTGCACCTCTGGCATTTAGTCATGCTGGCCACATAACCACGGAGACGTCTTTGGACAGCGCTGGCTCTTTGGCTTTGAAACGGGGATGAACACCGCCGCCTACAGTTGGGAACAACTAGCACATACACTATATTGGCAAAAGTATTCGCTCACCCATCCAAATAATCAGAATCAAGTGTTCCAATCACTTCCATGGCCACAGGCATGCAGACTGTTTTTACAAACATTTGTGAAAGAAAGGGTCACTCTCAGGAGCTCAGTGAATTCCAGCGTGGAACTGTGATAGGATGCCACCTGTGCAACAAATCCAGTCATGAAATTTCCTCATTCCTAAATATTCCGCAGTCAACTGTCAGCTGTATTATAAGAACGTAGAAGTGTTTGGGAACGACAGCAACTCAGCCACGAAGTGGTAGGCCACGTAAACTTGTCAACATCAGTGTGTGACCTCACAAATGCGCTTCTGGAAGAATGGTCAAAAATTCCCATAAACACACTCCTAAACCTTGGGCAAAGCCTTCCCAGAAGAGTTGAAGCTGTTATAGCTGCAAAGAGTGGACCGACGTCATATTGAACCCTATGGATTAGGAATGGGATGTCACTTACAGTAAGTTCATATGCGAGTAAAGGCAGGTGAGCGAATACTTTTGGCAATATAGTGTATGTGTGAGAGGAACCTTTACCTTTATATGCCTAATTGTAGGACCATTCCTGGGTTTATTTTCAGATAACTCAGTGTATCATAATATTAAAATATATTATTGTTATTTTTCTCCTCCCTGTCAAAAATGGTTCTAAAAACATTGCGACTCAAATTTCCTGCTTTTTAGTGGGAAGGAAGAATATGTAAATAATTTTCGAGAGCCAGATCTAAAATATGTGAGGACATACTTTTTTTTCTACATGATCTAATATCTGATTTAGCCTAAGCTTAATTTCAAAATATCTAAAATCATTAAATAAATGTTCAGCTGGTTATGGTCCCAAATCAGGTAGAAAATTGAAATTTGGAGCCCTTTTTCACAAGTATTGTTTCAATATTGCTCCAATTTTCCTATATTTTGAAGTCACATTTACAAATTACATCAAATATTATGTATACAGTCTGCATTCTGCTTTCTGTTTTCAATATTATGTTTTTTGAATAAATTTGTACCAATTGCGTACAGCTTCTTTGTTGTATTGTGTCACTGATGATTTGAATTGAATTGAATTGAATTTATTAGATTTGTTAGCCGCTTCCTCTCCACGAAGGGACTCGGGGCGGCGTACAATAAATAAAACGCATATTATACAATTAAAACATTTCACGGAGGAGGTGTCAAAATCGCATAGTACAATAAATAGGAATAGTCATAATAAAATTAAGATTAAAATACCCCATATAAAATTACAAATTTAAAAGATTGCCAGGAGGATAAAGATGGAACTATAATTGAGCCAGGCCAGCTAGTTGAAAAAGGTGGGTCTTGAGTTTTGAACGGAAGGAGCGGAGGTCGGTAGTAATCCTAATGTCGGGGGGGAGGTCATGTCCAGAGGGCTGGGCCCATCACAGAGAAGGCCCTGCTCCTGGGCGCCGCCCTCTGGCACTGCTTAGTGGACGGCACCCGGAGAAGTCCCTCTCTGTGAGAGCGAATTGGTCGTAGGGATGTATGGGGCAGGATGCGATCCCGCAAGTAGCTACGTCCTGTGCCATGGGGTTTGGGGTTTTATCTTTAAAACCTGTGTACAGGTACTGTACTAGAATAAATAATTATGTTATTATTAATCATAAGATGTTAGAAACTAGAACTAAGATAAGAAGACTCCAAAATACACCAAGAAAAGGACATATCTTGCTTACCTTAAACATTTTTAAAGAACTAATACAGGGATCTCTAATTTTAGAACTGCAGAGAAATACAACTGAATCTCAAAAAAGATTTTGAATTACACTGGTTCATAATATCTCCAAAAATGAAGATTGCATGAGGAAAAAGATGCAAGTGCATTTCCAACAACGTTTTCAGTGTTTGAATTCAGAGGAGTCTGAAATCTCTTTGGACATTTAAGGAATATGATGTGGGCAATAACTGGATGCTGTTTTTTCAGATGCCTCTTAGCGTTATTGTGGAATTTAATTAAAATACCTTTTTATTGCCTTTTACTGTCTCTGTCTGGTCCTCCCACTGATGTAATTTATGGAGAGGAAGATGTATGACATCCTGTGGGCATCCATGGTAGCTTTTTCAAATATTGATTTATATTCTCTGAAATTATTTCTGTTTCATGAAAAGGAAGTCTGCTCTTTCCTTTTTGTGGTGGAGAGCGAGTAGCCTGATTATCTGATGCAGAATGAGGGAGAAGCACTGTTTCTCCCCCTTGGACATGTTGAATGCATGCTAATATCCCAAGAAGAAGATAAAATAGGACGGTCTTCCACGTACAAATCACAATACACAATACCCTCTTTTGAACTGAAAATTGGATGCTGGTTTTCCACACAATTAATGTAGTTTACAGGATTGTGCATGCATTGGTATGGTATTGAAGATTAAAGAACCAGTGCAGTTAAGCACTAGAAGAGAAGTAGGGAGACCCAAGTTGTAGTCCTCTTGCTGGCTGGGTGTCTTTGAGCCAGTCATTCTCTCTCAGATTAGAAAAAGCATTTATCCACCATTTCTCAATGGACCAGCAGGAGACATTTTGGTCCATAAGTGAAGAGCCTTCAACCTGTACTAGATTGTTCGGGATATACAATATATATGGTTATCAGATCTAGAACTAGAACAAGATTCAGAATGCAGATCAAGAATAGCCAGGGGGAAAAAATTAAAAGAGTAGGATTTGTTTACTTGGGTATAAATGCTTGAATGCAAAAATGCTTGAATGCGATTTTTAAAAAAAATGATGCCTTGTTGAGGAATGGCACACAGTTACATTGTTCATCTCTTCTGTTGCTGAAAAATCTTGCACAATACCAGCAGCTTTCATAGATCCATGCATAAGATAGAAACAGTCCAGTGGTGCGATTCAATTTTTTTTACTACCGGTTCTGTGGACGTGGCTTTGTAGGCATGGCATGGCTTGGTGGGCATGGCAGGGGAAGGATGCTGTAAAATCTCCATTTCCTCCCCACTCCAGGGGAAAGTTACTGCAAAATCCGCATTTCCCCCCAATCAGCTGGGACTCAGAGGCAGAGAATAGATGGAGGCGGAGGTAGTTTTTACCGATTCTCCTAATTACTCAAAATTTCCACTACTGGTCTCCAGAATGGTTAGCACCTGCTGAATACCACCTCTGAAACAGTCTTAGGAGCAAAGTTTCTTTTTTTAGTACATAGATAGTTTGTGGTTAGTCACACTATCTTACTGCTTATGTTATAAGTGTGCACGTAGAGATAGGGTTACTTTCAGAGTTTGGCAATCTGTGGGTTTTGGACATGGCAGGTAGGAATTTTTTTTCTGAACAACATTGTTCCTTATCAGCAAGATCAGATCATCCTGGGACTTTGAATAAGTATCTAGCATGATCTGAAAACATATTCCTATTTGAGAAATTGATAGGAGACGCCCAGAAAAAGTCACCCCTTCCTTCTGGAATAGCCTCCCTACTCCACTATGGTTCAAACTGGCATCCATTTTTCAGTCATTGAGAAAGATGGTTAAAAGAGTATCTTTGGCATATAATCACTTGCATTAGATGATCAGGAGTTAGAATCATATTCTGTTTTGCTTCTAATTACTATATTGGTTGTTTTAATGGATTGATAGTCCTATGGTCCTATGTCAAAAGTACCATGAGTTGTGCTGGAGTGCAGCAGTATATAAGAATTGCAATATAGATGAGTAATTGTATTTAGGTGTTATGAAATGTAGAAACTTCACTCGGCAA
Organism: Natrix helvetica; assembly: GCF_964273705.1. Classification (NCBI taxonomy): domain Eukaryota; kingdom Metazoa; phylum Chordata; class Lepidosauria; order Squamata; family Natricidae; genus Natrix; species Natrix helvetica. The sequence continues at coordinate 68,828,725 of NC_138552.1, forward strand.
ACAGAAGTGAGTAGGAGGCAAGTTTTGATACCTATTAAAAGTAAGGTACACCTGGTAGGATTCGGGTTCATGTGGAAGCCATCACACAAGTAGCTGCAGATGGAAAGACCTCCAAATGCGGGCATTTATTCATGGACAACCTATGTTAGATAACATCATAAATATGACTTTTCAATGCTGCCTGTTTGGTGAGATTTACTGCCTTTATTATGTAGATAAATAGAAGTATATTTTGAACTAAACCATTCAGATATAGAACAACACTGTTATGACAAGTTTCACTAATCCAGAAGACTTGCAAAGTTAGAGGACTTTGTTTGCTTTTGAATATATTTACTCTTCCCTGCACATAACAATCTGCAGCAGAACATTTTGGCTTCAAAACTGCATCCACTTCCCAGATCTTAAGTCTTTAACCCCATTATTTTTGATGTAATAATTTCCAATTGTAAGCTAGTCCCTAGGGGAATGAAGTATTTTCCTCTATGAGACAGAGAGAGAGATTAAAAAAAAGTTCCTTTAACATAATATATAGCCATCAGCTTGAAGGTGATGGCCCTGCTTAGTTTACACTAAACAGCTAGTGGAACAGAGAGATTTGCAACATTCAGTTAACAACATGTTTTCCAATGCTGCAGGAGCAATTACTTGCATTTGTAAGAGGCTAATTTAGGAACCCAGAAAGCCCTTGAACCATCATGTTCCCCACACATAAATGGTGAGCTTTCTTAAAATATGCATCTCTGGCTGTCAGAAAGCTTAGACGGTGGCCTCAATGCCAATTGATTGCAGAACAAGTGGGTTTTGTTTGCTCTTTTTAAAGAGGATTTATCCTTTCTAGTTTCTTTAAAAAGCCTTTTGGGGGAAAAAAACACACACACATGCTGGGCAGGATGCATTCTTAGTCTCCTATAAAAGAATATAAATGGGTTGTGATGTCAAATGTATGCAGAACTGATTTAGCAATATTCTGACATGGTGTTATTTTTTTTTAAGTCTGATAATTCAATCAAGGATATCAGTACTACATTGCTTAATTTGTTAATTCATTTAGGCATACAATTTAAGCTCATCTTCCACTCACAGTTTTCCCACTTAAACCTAAACATAGCCCCCCCCCCTCACTCACACACACACTGATCGAATGTACTATTTACATTGTTGTGTTACCATGATGTTACATTTATCTGGTCTCAAATGAGACAGACTTAGCCCTTAGTTGCTCTGCTGTTAAAAAGGGCAGTTTTTCATTTACTCCAAATTTGCCTTTGTATATTTTTCTCACAAAATATACAATTACGTTTGGTACTTCTCACCTTAGAGTGCAGCCACTTGACATCCAAGGACTGAGAAAGAGGCAAGCTGAACCAGAGGTGGATTGCTACCGGTTTGCAATGGTTCGGGCAAAACCAGTAGTGGATTTTGCGGCTGGGTTGCCGAATTGGTAGGGACAGCAGGCTGGCCACACCCCTGAACCGATTTCCTGGTCACCCATGCCATTGCCGGCATGTTTTTTACTCCTTTTTTAATGTTATGCACATGCGCAGAGCAATTTTTCGGCAACTGTGCACATGCACATGTGCAAAAGGGCGCATGCAGTGAACTGGCAATAACATTGGCAGCAACCCACCGCTGAGCTGAACAGCAAATTTTAGGCCAGTGTAGTTTTATGTCATCTCAGGGATGGACAAAAAGTTCTTCAATTAGTGAGGAGTATTATACTCATCTCCCTACCTAGCTTTATTTAACATTTTTGCCTGCAAACAGCTTTTGAAGGGGTGTGGGCTGCATTCCCTAAGACAAGTGTGTGTGTGTGAGTACTAAAATAAACAAATAACTAAACCCTATAGAGTGGAAGAAAAACTGAATTTAACATGATTTAACCAGAGACAAAAGAGTTCAGGAAGCTGCTGTAGTTATTCCTTCCTATTCTGCTGAGTTTCCTTTCACTCTCTTAAAAAATGAGAATGATGGAAACTTTTGGAGGATCTCTGGGCTTCAGTCAAGATTTTTGTGGGTTGCGTGAATCTAAGCCTGAACTCTCTTAGGACAGGGCTGCTCCTACCTTTAAACAAAAAAGGGCTGTCCCCTCCAAATGCAGCCACTGAAAACCAGCAGCTAAATACAGAACTTATCAGGACAGCTTGGAGGAACTGAATCTGAACAGCCTGGAGGACAGAAGGGAAAAGGGTGGTATAATTGGAACCTTTAAATATATTAAGGGTACGAATAAATTTTTAGAAGGCAGGGTTTTCAACATTGAGCAAAAATCAAGAACATGGAGGGCATAACTTCAAACTGATAGGAGGGAAGTTCAAAAATAATGTTAGGAAGAGTAGTGGAAGCTTGAAACCAACTTACAGCAAAGATAGTGGATCAATCATTAGTAACTGAGTTTAGATACTCTTAGGATAAATGCGTGCCCATCATATTTGTTGTTGTTAGTTGTGAAGTTATGTCTGACTCATACTGTCCTCATGGACAATGTTCCTCCAGGCCTTCCTGTACTCTACCATCCTCCAGAGTCCATTTAAGCTCACACCTACTGCTTCGGTGACTCCATCCAGGCACCTCATTCTCTGTCATCCCTTCTTTTTTTGCCCTCAATCTTTCCCAGCATTTGGCTCTTCTCCAGTGACTCCTTTCTTCTCATTAGGTGGCCAAAGTATTTGAATTTCATCTTCAGGATCTGGCCTTCTAAAGAGCAGTCAGGGCTGATCTCCTCTAGGACTGACCAGTTTGATCACCTTACAGTCCAAGGGACTCGCAGGAGTCTTCTCCAGCACCATAGTTCAAAGGCCTCAATTCTTCGGCCCTCAGCCTTCCTTATGGTCCAAATTTCACAGCCATACATTGCCACTGGGAAAACCATAGCCTTCACTATACCCACTTTTCTTGGCAGGGTGATGTCTCTGCTTTTTAATATGCTGTCTAGATTTAAAAATAAAATTAATAAAATTAATCAATAAAAATTAATTAAAAAGAAAACAAAGAATAAATAAAGGCTCGATGGACCACTAGGTTTTTTTCTGCCATCAGTTTTCTATGTTTCTATGTAACTGAAGCAGAGATGACTCTCATTGGGCCCCAGCATTAGCTTGCAGCTCTGAGGCTCAGTTGCCAGTCTGTCGGCTTTTGTGCCTAGAAAAGGAAGAAAACCATAGTTCCCCACCACAAGAAATAAAATATCTCAGTCCAGGCATGATATAGGGAGATCAACACTACTTATTTTAACATTTCATTACTGGAAATCCCTTTTCCGATATTAATCATGCCTTTGAAATGCTATTGTGAGCTGTCCTTTGTGATTAGAATGAAGGATAATCATAATTCTTCTTTTTCCCAAGTAACTGCATTGCTATAAATCAGGGATAGGCAATTTAAGGTTCTTTCAGGTGCCTCTTTGTTTCTTTTTTGCATCCTTTGGAGGCCCTTCTGACTAGGAGTCTTGGAAAAAACAAACAGCGGTTTCCTGCTATTTGGGACTCATGAGAATTCAAGGGATTGGCCTACTATAGGCGCTTCATAATAAATAAATGAAAAAAAAAAGGAAAGCTGAAGATTGAGCTCATCCCTCTGGTGTGATGAGGCCATTTATTTTGTGGAGCTCAGCATACCAGCCATGATTCTTCCTAAAAGAATCTGTGAGATCTTCTTTCCTTAAGGACATCCACTGATCCTACCAGATCAGAAATAGGCATTACCCTAGTTCCTTCCTCTAAATTTTGTCATCAAATTGGAGCTAGGAAGTGTGCCTTTTTCTTGACTTGCCCTATGTAGCACTCTGTTCCCTGAAGTCTGGCAGGCTTCTACCCTCCTAGTCTTCCGTAAAGCTTTGAAGACTTGGTTTTTCTCCTCCAAGTGCTGGGATAATATTGGATAACCATACATGCGAAGTTTGACTTGGCATCAGGCTTGGTTATTTTTTAATGTTTTTGTGTGTTTAGTTTTATAGTTTTAATATGGATTTATATGTTGTTTTAACTTTTGATCAGTAGCCCAGAGTTGCTTAGAAGATGGATGACTATAATACACATTTTAAATGAAATAAGCAAATATATAAATATATAAATTACTTTCTATGACATATATTAGAAAATACTATAAGGCCCTATGTCCAAAATGTCAAGATAAATGCTCATTCTTTAGCTTTTTTTTTGGGGGGGGGGGGAGTTGCATTTAGAATTATTCGGAGATTTTTCTTGAATTTGCCAGCCTATTCAGGTTACAGAAGATGTTTGCAAAGTTGTAGGTCACTTTAATCCCAGCCCCCTTCCTGCCAAGGGTTATCATTCCAGTGAACAAATGTTTATTAAAGTGATGACTAGAAGGCAATGAGAATGGATAAATGTTGACCTTTCAACATATTGGAGTAAAACATCCCTGCACTTTGGGAATTCAGGCTAATAATTACTTGAGATCACTGGCTAAGATGCAGTTTCCCCTTCCTTTGATGTTGCTATGGAAGGAGAAATCCTGGTGTACCAGTGGTGTAGTAGTGGATAATTCCTGATCTTCATAATATTTCTACTATAATTAAATGGCTCCTATCCAGAGACAGATTTCTTTGCCGCTAATTTAAAGTGTCAAATAGATGCTCCTAGGGAACACTTCAGAAATGATAAATGTGTTATACTTTATAATGAAGTTTCAGGTCAGATCTAGAGGCATATTGGAAGGAGGGGCTGATACTCCTTTAATATGCCATGCTTCCAATTTCTTTCCTGCCACATTCTTCATATGAATATTTATGGAATTAAAGAAAACATTTCAATTGTCTGTCTGTCTGTCTGTCTGTCTGTCTGTCTTCCTTCCTTCCTTCCTTCCTTCCTTCCTTCCTTCCTTCCTTCCTTCCTTCCTTCCTTCCTTCCTTCCTTCCTTCCTTCCACCTGACTTACTTACTTACTTACATACTTACTTATTTACTTACTTACTTACTTACTTACTTACTTACTTACTTGGAAAGCTGTGTGCATGGGTGTGTGTTGGCTAAAGAGACTTCAATGACTTCTTGCAAAACAAAAATTTTAAAGGTTTATGGGGAAACCCATAATTAGAATTTAACTTGACTGCAACTGGGGCTAGCATTGCTGGAGCTAATGCAGCTACATAAGTGAAACTGCTTTGTCCTATGTGTTGGGCTTTATTTCATGAAAGCTTTTTTTGTCCACAGGGCAAGTTTCATCAAATTCTTCAAATCTGGACATAAATTATTACATGGGGTTCATGATTATCCCCCGTAATTTTTTTTTTCAAAATACGAAACAAGAAGAAATTCTACTGGTTATGATATTTGCCTATAGGTAGATGAGCTACAACACTTTCTACATATTACAACGGTGTTGTAAAATGCTGTGGCAAAACCTGTAGACTCCATTGAGAACACTTAGTTGTCAGAACATCCTATATTTAGGAATTATTTGGGCGCATAGGAAGGAAGGAGTCAATTTGGTTCATCTTTAGAGAGCATTGACACGGAAAGCAGATTACTCTGCATCTGGCTTTTATTATTAAAAAATGTCTTAATAAACCTAAAGGCTTTTCCTCAATTTTTTTCCACTTTTCATTTAATTCTTTTCACTAAACCATAGGCTATATTATGTCGATATCTATGGGTTTATTCCTATATGTATAGGTAGTCCTTGATTTACAACAGCTTATTTAGTGACTGTTCAGTGGTGGGTTGCAGGCGGTACGCCCCGGGATGGACGTACTGGAACCTGCCTGGAGCACCAGGTACCGTTGCGGTACAGTGCTCCGGAGGGCCCACCCACCCGCCAGGTCCTTGCCTGTCCTTTAAAGCCTTTTGCGCTTCTGCGCACGCGCATGGCTTGTACAGCGCCTGCGCAATGCTCCGCAGAGCAGCTGGAGCATTGCAGAGGCTTGCGGAGGCGTCGCTGGAAGGTACGACGCATGAATCATACCAGTTGCAACGGGATCCGGAACCCACCACTGTGACCGTTCAAAGTTACAACAGCATTGGAAAAAAGTGACTTATGACCATTTTTCACACTTACGACCATTGAAGCATCTCCATGGCCACATGATCAAAATTCAGATGCTTGGCAATTAACTCTGATTTATGATGGTTGCAGTGTCCCAGGATCATGTGATCACCTTTTGCCACTTCCGACAATCAAAGTCGATGGAGAAGCCAGACTGCCTTAACAACCATTTAACAAATGCAGTGATTCATTTAACAACTATGGCAAGAAAGGTCGTAAAATGGTCGTCAAACATTCTCGCTTAGGAACAGACATTTTTTCCTCCATTTTGGTTGTGAATTGAGGACTACCTGAATTACACAAGAAAACCCTAAAATATATATTTTTTAAAAATACAGCGTTTTCTTCTTTTGTCATACATGTCTGCTTACTGGAGCTATAACTAATTCCTTAGCCACCATTTAGCCACCATGGAGTTAGTTGGCTTCTGTTGCTGCTGGCCATTTTTCTAAACTGCTGTATTGCACCATCTTTCAGTCTGTATCAAGGGAACATGGTAGAGGGGAAGTTGTGTTACCAATTGCTGGTTGACCATCAGAGTCTTTGGTAGTGGTGGTGGATTGTTGAAATTCACTTGCCCTTTCAGCTCCTGGTATGTTGGAGTTTACGTCTGCTTTTTCCTTTGCTGTCATTTGCGCACTACATAGAGTATGTTACACTTTCTCCTTCTGTCTGCTTCCCTTCTCTCTCTTGCCACTTTTTCCTTTCTTACTGTCCCATCCATCAAGTCTTATTCCAATGTAATTCTTGCACTCAGGCAGTGATGGGATTCAAATAATTTAACAACCCCTTTGCCCAGGTTCAGGTTGGCCATCATGGGAGGTGTGGCCCATCCCCATCCTCCAGCTCTGCTGAACATGTGGGATGAGTCTCCTGCGATGGCCAACCTGACCCTGGGCAAGCCAGATTGACCCCACCCCCACAACCCCACCCCCCGCAGTCAAAGGGGATCCTGGGTGCTGCGCTGCAATGGAGAAATGGGAAGTGGGGTGTCTGGCACGAGGGAAGGAGGAGACCGCTTTTCCTCTTTCTTCTCCCTGCTCCTCCTCCTTCCCTCACAGCAACTGTTTCTCCATTGCTGTGCAGTGCCACTGAGCTTGCCACATCTACCACCTGAGTCTCAGGGGCTGAAGCAGTGTTGGGTTCCTACCGGTTAGGGCTGGTTCAGCTGCAACAGTAGTGGCTTGGCAACCTGAGTCACTGGAACCAGCAGTGGCCCAGGCCTGCCATACCCCCGAGGCAGTTCTCTGGGTGGTGCCATAGGCTCCGCCATCTTGCTTTTGCTTCTGCGCATGCACAGAACAAATTTTATTGCACTGTGCATGTGTGCACACATAGCACGCCCACAAGTGAACCAGCAGTAGTGCCTGCCAGAACCCACCCTTGGGCTGAAGATGATTCTTTTTTAATAGCACAACAAAACAAACAAACAAAACAGAAGCAAAAGGAAGAAATGGCTTAGGCTGATTACTGCCATCCTGCCCCATACATCCCTACGACCAATCCGCTCACACAGAGAGGGACTTCTTCGGGTGCCGTCCGCTAAACAGTGTCGGGGGGGCGACACCCAGGAGCAGAGCCTTCTCTGTGATGGGCCCAGCCCTGTGGAATGACCTCCCCCGTGACATCAGGATTACTTCCGATCTCCGCTCCTTCCGTGTACAGCTGAAGACCCACCTCTTTCAATTATCAGGCCTGGCTCAACCGTAAATTTTTTCTTATTCCTCCTGACAGTCCTTTTAAATTTTAAATTGTGGTATTACTAATGTGGTATTTTAGTGGTGACTTTTAATTGTCTAAATGTGATGTAATCTGTTACCTCCTCCGTGCATGTATGTCCGTGCATGTATGTCTTTGTATATGTGTGTATTTGGATGTCTATGTGTTTGCACATGTTTTATGTTTTATATGTTTTATTGTACGCCGCCCCGAGTCCTGTCTGGAGAGGGAGCGGCTAATAAATTCAAATTTATTATTATTTATTATTATTACTATAAAGCTTCTTCATAGGAACCCCCCCCCCCCACATCTCTATAATTATGATAGTTTTCTTGCTTAGCTAAACCTCTTTAGCAAGATGCTTTTCTACCAAAGGATGTGGGATCAATATATAAGCAGTCCTAATACAGCATAAAAATGAGGTGTATGATATTGGAATACTTGGAATACTGCATTCAGTTTTGGTCGCCACGATGTAAAAAAGATGCTGAGACTAAGAGTGCAGAGAAGAGCAACAAAGATGATTAGGGGACTGGAGACTAAAACATATGAAGAATGGTTGCAGGAACGGGGTATGTCTAGCTTAAGAGAAAGAAGGACTAGGGGAGACATGATAGCAGTGTTCCAATATTTCAGGGGCTGCCAAAAAGAAGAGGGAGTCAAACTATTCTCCAAGGCACCTGAGAGTAGAACAAGAAGCAATGGGTAGAAACTAATCAAGGAGAGAAGCAACTTAGAACTAAGGAGAGATTTCCCGACAGTTAGAACAATTAATCAGTGGAACAACCTGCCTCAGAGGTTGTGAATGCTCCAACACTGGAAGTTTTTAAGAAGATGTTGGATAGCCATTTGTCTGAAGTGGTGTAGGGTTTCCTGCCTAAGCAGGGGGTTGGACTAGAAGATCTCCAAGGTCCCTTCCAACTCTGTTATTCTGTTTTATTCTATATTTGTATTGTAACTTTTGAAGGATTGCTGTTTTCTTTTCATAGAGGATGGCATTTCTTTGGAGCCGGTTTTATTTAGGCTGTGCAGCTTGAATGTGTAGCTGGAACTGATATTCGAGTATCTATAGTTTGAATAGATACTTTACATTAAAAGACTGATTGATATGAATATATGAAAAATATAGGTTTAACCTGAGCGAATGTGTGGTTTAAGAAATTTGTCATATTAGGACAGAACATTTTAAATAGCAGAGGGAGATGTGCTATTAATATAGGATAGCTACAAGCTGAAATGATATTACTGTTTAACTATGTATTGATGCTCTAAAAAAAGCTTCCTGGGTTGTTATCAAACACATCTGGAAAATGCTGAGTTTGGCAGCATGAATAAAATATTGTTGTTGTTATTGTTGTTATTGATGATGATGATGATGATTATGAAAATAGCCTTGGATTTGTTTTCCAGATAATACTAGTGTCACTTGGAGATGTGCATCGAGTCATAAATTAAAAGAGGTTTGACACATAAGCATACAGAACAAAAACTGAATAACGATTGAAATCAAAGAGTATTTTTTTAAAAATTATGCCTTTAAGAAAATCCATTAGGGCCAACATGCTGACCACCATTCCCATGCAGGAGCTATGAAAAATGAATATTAAAAAGAAGGGAATGAAAGATGCAGCTTGATCAGATAGGGGGTATCTCAAGAAAACAAAGAATGACCCGTACAGTGTCTCTTACTCAGATCAAATGTTCAACCCACATTCAAGAAAAAATGTGCATCTCTTTTTATTTTAAAGGGATTTTACTTTATTTAGATTTCTAGACCGCCCCCTCTCCCGAAAGGGACTTATTTAAATATTCCAACGTTTTGTCTAAAAATGGTTTCTTTTTTTCTTTTTACTGCAAGTCTTGAGGAATCAAGAGGGTGCCTGAGAGCATTGCTTCAGATTGCCTCTGTGATCAGCATTTTAGAAATCAAATTACAAGGAAAGCAAGCTTTTGCGGGGGGAAAAAGCAGATGGCAATAAGACAAGCACATTGCCTGGAAGCACATCACAAACACACACACACACATAGACACAGAGAGAGAGAGAGAGAGAGAGAGAGAGAGAGAGAGAGAGGGAGGGAGGGAGGGAGGGAGGGAGGGAGGGAGGGAGGGAGAGAGAGAGAGAGAGAGAGAGAGAGAGAGAGAGAGAGAGAGAGAGAAGGAGGTGGGTGGGGGATATTCCACTGTATAAAAGATCCAGACTTGTGCCTGAGGCATTAACATTAACAGGCAGAGAAGATACTATACCCACTTGAAATTGTTTCGCCTGGAGCTTGCAGAAATAACTTGATGGCCATGCATTGCTTTATGGTGGAGACATAAAGAAAAAAAATGGAATCTCTGCTCTCTTATGACCATTCAGACAAAAATGGGCAACTTAAGAAGGCATGAGAGGCTCTATTGAAAAACTACAACATGAAGGTGCATGGAATTGAACATACATCTCTGAAATACTTTTTTTGATCAGCTGGGAAGACACCAATTTAGAAAGTAGTTCATACACTATATTTAATATTATTGTGATTGTATTATCCTACAACATCTAAGAGCTGATGTAGCTATTGAAAAATGCTGATTTGCAAAGATGACCAAATCAATTCGGCCCATGATTCCTTTGTGCATGGATGTTAAATTTTGGGCTTTGGAAAATTCTGCCAGAGAGTCTTTAGGGGAAAGGTCAGTTTGATTTGATTTCAGTTTTATGTCCAGCATTGTTTGATTTACAGAATGAACCCTGAATTGAAGGAGATTGCAGAATCCTGATATTCTGAGCCAAAGTCAGTCCAGAAAGAATGGAAATATCCACAGTATTAATCTTAACAGTACAAATGAGGCTTCAGTTGGCTTTAGAGAGTTATGATTAATCTCTTGGAGAGGAATCAGTTTAAAACTAGACAAGTCATGTCCTTTGGGTCATCATTTCATTATAGGTATTCTATTCATCCCTAAAGAGAGAAAGAGAATGACCATATGTGGACAAATAATTAAAATCATATATTTTTAATAATTTGTATTTTATATCATATACAGTATTAATCAGAGTGAGATTAATATATAATTGAGTTTCCTTGTGCAAAGCTGTCAAGGAGCATCACAAACCTTCCTTCCTTCCTTCTTCCTCTTCCTCCCTCCCTTCCTTCCCTCTCCTCCCTCTCCCCTTCCCTCCTCTCCCCTCCCCTTCCCAGAAGGCAAGTAAGTGAGAGGAGAGCATGAGGGATTGTGAGACAGGTTGTGAAAATGTCACAAATAGCTGAAAATGAAGATCATGTATCTGCACAAAAGCTCAGCTGTGAAGACACAGCCATTAGCATTGAAACTACGACAGGCCTTCCAAATTTCATTCCCCTGGGAGTCATGGGTCCTGGATTTTGGACACATTCTATAAATTAGCCCATTTAAGGTACTTTTGTTCAAAAAATCTTGCACTGTTTTGCACCATTTCACCCAGTTAAAGGTCATGACAATGAGAGTTTTAGAAGTATATAGATTCTTTGGAAACAGCCTAAGGAGTGACAGAGTTTGTGAAAATATATTATATGTATCAGGAAACAAACTTCATGTAATTATCGACTGCTATAAAAATCAGAATATTTAACAGTTAAATTCAGTCATACTTTTGTTCTTTGTTATAAATGCTGGAAAACTCTAAAGAGGTTAATTGAGTGCTATTATCTGAGATCTGTTCCTTTATATCTTCTACCATACTAAAACCTGAAGACAGAAATTATAACAGAACATTAGTAAGAGAAATAAAACCAGTTCAGGCCATCTGATAGAGTAATCTAGAAAGATACATTCATAACAACAATTTGCATGCTGCTTATCAAATGGTTCCATATCTATGGTCAATGTTTTTCTAGTTGAATCAGGCATTATAAGTCTAAAAGCGAAATCATACATATCAATATGTGACCAACCCCCTCCCCCAGTAACCCTCATCCCACTGTCCAATCTGTAAATCCCTTAGGTGTCATGTGAGTTCCATCTTCAAGGAGCATTATCAGGTTGGCATGCAGGACGATTGGCCTTGACCGACACCAAGTACTAATCTCCACCATGCGCAGTAGACGGTGAGACCAAAACTCCCTTTTTACAATCTCTCCTGTAATAAAGCTTCCCCTCCCAAATACCAGCCCCCCCCTCCCTGTTTCAATGGCAGCCGAAAGCAAATAGCGAAACAGAGGCTGACAATTATGATATATGTAAATGTGTCGCAAGTATAACTAATATTGTATCACAACATTGAAATGGCATACATGATTTGATAAGAACTTCAATTTCGACCATATTTCCATGATTTGGTTTGCATACATTCTTCAAGTGAATCATGAGTTAATTGGGTTATTTTTGCCTGCAACACCATTGGAAGAACAAGATTGCAAGTGCTTCAGATAAAAAAAAAGGCTGTTCTATATTGTAGTTCTTTGTATATCTTAAACTAAGACAAAAATATGCAATCCACGCTGCACACATTGTGTAATCATTGCGTTGTGAGATAACCTTATAACTTGCATTGTACTAGGCAAGATGACGACGCAGCTTCAAATTCCTTTTATGGAAATGGCTATCAGTGCAAATGTGATGGAAGCATCTGTCTCCATGTTCTCATCCAGCTTACTTTTTGGGGAATGGCAAAGGTAACTGAAATAAACACTGTACAATAACATTCTTAATGTAATGTTTTTATGCCATTTGATATGTAAAACCTGCAATCTGTCAAACTACCTGATAATCCTTGTTCCTCCCTTCCCTTTTCTTTTGTTATAGAATTGTCAACAAACTGGGATTTGTCAGTTATCTGTGACACCAAACCCAGACATTTCAGTGGGAAGAGTTGTCATCCTTCTGGGATAGTCTTGATGAAATGCAATTTTCCTTTCCAACTTACCGATATGAAATGTACCATTACAAGCCCAGGTAGGAGGATCAGTTAGCTACAGTAGTAAATAGTATGTGGTAAATAAAGATAGTACTAAACCACATTCAATCAATGACTTTGTAGCCTCATACACAGTTTCAGATGGATTATAAAACTTTCAAACGACTGTTGTAGCCGTCCTATTTCAGTTGCCTAACAAGCTACAATTGCTTATATCAAGAGGTGATAATGCAGTGTAAGGTTTTAGTGGCTTGGCTTCTATAACTGCTCTCATTTCTCTGGGTGAACCTTCAATCCATCCTGCGATGTAAATTGGTCAAGAAAATGCAGTACCATTTATCTAAAGATCTATTTAGAAAGATTCAGTTTCATTGCTGTTTTGTTATCGATTACAACATTATTTGCAGGACTTTTACAGTCTTATTTTGGAGTTCTCAAAAGATAAATATGTCATCAAGATAACATTGGATTCCTGAGTGGCTCTTAAAGATCAGGTATTGTCTTTTGAAAGTCATTGGGAAAGGATATGGGAGATTCTTGAGGTGAAATAAATTATTATGAGTAATGAACACTGTGAGAACTTTCTGTTCTGTTGGGTCCTTGCTGACTTCTTAGCTGCATTGTTTTCTTGAAGACATCTCATTGCCAAACTAGGTAACATCATTACTGCACTGATGAGGTTACCTAGCTCGGTAATGAAATGTCCGTTAGAAAGCCACCAATCTTAAAGAGCACCACAGTTCAATCCTGAGCTACAAATATTCTTTTCTCTCAATGTTCTTCTGTCCTCTTGTAATAACAAATGATGGTTAGTATTTTATTATTCTAAACTGGAAAATGAGGTCCCTTCGGTGGTGGGATTCAAATTTTTTTACTACCAATTCTGTGCGTGTGGCTTGGTGGCATGACATGACTTGGTGGGCATGGCTTGGTGGGTGTGGCAGGGGAAGGATACTGTAAAATCTCCATTTTCTCCCCATTCCAGGGGAAGGTTACTGCAAAATCCCCATTTTCTCCTGATCAGCTGGGACTCAGGAGGTAGAGAATAGATGTGGGCAGGGCCAGTCAGAGGTGGTATTTACTGGTTCTCCAAACTACTCAGAATTTCCACTACCGGTTCTCCAAAAAAGGGTCATCACCTGCTGAATATCACCTCTGGGTACCTTCCACAATTCAATAAAAACATTTACTATGTGCAGAAATGGATGCCCGTCCATTATTTTTTGTTTATATCTATGCAGAGACGTAATATAATAAATATTACCTGTTTTTCTCTGCATCATGATAATTGCCCCTAATGAGAACAACTCATAGCCCTAACATTGCTAATTTGCACCTTTAAAAAAAAGTTGTTGAGATAGAAAGCTAAAATATAAATAGAAACAAAAGTTATAAAAGTTAAAGAGGAAAGAAGAAAGATGCAGAGAAAAAGAAAGGACAAAAATAGTAATGTCTGATATATATATATTTTTGGTGCAGCAGAAATTTTGAGTTACAATCTCAACATTTTGCTTCACATTTCTAAAGTTTTTAAGCCATTTCTACAATATAGTAATTCTAGTCATTAAAATAAAAAATCAAAGATTTTTTTTAGTTTCAACCACCAGTCTAGAACCAGCTTCCAAGCAGAAACAAAACTAGATAGTTTCTTATCATACGTTAATACTGTCAGTGTTGCCATCCCCACCAACTCTACCTTTGCCATCCATTCTAATAGAAAATGCTCCCTAATGGAAATCATAATCTCCCAAATTACAAATAATAACAGTTTTCTTGAGTGTAGCCATATATTGTTCTATAGTCTTTCCTTACTACTGTCCCTACCAATAGAATTTATAATATTGTACCACAGCGCTAACCCTAGGCATAAAAATATATTTTATGTAGACAAAAACACCTTATATTTATCATCTTCAACTGGCTTGGGAAGGGAAGTTCTCAGAACTTCTTCCCCCAAGCAATAGATAACTAACACATACTTTCTTGCCTCTGGAAGTTCCTTTTGATAAATAGCTAGCACTCAGCACCAAACCTAGATAAAATTACAGGCTTACCCAGGTCTCGAAGAAAGACTTAAACATGGCAAAGCCATCACATCTTCACCATATAAATCTCAACACACCAAAGGCAAAACTATACATTTTTTGTATTGCAAATAGTCAGTCAAAATTTTAAATAACTACACAGCTCATGTTGAAACCTTCCCTCTTTTTTTTCCTTTGGATATTTTCAATTATACTGCTGTATTTCAGTTGGGTTCAGTATTAACAGTATTAATATAAAAACACCAATAGATATGTAGGCCTTTGAAGTTAACTGTTCACGGAGTTGAACAGTTAGAAGTTTGATGATAGATAGATAGATAGATAGATAGATAGATAGATAGATAGATGGATGGATGGATGGATAGATAGATAGATAGATAGATAGATAAGATGATAGATAGATAGATAGATAGATAGATAGATAGATAGATAGATAGATAGATAGATAGATAGATAAGATGATAGATAGATAGATAGATAGATAGATAGATAGATAGATAGATAGATAGATAGATAGATAGATAGATAGATAGATAGATAAGATGATAGATAGATAGATAGATAGATAGATAGATAGATAGATAGATAGATAGATGGATGGATGGATGGATGGATGGATGGATGGATGGATGGATGGATGGATGGATGGATGGATGGATGGATAGATAGATAGATAGATAGATAGATAGATAAGATGATAGATAGATAGATAGATAGATAGATAGATAGATAGATAGATAAGATGATAGATAGATAGATAGATAGATAGATAGATAGATAGATAGATAGATAGATAGATAGATGATAGATAGATAGATAGAGGAATGATTGTTAAGAGTTGACACTGACTTGATTGCCCTTAATCAATTAATTAATTAATGTTCTATCACAATATATAATCTATATGCCGTGAATCGAGGTAAAGCCTAAAGCCTACAAAGCCTACTTGGCTAAAGTTGTGTAGGATTATACTGGAAAAGTGTACTGAAAAGTTTCTACTTATAAATATGACTAATGTTCTACAAATGGAAATAGTCAAGTAGATCTGTACAACGATGACTATACAATGTAAATACTATCTTTAATTAGTCTGTAGGTAGGGCCTGTACAATAGGGCTGTTTGTACCTGGCAGTTAGCGTATCTAGAGTTCAACTGGACAAATATTTCCCAGACATCTCAATGGTGAGCTTTTATATCAGCTCTAATTCTATATTTTTTTCTTCCATTCAGTCATGTCTGATTTTTCAATAGTGTCTGTATAAGTCTCAGTTTTGTTGGCAAGGTTTTTCAGAAACAGTTTGCCATTGCCTCCTTCCTAATTCCATATTACTTTTAACCAGTGGTGAAATTCAAATTTTTTTTACTACTGGTTTTGTGGGCATGGGAGGGGAAGGATATTGCAAAATCTCTATTCCCATTCCACTCTGGGGCCAGTACAGGGGTGGGTTTCAGCAAGTACTGACCGGTATGGGCAGAGCGGTTGGTGAAATTTAGCATGCCTTAATGTACCGGTTCTTCCTGAGGCCCCGACAAGCCCACATGGCGTATGCTGCCTTCTTCTCTCTGATAGCTGCCTTGTTTCCAATGAAGGTGGTGGGGAATCCAGGCAGATGGAGGAAATTGCATGGATTCCCCACCCTCTTCATTGGAAACAAGACGACTATCAGAGGAAAGAGCAGCACACGCCCTTGGGCTTCTCCAACGAATCATCCTCTCCTGTTCCTTCTTCACTTGTTTGAACAAGCCACGTGGGGGGCTTCCCCTTGTCTTTGACAGCCGCCTCATTTCCAATTGGAGGAGGAAGACATCCATCTTTTTCTTCCTTCTCCATGGATCTCCACTCAATTGGAAATGAGTTTGGCTGTTTGAAAAGCCCCGTCTGGAACTCCCCTCCTGTTCCTTCTTCTGCTGTTTGAACAAGCCATGCAGGGCATGCTCCCTTGTCTTTCACAGACGATTGAGATTGAATGAATAAACCCAATGGCCGGGCTCACAAAATACGAACTCAAATGCAAACTAGCTGTGGTTTGAACCTTTCCCAGCTGGAGCGGCCAAGTGTGGACTGGGCTGTGGCTTCAGGAAGGCAATGCAAAGAGCGCACTAACGTCTTGAGAACTGAGAGTTCCACCATCCCTTCCTCAGATGAATGAAGGCGGACAATGATCCTCCTTCCTCATTTCCAATTGAGGCGGGGAACCATGGAGAGGGAGGAAAAAGATGGATTTCTCCCCCTTACAATTGGAAACAAGGTGGCATCCATGTGGATGATGCTGGGCCCATTCCAACCGGAATGGAACGGGATCCAGAACCCATCACTGTCCCAAATGCTCACAAATCATCTTGGAAGATGCAGCCGGTTGATAGTCCAAATCTTTTTTGTTTTGTTTTATTTTAATAAGATAGCACTATCACTAGGAATAATACTTAGACTTATATACAATTCCACAGTTCTTTATAGCCCTCTGTAAGCAGTTTACAGAGCATATTAGAGACAGCATATTGCCCCCAACAATCTAGGTCCTCATTTTACTGACCTTGGATGGATGGCAGACTAAGTCAACTTTAAACTGCAGGTTGTGGGCAGACTTCATTCTAACCATTGCATCCTAGGCCTATAATGTCTTCTCAGAAGATTATTACTACTGGTGGATTTTAAATGCAATAAATTAAAGGTAGTTTGCACATCTGCTTTCTCACCTCTTTCTCTTTCCAGCATCATTGAGCAAGCGATCCACATGAGTGGCTATTCTCAAGTTAATGAAGATGTCACAAAAAATTATGGGGGCAGCGGGGGGGGGGGATCTAGTAATTGAAGATATCATGCAAAAATGTTTTTCTTCATGGATGGAGGCATATGTGTAATGAACTATATCTAAAGAATTACTATCAAATTTCATAATTTATAGAGTGTTACATTTACTGTTAAATATATACTTTCCCTCGATAAAGGTGAAGATGAATGAAGCCTGAAGACAGGGCAATTAAAATGTTGAGCTCGAACATTCACCACATCCAGATGACCTATGTGTTTATATGTGTTGTATTTGTATATGGAGAAAAACACACATTTGCATATTACATGCATGTAGCCAGTAAGTGATGGTATAGATATAGATACTTAAAATGAAAACAAGGAAAATAATTTAGGTTAATTAAAGCTACATTTAGCAAGAGTTATGCTGACCATAATGACATAAAATATAATTTATAAATGCTCAGAGAGACGTTGGTTTACTCTTTTCTTGCAGATTGTTCAGATAAAATTGGATGAGCAAACTGAATAGATATCAGGTCTACGCCAATTTTCTCATGCAATGCAAGGGCCACAAACAATCATAAACTGTGCATTGCATTCATCCTATAGCCAGCATATTTCGGTGCCCTTCTGGCATATTTTCTCACCTTGCTTTCTACCAGAATAGCAAACAGTTGGATCCTGTCCCTCCTTTCTACAGAACTGTCAACTAAAGGTTGAGAAAAAAAAACTAGAGAAGAAAATCCAATGTCCTTTGCTCTTCTGGTTAACGTTAGCATGCCGGGAATCTATAAAAATGAAGTGGCTGGAAATGTGTATTTCTTTTTAATCCTTTGGTGGGATGGATTGGACCTGAAGGAATAAGATAATTGAGAGCAGTTCAGTCAGTCCTGTACTAACTGATCCCAGGAACGGAATTACTTGTCACAGGTTTCATCCAGATAAACTAAAAGTGTAAGTTAAATGTAAGTTTTCCCCTGTTAGTGTGCACTTGGAATTAAGTTGTCATGGGAACAGATGGGTGTTAGGCCTAATTAGATTAATATAGCCATTGAGATATTCTTATCCTCATCCTCATCACCATCCTCATCCTCCAGAAGCTGGTATAGCCTAAACACTGATATCCACATTTTTGCAAAACTAAATAGAAGAACAACTGTGGCAAAAGAAAGCAAAATAACAACCAACTATACTATGTAATGTTTGATCTGCCTATCCCAGGTTCTTGGGAATGGTTTATTTGGGGGTGAAATGCCAAATTCAGTCTAACCATCTGGGTGAGCGTGTGATCAACCATAATAATATAAAGTTGTATGCCACCCCAACTCTCAAAACCTCTGAATAGTCCACAACAACTTAAAAAACGGATAGTCCTTGACTTAGAACAGTTGGTTAATGATCATTCAAAGTTACAACAGCACTGGAAAAATTTGGTGCCCTTCTGGCATATTTTTCATATTACGACTGTTATGAAATATGCCAGAAGGGCACCAAAATATGCTGGCTGTAGGATGAATGTAATGCACAGTTTATGATTGTTTGTGGCCCTTGCATTGCATGAGAAAATAATATGCATATCCCTTTATTTATTTATCAGCACAAATACAACACAAATATAAAAAGGCAACATTAAAAATGAAAATATGGTTTTCTGCCTGGATGGTCTTCTGTAATGAAGACCGAAGGACAGAAAGAGGGAGTAGTGAGCTCCCTCCCATATTTGGGCATACCAGGGGTTGTAACACAAATACATACCTGTTTCCCTGGCTCAGCTGATAAGGAGGAGAGCCTGTGGCTTAGTGGCTAATGCAACTGCCTAATATGTAATACAGCCCTGGTTCGAATCCCAGTAAGGGTATGGCTGGCTGATGAGAGCTAAATAGCTTGAAATAGATCTATACTAGTCTCCCTTTATTTGTGTGTGTGTGTGTGTGTGTGTGTGTGTGTGTGTGTGTTGTAGATTAGGACGTCCAGAAAGGGAAGTTGGTTGTTTGCTTCTATTTCCATAGTGAATTGTATTTTGGGGTGTAGGCTGTTGAGATGTATGAGGAAGTTGTCCAGTTTTTCTTTCCCGTGTGGCCAAATCACGAAAATGTCATCAACATATCTAAGCCAGAGTTTGGGTTTGTGTTCAAATTTATCTAAGGTGTTAGTTTCAAAATGTTCCATGTATAAGTTTGCGATGACGGGTGAGAGGGCTGATCACATGGGTGCTCCTTCTATCTGTTTGTATCTTTCTTTGTCCATTATGGATGAAGTATGTGTTGGTTAGGCAGTGGTTGGTCAGGTCCAGGATGTGTTTAGGGGGTTGTGTTTGTTCTGGATGGCTGTCAAGGCTTCTTTTATAGGCACTTGGGTGAAGTGGGATTTGACATCGAAACTCATGAGTAGGTCGCTGGCTTGTAGGTTTTGTTTCTTTATTGTTTATATGAAGTGGAGTGAATTTTGTACGTGTGAGGTGATGGATATTGCGTAGGGTTGGAGTTATTTGGTGAGGAATTTGGCAAGATTCTGTAGAGGTGAGCCTATGAAGCTGACTATGGGTCTGAGCGGTGTTCCTTTTTTGTGTATCTTGGGGAGGCCATAGAGTTTGGGGCATCTGGAAGATTTCTCTCTGGGGATGATTTTTTGCTGAATCTCTTCACTGAGAGAGAGGCTTTTATTTTGGATTTGGTGGTTTTTTCCAGGTAGGTGGTGGGGTCTGTGTTTATAGGTTTGTAAGCAGGGTCTTGGAGTAGGTTGGATAGTTTGGCTTGGTAGTCAGATGTGTTCATCACCACTGTGGCGTTTCCTTTGTCTGCTGGGAGAATGATTATGTTGTTGTCTTTCCTCAGGTTGGTGAGTGCTTTTTCTTCTTCTTGCTGTAAGCTTCTGGGTGGATTACTGGAGCAAAGGACGTTGGTGACTGCAAGTCTGATTTTATTGGCTTCATCTGGGTTGATTTTGGCAAGTGAGACCTCGTCGAAACATCGCCAAGACAATCTCAATCTTACACGGGAAAAGACCCGAATACAACAAGACCAGCATACATGTATGTATGTATATATACGTGTGTGTGTGTGTGTGTGTGTGTGTGTATGTATATGTATATGTATATGTACAGGGGTTGTAACACAAATACATACCTATTTTCCTGGCTCAGCTGATAAGGAGGAGAGCCTGTGGCTTAGTGGCTAACATATCTGCCTAATATCTAATACAGCCCAGGTTCAAATCCCAGTAAGGGTATGGCTAGCTGATGAGAGCTAAATAGCTTGAAATAGATCTATACTAGTCTCCCTTTATTTATTTATCAGCACAAAGACATGTATATATATCTATGCAAGCTTAACATGGTTTCTTATCATTGTATCATCTTGAGAACTGTCCTAGTTTGTTTATTAAGAGTAAGAAGACTATTTTGTTTAGGGAATAACTTTTTTAAAATGTAGCATTTATACAACAGCAGGCCCTAACTAGGCAGCTTTCTGTTCAATTAGAAAGCACATCCATTTTCATGCTTTTAATCTCCTAATTACTCTTCCTCTCTCTTGGAAATCTCCTCAGGGATGCTCTGTGGTTTGGGGTAGAGTTGGATTAGTAAAATCTGAAATGAAATAACAAACAGAAGCAAACAAACAAACAAGGCACAACATAGTCTAAGTTTATGGGACTGTTTGCAAAGGTTTTTACTTTTATTTATTTAGTTTGTCAAACATGAAAAAGATAACAGGTATAAGAATAAACATAAATATTAACACAGTAAATGGATATGAATAAATGGAGACAGTAGGATGGGGATGGTAGGCATGCTGGTGCACTTATGCATGCCCTTTACAGACCTCTTAGGAATGGGGTGAGATCAACAGTAGACAGAATGTATTTCATTTTGGCTTTCTGCAGGTGATCACTGTAGACAAAAGACAGATCATTTGGTAGGATCTAGAGGGAATTGGATCTGTCTGCCTAAGGAAACAAATACAGTACAGCCAGGCCTGACATGGAAGGGTTTAAAAAGAAACAAAACAAAACAAAAAAACACCAGACTCACAAAGCCCATTGATGCCTTCACTCTTCTTAAAGTGGATCTTGGCTGGTGGCCATTTGAGGTTACCCTGGATCTTGCAGCCTGCAAGGCAAGTGGAATGATTTGCTCCTGGTTATGGGGTGTTTTTTCTTTCTTCCATAGCATCTGGACACAAAATGGACAACAGACCACACAGGAAAAGGGAGGGAGGGTTGGTGGGAGAGGAAGAAAGAATAAATGTTGGAAGGATGCCAACCAGAAAAGGGGTCTCTTATCAAAAGATCTTCTAAAACAGCATGATTCTTTTGATACCTGATCATGCAGAGCTCCGCCTCTTCATGAGTGGTTTGATTAAAATAAAAGTCATCAGGGCTACAAAATGGCCCAGTCTACATTTTGATGGAACACACAGAAAATCATGCTCATTATTTAATAATAAAGCCCCTTGAAACTAGACTCTCCACCTTTTTTCAAAAATAAAGGAAATAAAATCTCTCTCTCTCTCTCTCTCTCTCTCTCTCTCTCTCTCTCTCTCTCTCTCTCTCTCTCTCTCTCTCTCTCTCTCTCTCTCCCTGTGTGTGTGTGTGTGTGTGTGTGTGTGTGTGTGCGCACTTTGTCTCAGAACATTTAATTTAACCTTTATTTTTTCTGGTCTTTTCTCAAAGGGAAGCTTAGATTCTGCAATGATTAGAATTAGCAGAAAAGGTCAAAAGAAAGGACCAAAGAGAGCCATTCAGTTGCTAGGCATGTAGAACAGGCTTATTGTTTAAAAAAAAAAAACAACCAGCTTCTGTGGAGTGAATTCAGGACCTCCTGCACTGAAACTAAAGCAAAACTTAAGTTTCTTTAGAAAAAAAAATCAGAAAGGTTAGCATCAGCAGAATTTTTTTTCTTTTTCATTTGGTTAGCGTAATTGCTTTCAACTTATTGGTATGTGATATTTCTCTGGTATTTGTTCTGTGTATTGTGGTCTTCTACTTGTTAAAATAAGCCCGGGGAAACAGATTAATGGAATTATTATTATTTTTTAAAGGTGAAAGTGATACAGAGAGTTAGAGTGGACAATGTTATATTCTTGCCTTCTCATATAAACCTATTTTGTGATTGGCTATTTCTTGCATTTTGTGGGTTTAGTGAATAGTCATCACTATTCCAACATGTTTGCCTATTTCTGGTCTACAGGCAAAGAACGAACAACAAAATATAGGCTTTGTTTTAAAAACTTGTTGAGTCCAGATGTCCATCCCAATCTTTGAACTCAGTATCGTCTTTCTTATTAATTCCAGTTAATATGATTCCAATTCTTATTCCACCCAGAGTTCTATATCGGGAAACCCTCGGAAGTAGATTTGGAAGGCGGACAGGACAGGGAAGTAAGAGCAGTGTAAGAGGGAGTTTCACTGAGAAAAATTCACCTTGGTGCTGAATGCTGTCTTCTATGTACATACTTCTAAGTGTGAAGAATCTGAGCAAATCATTGAAAAAAAGAAGTTTGGTGTATTTATTTTAGTGAAAAACCAGGTGCTATTTCAAGTATGAAGTACTGAATGAACAGAACATGTCATCTACCCCTTTAAGACTTGTTGAGCTTGGGCTCAACTCAGAAACCATCAATAGACAAGTGTCCAAAAAAGGAACAAGGTTTTCCATGACTTAGTCATGACCATCATCATGGCACTTATGACTGCCCCTTTAGCACCCTAGGCTCACGTCAAAGGGTTTATTTGGGAAAGTTTCACTGAAAGTCACTATAGGTTTCTGACAGTTGTGAGCAGTGAAATGTTTTTATTAAGGCTAGTAATATTGTAAAAAAATATTAGTGTTATACAAAACACTAGAAGTTCTAAGTCAGGGGTGTCCAAACTTGGGAACTTTAAGACTTGTGGACTTCAACTCCCAGAATTCCCCAGCCAGCATTGCTGGCTGGGGAATTCTGGGAGTTGAAGTCCACAAGTCTTAAAGTTCCCAAGTTTGGACACCCCTGTTCTAAGTAGTTACATATGCAATAATAGATGCACACACACTCAGGATATCAAGAAAACATGGATCCATACCAAAAACATTGAAAATTTGGAGTACTCCTTTTAAACAATTGATTTTTTAAAGTAATATTCATGTGCCAATGAATGCAGACATCACTGATGTTATAAACACCAGGCTTCACTCTAGACCAGCGATGGGGAACCCTTTTTGGCTCACATGCCATAAGTGGGGGGAGCGCAAGGGGGTAGTGTGCGGGCGTGCTGCATCCATAATGCAATGCGCGACCCCCTCAGTGCACATGTGTGCACTACTAAGGTGACCAACCCCCTCAGTGCACATGTGTGCACTACTAAGGTGACCAACTACTAAGGTGACCAACCCTTTAGGGAGGACAGTCCTTCTTTTGTAAGTTCTGTCCTCCCTCGAAAAGTGTCCTCTTACATGTCCTCCTTTTTGATATTTGAAGGCTAATCTGTTGCACGTTATGTGACGTATTTTATTAAACAGTTTTTAATGGTGGTTTTTTTACTTCATCGCAAGTATATTGAACAGATATTGAATCTTGTGTTAAATTTTTATCTAAAGAAATGCTAGACATTAAAATAGACGACAATTGTCTCTTTGAAAAAATTAGAAGACTGAATGTATATTTAAATTCTGAAAAATTAATACAATGAGAAAATCAACATGTTGAAATTGATAAAAGATGGGTGGATATTTTCAGCCATTTCAAAAATGAACATATTCCATGTGAACATTTATTTATACTTGTTCAATTTACGTTGTGCTTCCCTGGAACTAATGCAGCAATTGAAAGAGTTTTTTTTCAATTGCCAATGATTTTTCGACAAGTGAGAAATCGAGATTGAATGTTGATACTCTAGCTGCAGCACTTGCCGTAAAATTCAATATGAAAGATATTTCTTGTTCAGATATTTCCAATATATTGTTAGAAGATAATACATTGACAAAAAATATTAATTCAATGGAAAAGTACTCATTTAAATAATAATTAACAGGCATGAAAGCATAATTACAATATAAAATGTTGCAAATGTTTTTATTATGCATGTATCATATTTTAGTGTATTATTGTTGCAATGAATAAAATATTTCTTTTATTTACGTTATATTTTTTCCAATTTATTTGTCCTCCTTTTCATTGTAAAAAAGTTGGTCACCTTAGCACTACAGGTGTGAGCCCCCATTTTTTGCATGCTTTTTTGCCTTCCCCAGGCTCACGAGGCTTCAGGGACCTTCAGGACGCTTCCCTGAAGCCTCCGGAACATTCAAAACGAACCTCCGAGCAAACCAAAAGTCTATTGCTGAACTTCCGGTTTGCCCGTAGGGCCGTTTTTTTGCACTCTGGAGGCTTCAGAAAAGCTCATGAAGCGTCCGGAGGGCCTCTGGAGAGGGGGAGGCTCTTTTCGCCCTCCCCAGGCTCCTATAAAGGCTCTGGAGCCTGGGGAGGGCAAAAAATGGCTTTAAAAAAGGGTGAACTCAGCTGGCCAGCGCGCACATGTGCACTGGCCAGCTGACAGGGCAGCGCCTCACATGCCCTGACAAATGGCTCTGCGTGCCACCTGTGGCAGGCGTGCCATAGGTTCGCCATCACTGCTCTAGACATCCACCTATCAGGACAGCCAAAACCTTGATGGATAACAACTTCAATCTGCTTCAGTCCTGGTTGCAAGAATGGTTCTCTACTGTTCCTCCAGAAGATAACGACATTTCCTGCTTTACGGCTGAAACAAAAGGATTCAATCTACCCCAAAAATTTGGTCAATCCTTAATAGGATTAGGATTAAACATGGGAAGTACCTTAGTTTCCTCCATAAATGGGAAAAGCTCTCCTCTTTGGAATATAGCTGTGATGCTCCAAAGCAGGCAGTGCAACATACTATGGAACAGTGCCTTCTAAGCGCATATCAGGAAAACCCTAGAGACTTTCTGTGTGCAACTCCATCATGTACACTTTATATATGAGCCGTGGTGGGGGAGTGGTTAGAATGCAGTATTGCAGGCTAATTCTGCCAACCGCCAGCAATTTGATTCTCACTGGCTCAAGGTTGACTCAGGCTTTCATCCATCAGAAGTCAGTAAAATAAGGAACCAGATTGTTGGGGACAATATGCTGACTCTGTAAATTGCTTAGAGAAGGATGTAAAGCAGTGTATAAATCTAAGTGCTATTGCTATATAAGTAGCCAACTTTTAAATTTGTAAATAGAGCAAATAGTTTCATAGTTGCCCATTGGGAATGTAATTGCGATGTGCTTTTGAACAATTTTGCCATATGCTAAATAAATAAATGTGAACCCACAAGCAACACTGCCCTGCAGTGCAAATACCTCAACTTGTAAACCTCTAGTCCTTGCAGTGGTCTTCTGGTGATTGATTAGGTGCCATCAGGTTATTTTCTGACTCTTAGTGATCACATAGATAGACTTTCTCCATGAACAACTGTCCCTAACATGAAAGTTCAAATCAGTGGTGGGATTCAATTTTTTTTACTACCACTTCTGTGGGCGTGGCTTGGTGGGCGTGGCAGGGTAAGGATACTGTAAAATCTCCATTTCCTCCTCACTCCAGGGGAAGGTTACTGCAAAATTCTCATTTCCTCCCGATCAGCCGGGACTCAGGAGGCAGAGAATAGATGGAGGCCGGGCCAGTCAGCGGTGGTATTTACCGGTTCTCTAAACTACTCAAAGTTTCCACTACCGGTTCTCCAGAACTGGTTAGAACCTGCTGAATATCCCCTCTGCTTCAGATCTTCCAATGGATGCACCTATCACCACCTATCACTATCCACCTTGATGCTGGTTATCCTCTTCTCTTTCCTTCCATCCTTCCCAGTATCAGAGCTTTTTTTCCAGAGAGCTGAGTTCTAAATAGGATAATTTGAGTCTGATCAGTTGTGTCTTCAATGAGAACTCTGGGTTGATTTACCTGACTGTAGCCAAAAAAGCTTTATTGACATTGCACTGACTAATGCTGGCAGTGCCTTTGCTTTCTGCATGTACAATTTCTACATTTCTAGTCTCTGAACTAGAAATGCTGTGTTGCAGAAACAGAAGGAATTTCCTGCATAGATGCAACCTACTTTAGGAATAAACTCTCCTTCATGAAAGACTAGGATAGATAGCAACACTTTCAAAGGAAGCAGCCTTTCACTCTGTGCGTCACTTCTGTGTATGAAAACATAATATGACTGAATAGTATTTCTTTTATCCTGCCATGTATAATGTTGCTTATTTCATGATGTGAGATAAAATTGAGATAGACTGGTATGCAGACTGACTGTAGAGCATCCGTATGTGAAAGGAATACATATTTGATCTTCCAAACAACAATTCTGTGGAAATAACAAGCTTATGTCTATGGTGAGAGGCAGGTTTATTAGTAGTTTTGGCTTTAAGGCAAAGAAATTGCAGATTAAAAAAAACGGGACTGATTTTTTCCATCACTCTGGAAAATGTTTATAAGTAGACTTGGAGGAGAGGGGGGTGTGTGTGTGTCTGAATTTCTGCAAAGTGGAGAAAAATAATTAGACCACCATTATAATAAATATCAAAAATTGCAGCAGGCTTCTTAAAACATGCAGCAAATGAGTAAATCCCTATATTTTAGAATATTGCATTTTTTTATTCCTCATCTAGCTTTACATGTCATTAATTCGCCAAAGATTTTGTGGAATTTTCTACTTAACCCTAACTATTGAGGGGCAGGAGAGGGTAGGTTGAAATATTGTAGAATTGTATATGTTTCTTTCTTTTCTAACATGTTAGAAACATCAGAAAGGAAAAAATGCAGTTGATTATATCTGTGCCACATTTATGAAGAACATAACTTTAAACTAATTTTCTAGCTGTGGTTCGTCCCATTTTTAGACTCGGCTCTACTTTATGCAAAGCATTGACCCTCAAAATGGTGATCCCATTGTTATGTCACCCAAGCATCTCATAACTGTAGAATAGCGATAAGAGTTTCTCTCACAGTTCTTAAGATCCAGGTATAAGGAGATCTGAGATCTTACCTTACAGGATCGCATCTTACCTCATACATCCCTGCGACCAATTCGCTCCCACAGGGAGGGACTCCTCCGGGTGCCGTCCACTAAGCAATGCCAACGGGCGGCGCCCAGGAGTAGAGCCTTCTCTGTGATGGGCCCAACCCTCTGGAATGACCTCCCCCCCCCCCGATATCAGAACCACTACCGACCTCCTCTCCTTCCGACAAAAACTCAAGACCCACCTGTTCCAATTAGCTGGCCTAGCCGATTTATAGTCCCATTTTTAACCTCCTGGCAAACATTCTATTCTGGGGTAGTTTTTTAGGGGTAGTTTTTAATGTATCTTTAATTTTAATTTTAATTATTACTGTACAGTTTATATGTTACCTCCTCCATCTAATTTATCTATATTAATGTATTTATATTGTTGTTTTAATATGACTGTACACCGCCCCGCGTCCCTTCTGGGAGAGGGCGCGGTTTATAAATTAAATAAAAGTAAAGTAAAGTAAAAGATCTGAGAGGTATAGAATCTTTTTGTTGACTATAAATAGGGATTGGATTTGATAAATGATTAAGTTGCTACAATGTGGATGTAAACACTTGGTGGATTGGTTCAATTGTCTAAGTAAGCATACCAAGTCCTTTCAAGAAGCATAGTTGATGTGATTTGAAGACTTACAATAGATGTTGCAAAAGTGAGATGCTTTGAACAGTTAAACCACTTTTTTAAAAAGAGTGTCATTTATTCTTATTTGGAAAAGATATAATGTGTGAAGTCATATTAAACACAGCTGGTAAGTATAAAACTGTTCAAGCAAGAATTAATCCATATTGCCACTTTCTTGTACACAACAATCATTGTTATCCTTAAATGTAACAGGAAACACAACTTTTCAAAACTGCATGCATTGACCAAATCCTTTTGAATTCAAAGAGCTACATCTCTGTAAACTGGCCTTTGAATTACTCCATCAGTCTTCAATGACAGTATAATACTACAGAAAACACTACAAAAATTTGGGGGAAGATGGATAATATACAGTACATGTATAAAATCTGAGTTAATTATAATACATTCATACAGAATTACAGAATCGACAGTGGCAATTTCACATATCAGTGTGTTTATGCCATGAGGAAACAGTAAACAGTAGATTACTGTTTCCTCATGGCATAGTGTATGTAGTATGTAGCGGGGTGGGTTCTGACCAGCATTACTGTCAGTTTGCTCATGTGCACGCTTCACACGCATGCTTTGGGCACATGCTTGATGCGTGCTGTGCATTTATTTATTTATTTATTTATTTTCTTTGAATTTCTAGAATTTCCTGCGCAGTGCAATTAAAATTGAAAAACAAGATGGGGGCACCAATGGTGCCAACCGGGGAACTGCTTTGGGTGCGTGGCAGGCCCGGATTGCTGTCGGTTCCAGCGACCCAGGCTGCCAAACCACTTCTGGTACCAGCTGAATCGGTCCAAACCAGTAGGAACCCACCACTGGTATGTGGCCTCACACAATTGCATATTTTCTTTATAATATATTCGTGCATGTGTGGGGAGGCAGAACCGGAAAGCACTAGATGGTTCCGCCCCAGGCGCCTGATGGAACCAGATAGGTTCCAGACGGAGCTTGGGCCACCTCCTGTAACCTTGACCCGCCCCCGGGTAGAGGACCTGGTGGTCGCGTGGAATAATGCGACTTCCGGGGCCTTGAACCGGGTGGCGCCTTTGCGGCCTCTCCGGCGGCAACGATCCACCCTGGCCCCTTGGTTTACCGAGGAGCTGAGGGTGATGAAACGCCAATATTGTGCCACTCTCATTGCATCCGCAGAGAACCGCCCTGCCGCCCTGTTTCGGGTGTCCCGCTCCCTCTTGTTTCAGAGGCTGCGGGAGGCCCCTCTACAGGGCAGAGCAGAGGAATTTGGGAAATATCTGCAGGATAAAATCGCTCAAATTCGGAAGGATTGGGTCCCTGTTAGTGGTCCAATGGAGTCGTCCGTGGCGAGTCTTGAGGAATCGACCTGGGAGGAGTTTGACTTGGTTGCCATTGAAGATTTGGACAGAATGCGTGGACGACTGCGACCCACCACATGTTTATTGGACCCGTGCCCCTCCTGGCTTGTACTGGCATCCTGGGAGGTTACACGAGACTGGCTCCTGGACCTAGTGAACGCCTCGCTGAGCGAGGGGTCTCTCCCGGCCGCCTTGAAAGAGGCGGTGGTGAGACCCTTGCTCAAGAAGCCTTCCCTGGATCCTTTGGAGCTGGCCAATTATCGTCCTGTCTCCAACCTTCCCTTTTTGGCGAAGGTTGTAGAGAGTGTGGTGGCCTACCAGTTTCCACGGCATCTGGAGGAAAATGATTATCTAGACCCGCGCCAGTCCGGCTTCCGCCCCGATCACAGCACGGAGACGGCCTTGGTCGCGTTGGTGGATGATCTCTGGAGGGCCAGAGATAGAGGTTGTTCCTCTATCCTGGTCCTATTAGACCTCTCGGCGGCTTTTGATACCATCGACCATGGTATCCTGCTGCGCCGGCTGGAGGGGTTGGGTGTCCGGGGCACCGTTTTGCGGTGGTTCGGCTCCTACCTTTCTGGCCGGACGCAGCGTGTGTTGGCAGGGGAGGAGAGGTCGACCCTACGCCCCCTTACTTGTGGGGTGCCACAGGGGTCGGTCCTCTCGCCACTCCTGTTCAACACATATATGAAGCCGCTGGGTGAGATCATCCGTGGTTTCGGGGTGGGATACCATCTGTACGCTGATGATACTCAGCTGTACTTTTCCACCCCGAACCACCCCAACGAGGCCATCGAAGTGATGTCCCGGTGTGTGGAAGCCGTACGGATCTGGATGGATGACAACCGACTCAAACTCAACCCCTCCAAGACGGAGTGGCTGTGGGTACCGGCTCCCTGGTTCAGCCAATTAATTCCATCATTGGCCATCGGGGGCATTCAACTTGCCCCTGTGGAGCGGCCGCGCAATTTGGGCGTCCTCCTGGATGCCCGGCTGTCCATGGATGACCATGTGACAGCCGTGGCAAGGGGGGCGTTCCACCAGGTTCGCCTGGTGCGCCAATTGCGCCCCCTACTGGACCGGGACGCCTTACGCACAGTCACTCATGCGCTGGTGACGTCTCGCTTGGACTACTGTAACGCTCTCTACATGGGGCTCCCCCTGAAATGCACCCAGAGGCTACAGTTGGTCCAGAACGCAGCCGCGCGGGTAATTATGGGGAGTACTAGGTACTCCCATGTGACACCATTCCTGCGCGAGCTGCACTGGCTTCCTGTGGTCTATCGGGTGCGTTTCAAGGTTTTGATAACAATCTTTAAAGCGCTCCATGGCTTAGGACCTAGTTACTTGCGGGATCGTATTCTGCCCCATACATCCATGCGACCAATCCGCTCGCACAGAGAGGGCCTCCTCCAGGTGCCATCTACCAGACAGTGTCGAGGGGCGGCGCCTAGGAGTAGAGTCTTCTCTGTGGCGGGCCCAGCCCTGTGGAATGACCTCCCCCTGGATATTAGGAATACCTCTGACCTCCGCTCCTTTCGTGTAAAGCTCAAGACCCACCTTTTTCAAGTTGCTGGCCTGGCTCAACTTTGATCCAACTATATCGCTCCTGACGGGTTTTTTATTTGGGGTATTTTAATTGCATTCAATTTATTTAGGGGTTTTTAAACATTGTGTTTTTACTTGTTTTTATCTATCAGTTCACCTCCTCCTTGTATATGTCGTATATATGTCTTGGTATATGTTTTGTTATATGTATGTCGATATATTTATTTCCTATGTTTTGTTGTACGCTTCGGGAGAGGGTGCGGCTAAGAAATAAATATTTATTATTATTATTATTATTATTAAGTAGCAGAAAATACCATTTCTCTGTGCTGCAAGAATCTTTTGGGAAAACACACACACACACACACACACTGACATTTCCAACCCCCTTAACTTTTACCCAAACATTCTAGAGCAGGGGTGTCCAAACTTGAGAACTTTAAGACTTGTGGACTTCAATTCCCAGAATTCCCCAGCCAGCATGGCTGGCTGGGGAATTCTGGGAATTGAAGTCCACAAGTCTTAAAGTTCTCAAGTTTGGACACCCCTGCTCTAGAGCATGGGTGTCAAACTCACGTCATCATGGAGGGAGCCACATGACCTATTGGGACTCCCCCCCCTTTGCTAAACCGGCCCACAGGCCAGGAGTTTGACAGCCCTGTTCTAGAGAAAAGATATTGGTGGCCGCTTCTACCTCTTTCTTGTGAAGCTGTTGTAGGAAGTTATCACCTAGCCCTCTCCCAGAAAAATGAAATATCCTAGGAAATATTGAAAAGGCAGAATATTATATTTTCCTGGATGTGAAAAAAGGGAGAAACACATTTTAAACACAAAGTAAATTCCTGCAACTTCCAGCCCATCCCCACTTTGTCAATGGGCCATTAAGAAGACCAAGCTAGTCCACTTTACATAATAAAGACTTCTCCTCTTCAACTCCAGAGTGATGGGATAAGGCAGGATAATATAAGCCTTTATTCAACTGACCACATGGCAGCTGAACTCAATCAAACCTGAATTCAAAACAGCCTAGAGGGTTGCCCCTGCATGGGCCCATGTGAGTCTGACAACCAATCAGAATACATTTCTTACACAGGAACAGGGAGGTGGGACTGAACAGGTTATAAAAAGCCTAGCAAGCCCCTCCATTTTCCCTTCTCTTCCCTTCTCTTCTTCTCCACCAACATTGAAGCATGTGATCACCTTTTCTGTTCAGGACTCAAGCCATGCGGTCCTGTCCACCATTAAAACCATCTTTCCAAGCAGCCTCCATGTCTCCAGTGTCTTTTTCCCCACTTGGAGCCGAACCCAGAAGGACATTTCTTCCAACATTACAATGAACGTTTAGAGATGCAACTGTTATTTCACAAATTGAAAAAATATATATCTATAAACAGAGGCGTTGCTGCCTTCGCCCTAAACAGCATTGTTTTAAACTAAGATTTGTTAGCTGTTTCAGTGTGGACTACCTCTATTCCATCTTCAGAAGCAATAAAACCTCTACCCTTTTCTTTCCAGAGGATGATCCTGTTATTTGCTTTCTGATGGTATAAGTAGCAGAAAATACCATTTCTCTGTGCTGCAAGAATCTTTTGGGAAAACACATACACACACACACAAACTGACATTTCCAACCCCCTTAACTTTTACCCAAATGTTCTAGAGCATGGGTGTCAAACTTACGTCATCATGGAGGGAGTCACGTGACCTATTGGGACTCCCCCCCCCTTGCTAAACCGGCCCACAGGCCAGGAGTTTGACAGCCCTGTTCTGGAGAAAAGATATTGGTGGCCGCTTCTACCTCTTTCTTGTGAAGCTGTCAATCATCAAAAACTTCATACCACAACTTGCCCACCTGATAAGTTAGATTTAGCAGCCTAATGAGGGTGTGAGGTAAAGTTCGGCTCCAACACCTGAACCAAAGGTTGCTGTATATTCCTCCCCATCGCAGTGCGTACATGTTTCAGAAACACACACGTAGGCCGTGTTTGGAAAACCCAAGGAGCAAAGTGGTAAATATATTTAGTTTTGAAAATGCCTTACTCAAAGAGAACCTCCTTTCACCTCAATGATTGTTGAACATTTGGTAAATATGCACTAGCCTTCTGCTCATTGTCTGAGTGTTGCTTTTTTTTTTTTTTGGGTTGTGTGTTGGGTCCCCCCCCCCCACTTCATTGCTCTTGCTCACTCAGGCGCATCATTTATGTGGCATAGTTGGCAAGGTTTTACAAGCTAATGCAATTTGCATTAAAAATAGCTGAAAATGGTAATAGTCATTATAATGCCTATTTGACCAAGAACAAGTAATGGCTTGCAATTAATCAGTTGTAAAAATTGGTAATTGTTGCACCCTCTTAATCTTTTTCTCTCTCAACCAGAATGATTACACCTCGTTAAAATCTGAATAAAACATCATTATCCTGTATCATTAGGAGCCCTCAGCCTCCCTTGCATAGTAATTTGTACTCAGCCTGAGCAAATGAATGGCCTGTGAGAAATGTTATTCTAATTCCAATTAGCTTTCAAACCTTGGCAAAGAGCCAACTTACAAAACAAAATAGCTGTTAATGTTATAGAAGGAGCATCCTTACAGCAAAGTGAAGTGCAATTAGGGATTCCTTTTAAATTCCACATCATAAATTGTTCCCTTATTAGCTATTTTCGATACTGTAATTTAACTAGTGTTTATTCACAGCCCCTAACAATTTATCACAATCAGGACTTCAGGGTTTTTTTTTAAAAGAAAGAAAAGAAGAAAGCAGAAGAAGAAGCGTGTTGTCAAGACCCCTGGGATATGTTAGGGCAAAAGCTTGCAAAATAATGAGAATAGCAATTAAAGTGAAGCTTTAAGAAGGAAACTTCATGTTAATGTCAGAGGGTTCGTTGTAATGAAATCTGCATCTTAAATTAAAAGGAAAACCTACCATGTCCTACACACACCTAAGAAAGCCTGAGCAGATAAACCATCAGCAGCAAGTTCCACCTATTTTTTTTCTAACAAAAGATAGCACAAGATGGACCACTATAATATATATTAAATGTGAAGCATCTGTATAGAAGACTGTATACTAAATAACCATCCAAAGTCCTTATTGTTGACTAAGAGTGTTACCACCACCACTTCAAAGTGCGACATTTTGATCTCTGAAAAATGAGCTTTATTTATGCCTTCCTAGAAGTATTCCAGTATTTGAGGGGCTGCCACAAAGAAAAGGGGCTCAACTTATTTTCTAAAACACCAGAAGGCAGAACAAGAAACAATGGATGGAAACCAAGCAAAGAGAGAATCAACCTGGCATTAAGGAGAAACTTCCTTAACAGCGAGAACAATCAACCAGTGGAACAGCTTGCCTTCAGAAATTGTGGGTGCTTCGTCACTGGAGGTTTTTAGGATGAGACTGGACAACCATTTGTCTGAAATGGTATAGAGTCTCCTCCTTGAACAGGGGGTTGAACTAAAAGATCTCCAAGATTCTATTCTGTTCTATTCTGTTCTGTTCTGTTCCATTCCAAATTCTAATTCTAATTCTAATAATTCTAATCCATTCGATTCAATTCGATTCCATTCTAGTCTATTCCATTCCATTCCATTCCAAATTCTAATTCTAATTCTAATAATTCTAATTCATTCGATTCAATTCCATTCCATTCTATTCCATTCCATATTCCATTCTATTGTCTATGCAGAC
Source organism: Natrix helvetica (assembly GCF_964273705.1). Lineage (NCBI taxonomy): Eukaryota > Metazoa > Chordata > Lepidosauria > Squamata > Natricidae > Natrix > Natrix helvetica. The sequence continues at coordinate 68,863,377 of NC_138552.1, forward strand.
AGGGTAATCCAGGTTATGGTTGTCCCAAAGATATTTTTTCAAGAGGCAGCTGGACTTTCTGGTTTTTCTTTGAAGACGTTTCCCTTCTCATCCAAGAGGCTTCTTCAGATGACCTATTCGAGAACTGAAAAGGATGAAAATGAGAAAGCGACACTTCCACCTGTAGCTCCAGTTCTTTGTGAAAAAGGAGGAACAAGAGGAATGCGATCTCATCTCCACGTAGAGTAGGAAGGGAATGAAAGGTCATGGAATAAGTCAAGACTGTCTACACTTGCAACAGAATTTTACATGCACCTCCTCTTTTGAAGGAGTAATGCTTTCCCAACATCAAATCTCTGTTGGATGTGCACTGAGCAATTGCAGAACCATTTCAATTCATAAAGCTACAGCTGAATCTGAGAAACATTGCTTGCTTAGTGAATACCATCTTGTAAAAACACCCAAGGGAATTGATGAAACAACATCTTGAATCCAAATTCTAGAGATTTGCAATGGGCAAAGCTTTCTTTCTGTTCTTTAGCTCTTTCTGTTCCTCTACTGTCTAGATCAAGGTTTCTCAAACATATTCATTTGTATCTCACCTTTATCATTTTTATAAAACACTCTAGGCAGCGAACCTATCCAACACTTCTTCCTCCCCCTTTTTCCCCGCAACAGCCCTAAGAGATGAGATGAGCTGGGCTGAGAGAGAATGACTGGCCTAATGTCACTCAGCTGGTTTTCATAGCTAGGGAGGATTTGAACTCTCTTACTTTCAAGTCCGGTGCCTTGGCCACTAGACCAAACTGGCTCTTAAACTTGCCAAATTTAAAATGTATGGGACCTCAAGTCCCAGGATTCCCCAACCAGATAGGTTCTAAACTTACCCCTCACATTACAGAACAATGGGCTATGAGTTGATCATGTGCTAAGGCAGCTGAACTGAGTTTGGGTTAATTTGCTTTCCTTATCATGCTCCTTAACATTAGTTACCCATGCTGAAGTGCACTAAGCTATAATAATGAACTGTGAGGCACCTCTGTAAATATTAGCACAGCACATGCTTTGAAATGATTTGGAAGAGTTCTTGAGATCTCACAGCAGTGTGAGTCCAGCACCTCTCTGTTTTTTTTCACATTGGTGCACCGGCCTAAAAATTGATTGTGTTACGTAGAACCTCTTTAAGACATTGAGTCCTTAGAGCACCATACCTGCTATTTTTTTCAACTTGTTTGAGAGAAGTTGAGCTGCTTGAATGACTGATTAAGAGATTCGGAACATGTCTGAAATCGTATTCCCAAATCATTTTTGACATGTCCAGGGCCCTAAGAATTGTTAAAGCCTACAGTCTCAGAATTTGTACTGGCATTGTGCACTGTGTTTGAATTCGTGGTGTATACAAAAGGAGCCACCATTTTTGTCCAGTGATAGTTCTTTGGCTACTTTTATTCCAAAAAAAAAGGGGTGGCACACAATAAGGTTTAAAGAGATTCAGGGTGAGCCTCTGTATTACATTGTCTCTGAAGACTTCAACAAATAGCTAATAAACAAATAATCAGTTTAGCACCCTTGACCCTGCTGCAGTTTACATGTCCCTAGTAAAAGGCCTACAGTATTAGTAAATCCTACTTGCTTTTAACATGCTATTGCTCTTTATGTTAAAATTATTAATCACCCATCTTCAGCAGTTAGTCGCCTGAGGCTTCTCAGTTTTTTTTTAAAGTCTATGAAGGAAAAAAAAGAACATAAATTTATCTTGAAGTTTCTGTCACCTTTCAAATAAAGCAAGAGAAAATGACAGATTGCGTAGCAGTGTATGAAGTTCTGCAAAGTTTCTTTTTTTTTAAAAAGGCACCTAAAATGATTTGCAATAATTTATTCTTTCTGGAAATGAATTCCTTTAATGTCTCCCTATTTTTCAATTAGAGGCAACGGATGGGTTGCATGTGCCGATTCAGTTCACAGAAGTAGCCAGAGATTCAAGAAGGATGCACAGTACATAGCACATATGTGTGTGTTTGTGTGTGTTTGTGTGTGTGTGTGTGTGTGTCTGGCTTTGTTTCATTTCCTTTAGTCAAGCAAAGTAGGTAAATAATCCTTAAGATCAGTACTTTCCTCACCTCCCTGTCCATAGATTTAAAATTAGGCCTAGATGTAATTCTAGAGATAAATCTCAGGTTATTACTAAGTCTGCAATTCAATTATCTAGGCAGCCTGTGAAGTACCATTGATTATTCATGGATTTCTTGGGCTGGGCCAGCTACAAAACTCTTCATTATTCCCCTGAGTGCCTTTCTGCATCCAACGTGCATCTGACACGTAGTTCCTCCCCCTCAGAGGACGCAAAACCTGCAGCAGTTAGGAAATAAATCCCTCAGGGCAGAAAGAATAAGTAGGGTCGAGGAAAAGAATGGCCAGTGTCTCCTGGCCATAGTAGCAATAATGAGGAAAGCCAAGCGGGTGTCTGCCTTCTACATTCTGCAAATGAGTCTTCCCTTGTGCTGTGATGATGGCTTATCTTAAAGCATCCAGTTCCCGCAGAAAGAAGCTTGAAAGGGTTTTTTTTCTTTGAAAAGCTTTGTGCAACATGAGCGACATGCCCCTTTCTTCTTGCTTTAGGATGGTGTTGTACCTTAGCTCGATAAGAGTTCAGCTCTTTGTCGTATCCTGCAAAATCTTGATCTTTTTAAAACAACATACTTCCAAGCAACCGGGGGGGGGGGGGGAGACGACGACGACATTGAATTGAATACTTTTATTTGGTCAGTCTTAGACCATCTATATAATCTAGGGAATCTAGGTGGAAATATCACTTGTGGCTCTTTGAACTTGGTTGTTTTTTGCAGACTTTTCATTACCCAACTAGATAAAATCATCCATGAACATAACAGAATATTCTATATAGAATAGAATAGAATAGAATAGAATAGAATAGAATAGAATAGAATAGAATAGAATAGAATAGAATAGAGTTGTAAGGGACCTTGGAAGTCTTCTAGTCCAACTTCCTGCTTAGGAAGAAAACCCTATACCATTTCAGACAAATGGTTGTCCAATCTCTTCTTAAAAACTTCCAGTGTTGGAGCATTCACAACTTCTGGAGGCAAGTTGTTCCACTGATCAATTTCTTCTTAGCTCTAGGTTGTGTGTAGGGCTGGCTCCCTGCTTATGTGCAGTAGCTTGCCCTCTGTCAGGGGAAATTTCACCCTGAGCTAATGAGGTGTAGACCGTCGGCTTTCCTAAAAAGCATATCTTCAGAAAAAGCGAAAATAAGACCCGATAACAAGTTCTAATTAAAAACAAAACTTTTAATATGAAAAAATAAAATAAAACAAATCTATCTAATTGTTACATTTTGGCAAGAGCAATTGTCGCCCACCTTCTTGGTAGACGAACAGAAGAACAGAAAGTCTCTGGAATGTGTGATGTATTAAGAAACGTGTTAAGAAGCATGCACAGTAAATCACTTGCTGATAAGGCCTATGACCTGCGCAGTACACCTTCAGCACAGCTAGCAAACAATTAACGCAGTGACACCCTCCTCACTCAGAGTTGAGTTACAAAACGTCTGCAAGCAAATAACCAAACTCAGAGAGCACTAAGTATTCCATCGTTTTTACTATATATAGAGGTAGTCTTCAACTTATAGCAGTTCATTTAGTGGCTGATCAAAGTTACAACAAGTTGTGATGCTTGGCAACTGACTCATATTTATGACAGTTGCAGTGTCCTAAGGTAATGTGATCCACTTCTGTGACAAGCAAAGTCAATGGGGAAGCCAGATTCACTTCACAATCATGTGGCTAATTTGACAATTGAAGTGATTCACTTAACAAGTGTGGCAAGAGAGGTCATAAAATGGAGCAAACCTCACTTAACAAATGTCTCACTTAGCAACAGAAATGTTGGGATCAATTGTGGTTATAAATTGAGGACTACCTGTATCCTCTTCTAATATATTGCTTATCAGGAGGTGTATAGAGCTATTTTCTGCTTCTGGAATAGACAAGCTAGCTATTTGACAGTATCTGTGTGAATAGTTGATGGAAGCCATTAATACTTTATAGAAACTTATTGATTACATGAGCACTGACTTTCATATTATAATTCTCCAGAAGTGTTCCAGATAACTATTGAACATTGCTGGCAAAATTTAGGGTTACTAAGAAGATCAAACCAATCAATTCTAGAGGAGATCAACCCTGACTGCTCTTTAGGAGGCCAGATCCTGAAGATGAAACTCAAATACTTTGGCCACCTAATGAGAAGGAAGGACTCACTGAAGAAGAACCTAATGCTGAGAAAGATGGAGGGCAAAAGAAGAAAGGGACAGCAGAAAATGAGGTGGATGGATAGAGTTACCGAAGCAGTAGGCATGAGCTTAAATGGACTCCAGAGGATGGTAGAGGACAGGAATGTTGTCCAAGGGGTCGCAATGGGTCAGACATGACTTCACAACTAACAACAACAACAAAGAAGGTCAGTAATAACTATTACATTGTAATATCTAATGTGATGCCCTGCAGCTGATGGCAAACTATTTGAACAGAAATGAACTTTCTGCTTTTCCTGGAAGGTACTGAAAATTATGCTATCTAAGCTCAGCTGAAAATCAAATGTAAGTTGTGTATATACAATCTATTTACAGGTAGTCCTCAACCTGTAAACTGAACCTGAAATTTCCACTGCTAAGCAAGACAGTTGTTAAGTGAGTTCTGCTCCAAGTTGTGACCCTTCCTGCCACAGTTATAAAGGGAATCACTGCAGTTGTTAGTAACACAGTTGTTAAGTGAATCTGGCTTCCCCATTGACTTTGCTTGTCAGATGTTCACAAAAGGTGATCACATGACCCTGGGACACTGCAACTATCATAAATACATCCGTCCAAATTTTAATCACCTGACGGGAATGTTGCAACAATTGTAAGTGTGATCATATGGTCATAAGTCACTTTATTTCAGTGCCATTGTAACTTTGAAACAAATCGTGATAAGTTGAGATCTACCTGTATTCCGTTTTGAACTTGCATTGTGCACTCGGGCATAGGGTAGGATATAGCAATAGCAATAGTATTTAAACTTATATACTGCTTTACTGTGCTTTACAGCTCTCTAAGAGATTTACAGAGTCAGTCTATTGCCCCCAAACAATCCTCATTTTACCAACCTCGGAAGGACGGTCGGCTGAGTCAACCTTGAGCCAGTGAGACTCGAACTGCCAAACTGCAGGCGGCCAGCAGTCAGCAGAAGTAGCCTGCAGTACTGCATTCTAACTATTGCACCACCATGGCTCCTATTAAAAAAAAGTTAAGATGGTGTCACAAGTACAGCCACTATCTTGGTTTTGGGGGCATTCTGCCATAAGCTTGTAGTGCTTTCTTTGATTTCAGTGGGTACCAGACAATATCTGAATAGGCGTCAACAAATTTGACCTGGGTTTTATGCCTCTTAGTTTGAAATGAGGAAAAAACCAATGTTCCATGCTGAAGGTTCATAAGTTATCAGTGATCTGTGTTGAAAGCTCATAAATTAGCAAAAATACCACTAAGTAATTTTCCGGGCGCATTACTTGATGCCTAGCTATTCTCTATGGTTTTTTTTTTTATATATATATATAAGCACAGTAGCAACTTGAGGTAGTCAAATTCTGGATGTCAGTCCTTTATACTAGTTGAAGGAAAGTTGTTGGAATCTGCAGGTTAGGCTTTATGCTAAGGCAAATGCTTCAATTTTTCCCCCAGTTTTGCATCCTTAAACTAATGAAATATTTGTCGTTTTCATTGCATTGCTTATTTCTCAATATTAGGTAGCCCACATATTTTCAATGCAGGTTAAGGGTGACAAAATAATGTGTCTGCATGATATAATGAGCTTTAGAAAAAGTACCTCTTTTTTCCCTCTTCCTTTGTTTTTCCTCTCTCTCTCCCTCTCTCACCTATTATTCAGGAAAATGTAATTTGCAAATTCTCAACTCTGGAAAGCTACAATTTGCTCTCATAAAGCTGTATTAAAGCTTCTGCTTTAGTACCTGGTCATCTAGTTGTTGATTTGAAAAAGGCAACCCATCTAGCATTTAGTTTGGAAGAAACAAACCAGGCAAGAAAAAATAACAATAAAAGAAGATGAAGGCAGCAACAGAAAGGTTTAGAAGATTATAGTAGGACTCTGGTAAGCAGACAAAATGTTTTGATTATTATGACACCTCTGTAACTGCAATGCACCATATCTTTCGGAGTGCTACAAGATCTTGTGATGATGACGAATTTTGCACCCATCAGTGGGTGAGCTGCCCGTCTGCGGAGGAAGTGAGTTGCAAGAAGCGTGTGAATAGCCCAGGCTATTCAGATGAGTCATTACCCAACTCTCCACCACAGAGAGAATTTGCAAATGATCATGTGTAAGGAACAAAACTGAGAAAGGGGCAGAAGCGAGAGCAAACCAGAGGAATCACACAAAGAGAAAACAAATTTGAAATGCAAAACCAGGAATCCATTGGTTTTAGTCCTGCCTCACGCATAAAGACAGCAGAGTGATTTTGGGGCCAGTCAGCCCTAGGAAGCAGGTAGTGGCAAACCACATCTGAAATCTTGTCAAAATACTGCAGGGACTTGCCCAGGTAGTCGCCAGGAGTCAACAATGACTCAAAGGTGCATGCACCTATACATATACACACCCACACACAAAATAAATGAATGAAAAGAACCAAGTAGGCAAAGCATAGCCTTTGATTTATGCACAATTGGCTATCAATCTTTCATGGATAGGTTTGCTGTTCTATTATTTTACCTGTGAAAAGTCAAACAAAAGTTACATACTTGGGGAAAAGCAAATCCTATTAACACTCAGGACATGCTCACCTTAAAGCTAACTAGGGGAACTGAACTATCTGTCCATACATTGGGAATATCTGAGGCAGGGTTATCTGTAAAGTAGGGTACAAAAGAATCAATATGGTTTGATGGTGGTGCAACTGAAGTTCCACCATTTTTTCATACACATAGCATTTGCAAAACATTAACAATGGTAGGGCTTTAATTGTACATTTGCAGCTAATATCTTGGCTTCTTTTTACTATTCCTCTGAGACACCCTTGATTTGGTGAGGGTCTTTCTGGCTCCCCCGTAATCCATGGTGTGGGTGGTTGCAGTTGCTTCTCCCACTGTGACCTTGTTTGTGGAAAATTCTGACAAAATACATTTGTCTTGTGGCCTTTTGTTTATCTTTACCATGTAAAGCAGTGGTAAAAGTAAAAAGAATTCCCTACCGGTTCTCTGGGCATGGTTTGGTGGGCATGGCTTGATGGTCATGTGACTGAGTGGTCATGGCTTGGTAGTCATGTGACTGAGTGGTCATGGTTTGGTGGTCATGTGACCGGATGCGCATGGCTGCACAACTGACTCTCACACAATGTCAAAGCAGCTGGACTTCACACAACATGGCTTCTGCAACAAGCAGGAACCTCACAGAGTCACAGAGAGCTCTAAAACCAACTATCACACTTTACACAAAAATAACACAAAAGCTGCATAACTGACACACACATAATGTAAAAGCAGCAGAATTTCACACAAAATGGCCCTTGCAACAAGACAATCAGACACAGCTGATTGTCAGAAGTTTGTTTTTTTTTTTTTTACTTTTTAAAGCATTTTTTTACTACCAGTTTTGGCGAACGGTAGCATTTTTTACTACTGGTTCAGGCAAACCGGCCCAAACCGGTAGCATTTCACCCCTGATGCAAAGAACATACAATGACTCTCCTTTTCTGAAGGAAGGGTTCCCATAAGCAGTTCGTAGGCCACTGTTTGGGACTACAATGCCAGCCTGAGAGAGCAGCCTCCGTAGGGTTGTTTTTGTTTTCACAGGTCATTCTTTGTGAAATAGTTCTTTTTTTTAAAATCACTACCATATCTATTTATTGGGTGGTTTAAATTGTCCTTATTGTTTAAATTCTCTTGGCAAAAACAAATTTAATTGCTTAATCCTACAGCATACTTGGAATGAATTCAACTGATTTTGAATTACTCTATTGTTTGTTCCCAGGGTGTGAGGGGGTGTATAAGTGATGATTGTTTTTGAAACACAGGTGGGCATATTTATCAACACTTAATGCTTTGTGCATGAACACCTCAGTTCATGTTCTTTCCTCTGACGAGAAGAAGCGATTGGAAATATTAGCTATTGTTTTCAGCTAATTGCCACCTGTTGTTGTGTCCAACGTAGACAAAATGCAATCAGTTTTGATCTCAGTCTGTCAAAAATCAAAGCACACTGCAAAGCTGGGGTTTGTTTGAATAACCCTTAATTAAAAGAAATTAATTTGCTTAGTTAGACAACACAACATACTGTTGTTATTTGCAAACAAAAGCAAAAGCAATGAGGCCACGGGCAAGAAGGAGAAGATAAAACCTTGTGCAGAGATCAATATCTGAATGGGCCTTTTTTTTTCTTTCTGGCATCAACAGATTTGGAAAATTCTCCTCAACATTGATGAGCAGAAATTCAGGCTACATGTTTTCTCTAAATTTCTCCAAAAGGAGAACTAGGTTTACCATTTCCGCAGAGCAGAATTTCCTTTTAGTGGTGACAGCAAAACCATTACTGAAAATCTCCAAATGGAGGAGTTTGTTTACTAAATCATTTCTTACAATTTAACTGAAGAAAGAAGAGGTTTGGAAGGGATAAGGGAAGAAAGAGACACATCCATCTCTCCTATGGCCTCTTCATTATTAAAAAAGAAGGAAGGAAGGAAGGAAGGAAGGAAGGGAGAGAAAGAGAGAGAAAGAAAGAAAGAAAGAAAGAAAGAAAGAAAGAAAGAAAGAAAGAAAGAAAGAAAGAAAGAAAGAAAGAAAGAAAGAAAGATCTGGTCCAGTTCTAATCTGGGAAAAATGTGCTGGAAATAAAATAGAGGGTGATTGGCTGCAAGGAAAGAAGGTTTATTTGGTTTCAAGAAACTTCAGTGACAACAGCAATGTTTTTGGGGTGGCTGGCTCCTTGGTTTAGGAATGGATGGATTTTTATAGGGTTCTGAGATGCTCCAGGAGGTTGTGCAATGTAGTGAGCCTTCTGCCTTTTACTATTCTAATGGTGGTGGGTTAATCCTATTCTGTCCTAGAGGTTATGTCCTATTCTTAGAATGTGGGTAAATTCTTAATCCCAGCCTGGGGAGCTGTGGCTGAAGGTGTTTTGTTTATGAATAGGATCGCCCAGCCTTTCTTAATGGATACAAAATTTGCATATCTAAAGATCTGTCTCTTCCGCCTAAGGTTGTTTTACTATGCAGGAAGACCAGGGCTGCTTTCTGCCTTTAAGAAAATGTTTCTTCATTTCTCCTTTGGGGAAATATAATATTCTGCCTCTTTCAATATCCCCCAAAATATTCCATTCTTTAGGAGGGGAGAACTTCCTACAGAAGGAAGGAAAAAAGAAAGGAAGAAAGGAAGGAAGGAAGGAGGGAGGGAGGGAGGGAGGGAGGGAGGGAGGGAAGGGAAGGGAAAACTACCCAGGTTTTTTAGTTTCTGATAGAATTTCTAAAGTGGCTTCTTCTCTTTTATCAAATAGAATGAGAACTGATAAGAAAAATAATTTTTCTGGCCTGATACTAGTACTTTTTGAAGGATTAGCCAAAACTGTTTCCCTGGTTCATACAAATTCCACCTATAGCAGGATGCCACACTAACTTTCTCCAAATTGTGTCTGGAATTGTCTAGTTTATTTTATTCTGAGATTATTCCGTTTCCTAACCCTAACGCTGTCATAGATGTGGTGATCTAAAAATCTATCTTTACTGATAGCTAGCTGCCCCAATAGAGCTGGAAACCTTCTCACAGACCCTACTTAAAATAGTATTATCTAGTGATTTTTTTGCACATAACAGCTGCTCTGAATTTGAATCCTGACTATATTTGGATTTTACCCACCAGCCATTTCCTTGCATGATGACCTTTCAAATAAGACATTGTCTTTTGTGTGCAATGGGTTAGGGTCTTTTGCTTGAGCAAAGAGTTTGCCTAGACCAGGGGTGTCAAACTCAAGGCCCAGGGGCCGGATCCGGCCCACGGGATGCTTAGAAATGGCCCGCGGAGCCACCCTGTCAAAAGTGAAGGACTGGCCCACTCTGCCTCTGCCAGTGAAAATGGAGCTTGGGAGAGCTGCACATGCAGGAGAGCTCTCCCGAGCTTCGTTTTCATTAGCAGAGGGTTGCAGGAGGCCATTGCAGCCAAAAACAGAGCTCGGGATCTCATTTTCTCTGGCAGAGCACTTGGGCCACCATAGGCGCCCCAACACAAGTGATGTTGAGCTGGCCATGCCCATCATGGCCACACACAGCCACCCCCATCCCAATGTCAAACACATGCGGCCCTCAATTAAATTGAGTTTGACACCCCTGGTCTAGAATATTCCAACTCTGTTATTCATTTCATTTTAGTAGTGCATTATGTTGTATTGCAATTTTGATGCTGTTCTACTTCTGTTCCACCAGTTTCTATAAGACCTTCCCAGTACAGGTTACAATTATTTTTATTCATTTCCCATATTTAAACAAAACCCCTTAATAAGAGCCTTTGCTAACCTAGAATGCCGGACATTCTATCTGAATATTTTAATTACCTGACCTGCATTTGAACTGATCATTGCCACTATCCAAAGTGACACCAATTCCCAGAGGTGTAACTAGGCTCATGGCAATGGCAATGAAAAGAGTGTGTGGGTTTGCATTTCAAGAGAATTTTGCCTCCTGTAGTGCTTTAACTTAGTTGTTAAAAGGAACCCAACTCCAAAAACATCCACTTCATTGCTCCCTAGGAAAACATACTACCTCTTTATCTTGGCTGTTTTCTGAGTAATAGTGAGCTGGTTGAATCATCGTAGAAGGTGGGGAGAGAATGCTAATATTGACATAAACTTGTTTGTTTGCGATCTGTTGAGGGTGGAATGAGGTAGGAAGCAGGAGACTAAAAACATATTTGGCCTGTGATTTGCAAGTCAGGCTTAGCAAGCCAACTTGCAGTCGGCTTAGATTTTCAGTGAGAGGGAAGTGAATATGACAGCATATTTCTCTTGTGATTTGCACATCAATAAATAATTAAAATGTCTTACATCTGCCACCCAGAGAGGGGGGGGGGGGGAAATCCAGTTCTTTGCTACAAGCTATGGAAGGCTGTGGATTAATTATCCTGACCTTCTCAATGGAAGCCTGCAAACTGAAATAGATAAGGGTGAAGCAGACTGAGAAGGAGGAATGGAGACAAGAACTGAGAGATTGGTTGAAACAAATGGATTTGCATTTTTGCTTTGGTTGAATGATCTTACATTTGGGGGTGGGGGAATCGGAATGACACCATGAAAGGAGCAAGAAAGTGGAAACATCTCTTCACAATGCATTTCTTATCAACCCTGGCATGCTCAGTCCTTTGAAAGTGTAGCCCCCTGATGGTGAACCTATGGCACGCATGCCCGAATTGGCATGCAGAGCTATCTCTTTGGGCACGCCAGCTCTTCTGGGTTCTCGTTGCTCTTCTGGGTTCTGGCGCTCCAAGGAGCTGCTCTTCCAGTTTCTCGTGCTACCGCATGCTCAAAGACCAGCTGGTCTTCCAGTTTCCCATGCTCCTGCGCATAAACGCAGGTCATGTGTGCCAGACAGCTGCTGTTCCCGGTTTCTGAAATTCCCACATGTACAAAGACCAACTGCTCTTCGGTTTTTGGCACTCTCATACCTGCGCACTGGTCACCTAGTCTTCCAGTTTCTGGTGTCCCCCTGTGCGCATGGACTCTCCCATTTCAGCCCTTGGTGCTGAAAAGGTTCGCCAACACTGGTGTAGCCAGTGAATGACCTGGCTGGATCATTATAAAGGTTTGAATTCCACAATATGCCCACATAAAATGTCACTCTGACAGAACTTTGGGGCAGTTGTCTAGGACCTCAATAACCAAACATAGGAGGGTTGGCATACCACTTTTGGAAGTAGACAAATATGCATTGTAATTTTAAAAGCCTTTGGACATCCTCTGCCCAATCATTCCATCCCCAGTCCCAAATTATCTTACCACCAAATATTTTTATGACGGTGACTTTAAAAATGAGAAAGACAATTGAGGTCACTAGAATGCTAAATCTAGATTTCTGCCATGGATTTCTACACACAGTAGAAAATTGTAACCACAAGATGTGTTGGTTCGCTTTTCGCTTGAATTCTGTAGGTGAATGAAGCCAAATTTGGCCACTGACACAAAATTTTCCCCCTGGCCTGGACAGTATATAGCAAGAGTTTTGCTGAGAGAGATACATAAATAACATTACTGCTGCATGAGCAGTTAGACAGGAGCAAAAATCTAGGTGGGCTCCATAAAGCACGTCAGGGGTGTCCAACCTTGGCAAATTTTAAACTTGTGGATTTCCAGTCCCAGAATTCCCCAGCCAGCATGGCTGAAGTCCACAGGGCTTACAGTTGCCAAGATTGGACACCCCTGTTTCTCCGTCTTGTTCCCAGTCAGATTTCTTCACTGGTGACATTATGGACACATGACAATCAGTCTGTTCGGATTCTTCTTTGCAAGCTGTTCCAAGGTTCAGGGTAAAAATACTTTCCTGTTGTGAAAGGGAATGGTGTGTGGCAATGCTGACGCAAACAGAGAAAGGCAGATGGCTAAAAAACAAAACAAAAAACCCAAAAAAAACCTGCATGCAGAAGACAGCAGATTCTGGTTTCAAAGCGTATGATTCAAAAGAGAGAAAATGCACTCATTTGCATCGCAGCGATTGCATAAGTGCCAGAGATAGATGTGGAAAGAAGAGACAAGACAATTAAGCTTTTATGTGTTTCTCACCCAGACTTTCTCAAAAGCTCACCTAGAAGAAATAAAGTGTTTTGTTCAAAGGAGGACAGGCTTTGAAAATGTGCATGTTTTACTTTTAGCCCGCTCATAAGGAGCAATCAACATCCATCATGCCTGAAAATACCTGCTTTCCCCAATTATGCCATTAAGATGGGAAAATTAAATGATCAGGTGGTAAGTGTTGTCGAGGACTGGAAGCTAGTTAAAAGGCAGGAGAAGAGGAGTAAAGCAAAAAAAAAAAAAAAAGAGCCCACTTTTATAAAGAAACCAGGAAAGACAATAGCTGCCATTCTCATAATATAATAGGTGACACAAACAGATTAATAAGTGGGTTTAATACAAACACATGGAGGCACACTGGCACGGTTCCAAAGGAACACTCAGCCTGGAAGAGCCTGGTAGGCACTCATCATTTTCCCTTTGGAGCCACTGATTTCTCTGCTGCACACACACACACACACACACACACACACACACACACACACACAGACACTCCTTGGGAAATTGGTTTAAATGGCCTTCAGTTTTGAAAGCAATTTGCCCTGAAAAAGATGGCCTGCACTCTGGCAAAATGAAAATGAACAGCACAATGTGCACATCTACTCAAAGGAAATCCTCCAAACGATCAGGTAGTTGGATATAATGCTCCATCCCAACAGAGGACTTGGTGGTGGCCAGCAGAATTATTCCTAACCCAAATTGGCAGAGAGGTCATTTTCTGAAGAATGGGACAACTGGCATGGGACAACTCACCATGGCCACCTTGCCGCAGGATAACTTGCCGTGGGATTAGAGTTACGTTAATATCAAAGAAATAATCCAGTGGAATCCTTAAAGAACGGTTGCAGCAAACAGCACTCCTTACTAGCATTGATGATGTGACCTAGTTAGGGTAATGAAATGTCTGCAAGAAAACAAGCAAGCTCAGAAAGCACCAAGGACCCCTCATTTCAACCCTGAGCTACAAATATTCTCCTTTACTGATTTTTAACTGTTACAGCAGTACACCTCATCCTAATATGCCCACATACATGGTATGACCTCTTCCGTCTCCTTTGTCACTAAGCACTCAATGCAAAATGACTTACCAACGAGTAGAACAAGGGTGGGTGGCAGAATCGCTGCCCTTGTAATGGTATGTGGAAATGATCTTGAGGGTAGGGGAGGAGAGGAGAGATGCTACCTAGGGAATGGTCTGAAAAGAGAGGGTATAGTCTGCAACCACATAATGGGCGAGGTCCAGAAAGGATCTTCCCTAACTTCTCAGACTGTAAAGGAGACTGTGGGTAATTTGGACTTTCAGGCTTGCAAGATTTTGGTAAGCCTTACTGTTCTGACCCCCCTTCTTCCCTGGCCAACACAGAACACACTCCAGACCAAAACTACTTCAACAGGATTTATTGCACAGACAGACAGACACATCCTTGGCAGCAATCCACCATGACAAGGCTCTCAGAACCCTCTGGCACAGAGACACAATAGCAGCTGTCCAGCATGCTAAGCTTCGAAGACAGAACTTTCCAAATAATTCCTTTGTTGACTTCTGCAAAGGGCATATGCTCAATCAATCCTTTTATAGACTGAAGGGGAGTCTACTTATCAGCAGCTGAGAGCAATTACCGCTGATAACTGCACCCTTGCTCCTTGCGCCTGTGGGCGCGGTGATAGCGGGCATCTAAGAACTCCCTGCTTATGTCTGAGTCACTGTCTCGTGACTCCTCCCCACTGCTCCAAGGCATGGCATCCGGAACCCCCCTCCTTTGGCTCTCACTGCTGTTCCATGCCTCAGGCGCCTCCTGGTGGCTGACCAGACTCTCCGATCCCTGCTCAGAGTCACAACCCTGCCCAGGGTCCTCCAGAGCCGACTCATAGGGACCCTCGCTCTTTGAGTCTGGTGGCAGTTCCAACAGCTCTTGCTGGGCCACAACACCTTACTATAAAGTTGAATTAGACCAAAAGCAGGGGTGGGCTGCTGGGGGTTTACAGGGTTTCGGGAGAACCTAGCTAAGATTCTGTGCGGTTCAAAGAACCCCCAAATCCTACTTCTGGCTGGCTCCACCCACCCCAACCTTCCCAGGAGTCCCAACACGGCACGTTTTGGATGCAGGTAAGTGCAGGGCACATGTGGAGGCTTGGGGAGGGTGAAAAACAGGCCTATGAGAAGTTTGGGAAGGGCTCCAGAGGGCCTCCGGAGCCTAGGGAGGCCATTCTCACCCTCCTGGAGGCTTGAGGAGTGCAGGAGTGCAGGAGGTTGACTAGGCCATGCCCACCATGGCCACACCCACCCAGCAACTGGGCAGAGAATCTCTTGCTAAAAGTTTTGAAGCCCACCCCTGACCAGAAGCATCTGGTCATGTTTCTTGTCTGGTTTGCCTAAGAAGATTGGCATCAGTCTTGCAAGTACAAATCTATTGCTATGTTTTTTACAACCAGCATAGTTACAGAGGTTCATTTCTGAGTTTCTTTGTCTTCCTATTATGCGGCTGTGGGGTCTCTTATAGGATGATACCCTAGGAAACATCTCTTTCTCCCACCACCCCATCTTCTTACCCTCTGGTGCAGGGGTGGGTTGCTGCTGGCATTACTGCCGATTCAGTGCATGCACAATTTTGTGCCTGCACCCACACTTTGCTCTTGAGCATGTCAGACACATATTCAGTGTGCATTCGCCGTTGCCCATAAATAGGTCTGCGCATGTGCAGAACATTAAACTATGAAATAAAACATTCTGTGCTGACTGATGAACTGGTTTGGAGGGGTGGCAGGCCTGGGTCACTGCCGATTCCAGTGACCAAGGCCAGCAAATCACTACCGGTTCAGCCAAACCGGTCCAAACCGGTAGGAACCCACTTCTGCTCTAGTGAATAAAACATCCACAAGAAGAAAGTAAAATTTAAATGAATGTGTTTTGTTTGCTTTAGCAGTTTTGAGAAACAGTCCAGAAGCATATTATTCTCACTCTGTAAATGGTGGCTTGGCCTCAGACATGGTCATACCAAGAGCATTAAAAAAAAAAAAGCACTTATAATGGAACCCAGCAACCATTTTGTTTTGAGGATGAGGGCATGACGAGGGAGATTTGACTTCATCACTTCTAATGGCAGTGAGCTTTTACAATTGACCTGGATATCTTTCTGCCCTGAGGGTTGGGATCGCCCCTGTAGGGTAGTTGGAGGCCACCTGCCACAGTTCCCAGCTGTGCATTATTGCTTGGCACTCAGTGAAGCAGGGAAGATAAACTATCGGAAAATGAAAAGGACAGAGAGAGGAAGTGCTGCTTATCAAATATGCACATTTCAGATGGAACTTCACACCCAGTAGAAAGATGTTAGATTGCTGTTAGCTCTCTGGTGCGCTCCTGACAATGTGTTATCGGGTCATGTTTGCATGACAGTGGAAGCCCATGCAGGAAACATTAAGTCATATGACTCCTAAGACGGAATCAATCAAGTGAGCAGCACAGCTCCTGAAAACTAATTTCACCTTCATAAGGTCTGGTTATCTGTGTGGCAGACATGAGGATTGTCAGCCTCATTTTAGTCCGACCAGCTTTGGTGCTGCAGTGGGAATTTTAATGAGCCCACACTGTAATGGGTATGAAAAATGACACTGGAATGAATTCACATACACCCACTCACACACACACACGCACGTAGCTACCTCTACATACAAAGGCGAGTCCAATGAAATAGGAGCAATTACAACCAGGCTTCCTTCTTAATTTACCTGAGATATTCATTGAAAACAAAATGCTTTTATCAGGTTAATCATACCCGTATCACCTCTTTTCATAATCCTGAAAGTAATCTGAAAGCCCTGGTGAATTCTTTCTCTTTTTTTTCCACTGCAAAAATTGTTGTAAAATTATTATACAATCGATGCTTTCCTGAAATAATTTTGCACATTTTTGTATTAATTACAGTGGAGGTATTAGCAATGTTTGATTACACTGAGACCGTGTGTAATAAGTTAATAATGAATGAATGTACTGTACCAGAGGTGGGTTGCTCCCGGTTCGGCCTGGTTCAGATGAACTGGTAATGGTATTTTGGCCTGGGTTACAGAACCAGCAGTGACCCAGGCTGGCCATGCTCCTGAACCGGTTCTCCGGTCGCCTCTGACATTGCCAGCATGTTGTTTAGTAGTGCAGGTGCGTGCACAGTTCACTGTAAATTCTGGTGTGTGTACGAAGCGAACCAGTAGTAAAACTGGAGCAACCCACCTCTGTACTGAACAATCCAGTAGTAGGATTCATTTTTTTACTACCAGTTCTGTGAGTGTGGCTTGGTGGGTGTGGCATGGCTTGGTGAGTGTGGCAGGGGAAGGATACTGTAAAATCTCCATTCCAACCCCACTCCAGGGGAAGTTCACTGCAAAATCTCCATTTCCTCCCAACTCCAGGGGAAGATTACTACAAAATCCCAATTTCCTCCTGATCTGCTGGGACTCGGGAGGCAGAGAATAGATGGGGTTGGGGCTACTCAGAGGTGGTATTTACCAGTTCTCCGAACTACTCAAAATTTCCACTACCGTTTCTCCAGAACTGGTGAGAACCTGCTAAATATCACCTCTGATACAATACATATTTCACTTTATTCTTGTTTACCAGCCAGAGTTCCTTTGATAGCTTGGCAACCATATACATTTATTAAATAAACAAATAAGCAAAAAGATGGTTTGTCATTCAGCATGTTTATTTATTCGTAGCTACTCTTCTCTCACACTCTGTAAGTTCCCATATTATGAACTAGGATATTTTTAATGGTTAATTTCTATTTTCTTCGGTGTCAAGAAGAATAGTGCTCCATCAATAGTTGTGGGTGTTTTATCATTGGAGGCTTTAAAAAAATGACTAGACAACCATTTATCTAAAATGGTATAGGATCTACTACTCAAGCAAGGGATTGGATTAGAAGACCTCCAAGATCCCATCTAACACTATTATTCTATGTTCTAGTGCTCACAGATGCCAGTTTGGCATTTGGATCCCATAACATTTTGCTGAAATATATGATGGCTAGCAGAAACCTATGTCAATGCAGCATAGATGGCACGGAATATGATAAAATATAATATATTAAACTTTGGGTAATGTTTATTATTTTACTTTACTTTAATTATGTATTTTAATTTCAATATTTCACCTTTATATGCCATGTTTATATATTTTTTTAAAATGGCAGAAATAATTTTAAATCAAAACCAAGCAGAATATCTTTAAGGATTTATTGCTTTATTGTGTTACTGACACTCAATAAATTCAGGTGCTAAGCTGGTCTATGATGCAAAAATCATTTTATTTTCATTTAGTACATCTAAAATGTAGTTTGTGATATTTCCTACAAACAGCATTTATCTTTTCTGATCTCCCATTGGCAGAATGCTTTGTATATGGTAAGAAGAAAAAAGAAAGACAAGAAAAATGCAGAAGGGTTAACTATACAAATATAGTAACATCAGTTCCTACTACAAAATTGCATGAACAAAGCAGAACCATAGCACAATCTGAACTTCATTTCAGTCAACCCTTAATGACATTTTTAATCACAAGAAAGCAGCATTGTTAGATGCCATTGTTACCATTGAAAATGGACCAATTATCCTTGGCTGGCTATTTTATCTATTTATAGGCAATATGTCGATTTCTCCCCCCTCCGGGAATGCTTTGAGGCAGCTTCCAAAACGAGATAAATTCTTAAAACAAGATCAGCTTGGCAATGAACAGAAGTCACACCACAAAAGAAAAGTGGCCAAATCTATAAATAAGCAGCTGCTCAAACACACTGGAATTTCAGGAAAAGCAGAATAACACATTTTATTTGATCTGTATAAAGTTAAGAGAGAGAGAGAGAGATAGAGGGAGAGACAGAGACAAAGAGAGGGAGGGAGGGAGGGAGAGAGAGGGAAAGAGAGAGATTGGAGGCTAAGCAGAGGTGGTATTCAGCATGTTTTAATCAGTTCTGGAGAAACGATAGTGGAAATTTTGAGTAGTTTGGAGACCTGTAAATACCACCTCTGACTGGCCTTGCCCTCATCTATTCTCTGCCACTCCTGATCAGGAGAAAATGGGAATTTTCCATTAACCTTCCCCTGGAGTGGGCAGGGAATAGAGATTTTGCAGTCTCCTTCCCCTGCCATGCCCACCAAGCCACACCTACCAAGCCATGCCCACAGAACTGATAGTAAAAAAATTTGAATCCTACCACTGAGGCTAAGTATAAGATTCAAGAGAAATAGTTGTTCCTGCTTCAGTGGTGAGTTGCCAATATTTTTACTACTACTTCCCATGTGCACTTCCGTGTGCTTGTGTCACTTCTGCATATGTGCAAAAGTGTCCAGGCGGGTAGGGCATGTCTCCCACCGCAGCTACTACCAGTTCAGCCAATCCGGGCTGAACGAGGAGCAACCCATCTCTGTCCTGCTTGAGTTTATAAGGTTAGCCATGTCCCGCTCCATAGACCCTTCTTTGAAGTCTTCATCGCTTTCTGGTTGAAGGTGCCTTTTCAGCAGATCAAGAAGCTTTCCCATTTTTGTGATGGAAAAGTAAACCTTCTTATCATTTATATATAGACAATAGATATTAATAAAAAATTAAAAAAGAAGAAGAAGGGTGGAACAGAAGTTTGACCTCCAGTCGTAAGAATGTAATAGTTGACTGAATAAGGAATTCTAGGGCCATTGATTATCCTTTATTTTGCTTTGATGGGAAGCATTTGATTTCCTTTTCAATTAAAGCAAGGGTTTTAAAGTTGTACCTATAATTATACAATTATATATTGTAAACACAGAGAAAAGTAAGGTATTGTTGATGATGAAAATTATTTGAGTGGAGTGAGATTTGATGTACATCTCAAGAAGAGAACAGGGACTTACAATTGTTATTGGACTTCTGAAAAACAAAGCAGCTTGAAACAAGTCTGTCCAGCAAGATGAGGACTGAAAAACGCCCTTTTTAGAAGTTAAACATAATTTTCTCTTCTCTCTTCTATTTTTGTTAAGGGATTTCCAAATTTCCTTGGGTCTTTGGTTTATGGGTTCAATACCCATAAAGCAATGGGTATTACATGGAAGTATGAATAATTGCTTTTAATTTACATACTTTTATCAGTTTTCCCCAAAAGGGGCTTTTTCAAGAGGCAACTGGACTTTCTGGTTTTTCTTGGAAGATGTTTCACTTCTCATCCAAGAAGCTTCTTCACCTCTGACTGGATGGTGGGGAATGGAAGGATTTAGACTCCTTGCAGAAAGCTGGTTATTTGCATTCTTTTAGAGAGTCATTAAAGCCACCTGGAGGTTGATCTGTGTCCTCAGGGTCACCTGAGTGGTGCAAATGGGTGTGGAACCTTCTTGGAACTGTTGAAAGGACTGTGTTGTAGGTTGGAGATGATGCCCTATCCCTCCTTGTCTGTTGAGAGAGGGCTGTTCAGTTTTGACACAGATGGACTCTTTCAAACCAGTGGTCCTCTCGGTCCATTGGAATAACAGTAAGTCATAAGTGCCTTTTGAGGTTATAAGTGGAGCATTACAGAGGTGGGTTGCTGCTGGCATTATTGCTGGTTCGGCGCACAAATTTTTTTTTTGCACATGCAAGCTCATATTGATCACATGCATGCCAAACACATGCTCCACGCTTGTGCACATTTGCACGAAAAGGGTCTAAAAGGTCTCCACATGTGCACAATGTTAGAAAAGAAAAAAAAATCATTTTTGCAAAGAAGATTGTTCTGTGCATGTGCAGAAACGAAAATCAAGATGGCGGCGCCAACGATAGAACCAGGTCGGGGCGAGTTACTACCTACTCAGCTGAACCGGTCTGAACTGGTAGAAACCTACCTCTGTAGCATTACCTGTAGAATAGAAGACAACGTATTGGAAAAGTTCACAGAATATAAAGATCTGAAATCTGAATTTGAAAGATTATGTCATAAATTGGCATAATGATCCCAGTGGTATCAGCACACACTAGAGGCCATACCCCAAAAATTTGGATGGCATATAACAGACCTGCGCATTGACAACATTTCCATCTGACAATTACAAAAGACCACACTGCTTGGATTTGCACATATACAACACTGATATACGTACCACTTCCGAGGTTCTTGGGAAGAACTGAATGTATATCAAGGCCAACACAGCTAAGAACTGGCAGCTGTGACTTTACATTATTGTAATCAGATAATACTGCAATCCCAAAAAAACAAAGTCCTCCTGGATAAATCTGATGACACTACACGGGATATACAGGACACAGGAGGTGCTGGAGCCTTGCTGGAGGAGGGAAAAGAGGCAACATCGAGAAAACTTAGATCACAAAAATGAACTAGAAAACCTGTCTGATATAAAATGATTGAAATCATTTGAAGATAAAAGGTTAAAATATGCTGACAAAATATTATTAAGTAGTAACAATTTAATGTATTAATAAATGAAAGTTATGAGAATGGGGGGGAGGGCCATTTCCTGCATAATGTAACTGTCAAAATTTGTACCTTATCCACCATCCCTTTCCCTGATTATTTTTTGTAAAAACCAATAAAAACTTTGTTTGAGAAAAAAAAAATACTGCAATCCCAAAACATGTGGAGCATTCTCTTTGACCTCTCCTTCAAACCATCAGTTGTCTCCGTCCAAAATGTGGAGTTTGCTGTCTTCAAATCAGTTTTATTTCCTTCTATGTACCTTAAGCCACATAACTCCCTCCAAAATCTCCTGAAATCAAACATTTAAAAGCCAACTTTGAGCTTTTATGGATGGGTTTAAGGGAAGGAATGGGGACAATAATTAATATCGGCAAAATTCAGGCAAAAGGTTGAGGAAATAACTAGCCAAATATAGCCACTCTGCTATATTGGGGTGGGGGACATGCAGCCTATTAGCTTTGGTTGCCTGGACGTGAAGATTACAATAATATCCTAAATTTCATAAACTAAATTTTATTTATGTTTAAGGATAAAACCCAGCTCTATAATTGCATATATAAAATACCGAATTTGTGTTTCGGCTTAGGTTATTTTGAATCTAGGAAGTCATCACAACTCCATGAAAAAAAATTATCCTAGATTAAGCCCAGCTTTCTGAATTCTGCAGTCATTATCAGGCAGACACATTCTATAATAATGGGGAGTTAAATGGTGTTTTGGAACGTTTGGGTAATTTAATTGTTGAGTCAGATGGCTATGGAATCATCAGTGCAGACTCACATAGTTGGTTGTAACAATGCTTTTATGTAACACTCATTAACTGGAAGCCCAGCACAAGGCAGTGTTCACTGTCTGTTTGAAAAGCTCAAATTTTATTTTCAGTACCCGCTCAATCGAGTAGTTGCGACGCCAAAGAAAGTTTATTGTTGGTCACTTCTAAAAAGGTGTTTAATTCTTAAGTATTTCTCTCATTTGTAGTTATCAACTCTGTAAGTGTCATTGCACTCTGGCATGGCTGGTTCACTGACACCTGTGATGGTGAACCCATGGCATGCATGCCAGAAGTGGCACACAGAGCCATCTCTCCTGGCAAGTCAGCCATCGCCCGTTGCTCTTCTGGGTTCCATCCCACACATGCACGTCGGCCAACTAGACTTCGTGGGAGCGCCGGAAACCAGATGATCAGGTGATGGTGCGCACGCATACACTGAAAACCAGAAGCTCAGCTTCCCAGTGCGTGCATACATGCCAGGGAACTGCTCTTTTTGTTTTCGATGCTCCCCACCCGCGTGTACACTCCCATTTCAGCACTCAGTATCGAAAAGGTTCGCCAACATTGACCTACACTCTATATGAACATACACTATATTGCTAAAAGTATTTGCTCACCCATCCAAATAATCAGGTGTTCCAATCACTTCCATGGCCACAGGTGTATAAAATCAAGAACCTAGGCATGCAGACTGTTTTTACACACATTTGTGAAAGAATGGGTGGCTCTCAGGAGCTCAGTGAATTCCAGCGTGGAACTGTGATAGGATGCCACCTGTGCAACAAATCCAGTTGTGAAATTTCCTCGCTCCTAAATATTACGCAGTCAACTGTCAGCTGTATTATAAGAACGTGGAAGTGTTTGGGAATGACAGCAACTCAGCCACAAAGTGGTAGGCCACGTAAACTCGTCCAACATCAGTGTGTGACCTCACAAATGTGCTTCTGGAAGAATGGTCAAAAATTCCCATAAACACACTCTTAAACCTTGTGGACAACCTTCCCAGAAGAGTTGAAGCTGTTATAGCTGCAAAGGGTGGACCGACGTCATATTGAACCCTATGGATTAGGAATGGGATGTCACTTACAATAAGTTCATAAGCGAGTAAAGGCAGGTGAGCGAATACTTTTGGCAATATAGTGTATATGATGATCCTGTGCACCTACATGCATGCCTTGTTCTGACTCAGTCCCACCGGCTCAACTGGTCAGCCATCAGCTGAGTGGAAGGGAATTGTGATCGGGATATGGATCAAATGATATTGTTCAAGGTGATGGAGATAGGATAAGATTTAAATCCCCTTTCCCAGAGATCCTTGGTTAAAACATTGTCTGTTGAATTAGCAAAATAATAATCATGCGAAAATTTTGAGGAGTGAGGAATAGCAAGGGGGGGGGGGTTCTTAATTCCCCTCCCAGCCATCCTGAAGGTGTGCAAGAGACAGAAGGAGAGATTTTGCCTGAGTTTTTGCATCCGGATTTCATCCATAGGACTCATCTCATTCTGCATCTGAACATGGACTAGTCTACAAATATTGATCATTCCTGACTTACAATGTGGTGATTTATCTGTTGACAAGGTAAGGCAATCTGAAAGAGAACATATAGACAAGCTTGTTTCAACCTGGATCAATTTATTTGAATGAAGTGACAATGCATTTGATAATTCCTCTCACTTCATATTTTACTGTTTCAGCTTTTTTAATTATGCAACTTTTAGCAACCAGAAATTAATCAAGGATGTGTGTATGTTTCTGAACTTCCAAAAATATATGGGAGGAGGAGAAAATTTGATTTAAATTACATTAATGACATTTAATATGAAAACCTATTCCATCCTGCACTTAATATATTTCCCTTTCAGTCATATCATGAATTACAATTTATTGGCTACTTTGAAGGGGCTCTGTATGGTAATTCAAGACTAGGTGGTAAAATGTGGCCTTGGGGCTTCAGATGATAGAATCCTGCTCTGGTCCCTGAGAAGGAAGATGATTGTTTCTTTTTTTAAAAAAATTACATTTCCTAGACTGAATTTATCCTGCATATCTTACTTTTGATTATACTAAGGATTAATTTAAAGTTGTGAGTTTTGGTCCATAATAATAAAAGGTAATCTTTAATATAGATCTCACATGAACTTAATTAAGTTTAAAATAATGGAGATTAACCTATTCTAATTTTCCTTTTTCTTTCTTTTTAAGTGCCCTGATTTTCTTTTTTATGGATGATGGGTAATTAGTCTTTTTAGAACATTGTTGCATAGAGCAATCAAATACCTTTGATGGTTCTATACAACAAATGATTGCCCAAATCTGTAACTAATCACCTTTCAACCATACCATTCCCAACTATTGGCACAACATTTCCCAGAAATCCTGGCCAACATAGCTCAAAAAGTCTTAACAAATTTTCAGATTGGCAGCTGTAGGTTTTTACCAATCCCTTTATGCCTAAAACAAACTTCTTGTTAAGAATTTCAGAGAAACACAGACTACAGTTAACATGGAGAAACAAAACAATTAATATGCACCTGATATTGCTGGAATGTTTGTAAGAAAATTCACTAAAGGTGAGAAACAAACAAGAGTATTTCAAAGCATCACTAATGAAGTGTCAACTCTAGTGCGGAAGATGTTGCGATTCTGGTTTTTGTGGGACAGGTAGCCCCCCCATGCTTACCTTAATGAATTCACTCATAAATGAAGGTGGAAGTTTTGCTAAGGCTTTGCCAATTTCTAAGTTTCTGTAACTCAACTGCTTATTGTCTGACATGAAACCTGAAAAAATAAAACTCTTCTTGGTCAGTCTCACTCTTCACAATTATTTAGCTGCTGAGAACAATAACAAGAAAATATATTCTATTATTTTCACAGCAATTCATTCTGAACAGAATACAGAATAGATTTTAATCAATGGAGTTATTCCAATGAGTCCATGTTGAACACTGGTGTTTCAATTATACTTATTGAAGAAGTAAGTTTTAGAGTAAAGGTGTCTAAATATTGATGATGTTTGTCCATCGTGTTCGAAGATATCCTTGACATCTAAGAGGTTGTGGACTGTCTGCAATGTGTCTGCAGGTGGCTGGTAAGGCCTGTACAGTCATGAAATGTTCTGCCATGTCGGGCAGACATGTTGAATGATCTTGTACTAGGATTCCCCAGGGACTTGAAGGAGGCTATCAACATGTCTTTGTATCGCTTCCTTTGTCCCCCATGCAATCTCTTTCCTTGAAACAGCTCACCATAGAACAGGGGTGTCCAAACTTGGCAACTTTAAGACTTGTAGACTTCAACTCCCAGAATTCCCCAGCCAACTCCCAGAATTCTGGGAGTTGAAGTCCACAAGTCTTAAAGTTGCCAAGTTTGGACACCCCTGCCATAGAAGAACTGTTTGGGGATGCGATGGTCTGGCATCCTTGCAACATGGCCTGCCCAGTGTGTCTGGCCTTTCATCAGCAGGGTGTGAACTGATAGCAGGCCTGCTCTGGAGAGGACTTCTGTCTAAATATTAAGGTGATATCTAACGTATATTCTTGCATACAACGACAAATATAAAACATATGTTCACATAGAATATTATAAAACCTGGTGCCTGTAATGATCTTACTGGGATCTTACCTGACTAAACAGCAGATGGTAGGGTTGTTGACTGTTTCACAGGCACACAAAATGCATATTTAGAAAATATTCAGTGTGCAAAACTCAATGAGAGAATACAAGTACATGCTGATTTGGAGAAAAAGATGTAACTTGCTCATTGCTGAAATCTACTACTCTAAGAACTAAGTCTAAAGTTGAAAATGTTAACAGAAGTTGGGGAAGCAGACAACACAATTCTGAATGTTTCCGATACTTGGATAATTAAATTAATGAAGTTCTCTAGTAAGTTCTTTTTTTCTTCATCCATTGTGCTATCTAACCAATTGTATCAGTATCGGACAAACAACACAACGCACCTGGATTCTCCAACCCATCAACTATATTGATCTCCAGCTCCTGGAATTTCTAGCCTTCCTTCATCTGTATTGACTGAGTGCTTCTGTTTTTGTTTTATTCTATTTTAACTGGCAAATCCTTTTAAATTCAGCTTTGTCTTAGTCCAGTACACGGTTGTGATTTTATTTAGAGGCCAATTATGAAGCATATTGCACTATCAGTGTGTGGGATTGGCAAACAGGAGGTAGAAAGGACTAATGCATAAAAGCCCTCTAAAGACTGGCTTGTTCAGGGCCTTCCATAATAAATTAAGATGAAAACCCACCTCTCTCATGTTATAACAGATAAGAAAATTATTAGCTGGGCTGTGGTTTTTTTTTTTTTTTTGAGTTATGCAAGTCTCCCTGTTTCTCCTTTCCCCTCATCAGCTTCGCCTTCATCTCTCAGCAAATAATTTTGTGACATGATATATCTTCTGGCAGCTCTGCTAACTATGCCCTTGCATTCCTTTACACCTTACAAAACTGCAAATATAATCCAAGGCCAGGCTGTTGGAAGGAGATCGGGATGTGGGATACTGCAAATCAGAGGTGTGGTAAGGAGAGATGAGTGTATGCAATAGATAACCGTACTTGATTAACTAGACTTAAATAGTGTGGGGCAAAGTTGCCAGGTGAAAATAAAAATTGTCAGTTCAGTTTAATTTCATGGTGAATCAAACAAGGAAATTAGATTCTGCTTCTCCGTTAGTTTGACATCTACAGCAGGTGACAATTAAGAGACGATGGGAAAGAACTTATGTTTATTTGAGAACTCTTGATTTCCAGATAGGCAGGGAACATATATTTAGTCCTGCTTTGTGGAATAATTCGATAAATTAGAGCTAAAAGACTTTTAATTCAAATGGACAGCTGAATGTGTTCATGGGCCTTTGATGCACATATAATAGAGTACAGGGAGCTTTATTTTTTCTTCTAACAATATTTTAAGAAGTTACAGAACATTATCAAGTTCATTGTCAGTGGGTGAGGATTTCATTAAATTTAAGCTAGGCAACAGATTCAGGAAGAAAAACCCGAGTGTCTGAAGATTTAAGTGAGATGAATTAAGACATTAAAGTCCATCATACTTCCTGCTTTAAGGAACAATGTGGACATATAGCTAGTAAAAGCTGACTGCTAAACAAATCGTGCTCCATCTCATATCTCTCTTTTGTCTAACAGAATGGGTGGGTGGATTGGTGGGAGAAACTTCAAAACGCAAAGAGCAAGAAGCCCCTCCCATTCAAGGACTAAGCGGAGAATTGCCACATATATTTTCATCGTAGTGCCTAATGGCAAATTAATATTCGCTGGGCTAATCTGAGTGGTCATAGGGAAGTGGCCAATGAACTTTGGTGCAGTTTCTTTTTAATGGACGAGACCAAGGTAAAAACATAGGGGAAAGTCACACCAAATCCTCCATAGCAATCCTGGTCCAACTGCTGCAGAGGTGGGATTCAGCCGGTTTGGACCAGTTCGGGCGAATTGGATGCTAATTTTGCATCTGGTTCACTAAACTGGTAGTTGCAAGGTCTGGCCACCTTCCACTGCTCCTCCCAGGAATCTCCATGCAGCCCATTTTGGATGCCAGGTAAGTGGAGTGCCCGCGTGGGAGGGTGAAAAATGGGCCTCCTGGAAGTTCCAGAATTGTGGAAATGGGCCCGTTTTCAACCTCTGGAGGGCCTCCATTTTCACCCTCCTGGAGGCTCAACAGAAGCCTCCAGAGCCTGGGGAGGGCAAAACATGGGCCTCCCAGAAGTGCAGAAACAGGCCCATTTCCAGCCTCTGGAGAACCTCCACCCTCTCGAAGGCTCACCCTCTTCTGCAGCCTCAAGAGGGCGAAAACGCCCCTCCCCCCACCATGGTGCAAGAGGCTGAGCAGGCCATGCCCACCCAGCAAACAGGCAGAGAACCAGTTGCTAAAACTTTTGAATCCCACCCCTGAATTGCTGCCTATTTATATGCAGCCTAGGCCCAATCTGGCTGCTCCTTTAAGAAGAGCTGTGCCACCTACCTTTGTTGGGGGAGAGAAAAAAAATTAAGGCTGGACAAACTGCAGAGACAGGATCAACAGCATGGATTATAGCCATAAACTTCTTGGAAGGAAATATACCAATAGAGGAATACAGAGTTGTTATGAGCAAATTCTTCAAATGACAACTGATTAGGACAATTGTCATGTTCAGAGCATACATAGCAAAGACAAATATTTTTCCAGTATCACTTTTTTGTCTACTCATTTGACTCCTGGTGATGAGATGTCAGTTTTATCAAAAATGATTCCACAGGAGGACTAGAGTTATGCTTTATTGAGACAAATTAAAG
This sequence comes from Natrix helvetica, assembly GCF_964273705.1. NCBI lineage: Eukaryota > Metazoa > Chordata > Lepidosauria > Squamata > Natricidae > Natrix > Natrix helvetica. Next base: position 68,891,693 of record NC_138552.1, read on the forward strand.
TATAGACTCTTGCAAGTCTTTTTGAGTTTTGCTTTCTCTTCTTCTTATGCCCTACAGGGTCTGGGAGGAGCCATTCTGAAGCTTTTGGTAATATTTTCCTAACCTCCCTTCACTTAACATATGCTTCGGCACCTGTTGTTGTCTTAACAGCTTCTGGATAGTTTTTCCAAGGTTATCTCCATGGTTCCCACATGAGATGATAACAGATGAATATGAATGTCTAGCAATTGAAAAAAGGCTTTCCAAAACGAAGATGCAATTGTATCTGAAAAGGTGGCCAAGAAACCTATGCATAGTTTCCAGAATAGAAGTTGTCCTTTAAATGGAACAAAAAGAGCCATCTTGATAAACAAAACCACTACAGGGAGAGAGGTTTAAAAAAACCCATGCATGTCTGAGAGATCAATAATAAAAGAAACTGTGTCTCAAGGGGAACAGAATTATCAGGCTTAGCATGGACAGCAGTATTCATGCTGTTCCTTCTTCCTGGGAAATCCTTGTGAGGTCCAGCAGCCAAAAGGTATAAACTATTTAGCAGTGATAAAGTCACATTTCCTGGGATGCACCACAAGGAGGCTAGTCTACATTGAACTATACACAATGTCCTTTTGGCTTTGATCTTCCAAGGAAAATTTGGGCAATGCTTAACTAGAACCAAACTAACCATGGTAAGCACCAATATTGGAAATATAAATGAGGGGTCAGTTGATAATTCTAACTGTGAATGTCCTACAAACTTCACATCATATTGTGATGTAATGCCTCCTCAGAAGATTCCCTGGATCCCTGAATGAAATACATCATCTTCAGGGCACTGCTGTCCAATGTCTAAATGACCTAGATATCCGGCCATAGGTTTACTCACTCTAGAAAATGCTCATACATATTTTAATTTTATTCATAATTTTATTCATCACTCATACTGTGTGTTTGTAAAATAATTCACTGCTTTGGTGTTTTACGTTTCGATACATGTTTTATATCTTGTTTCTGTGAATTTTATGCACTATGCTGTATTTTGCTATGCCATACAAAGTAATAATAAGAATAAAAAATCATGGATAGCCTTGGTTTGATGACAGATATTAAGGTGACCAACCGTCCTCCTTTAGGGAGGACAGTCCTTCTTTTGTAAGTTCTGTCCTCCCTCGAAAAGTGTCCTCCTACATGTCCTCCTTTTCGATATTTGAAGACTAATCTGTTGCGCGTTATGTGATGTATTTGTATTTGACATGACAATTCGTCAAGACTCGTTATAGTGCGGTATAAGACGTGATTATGAGATGCATGCGCTCCGCACGGGAGACCTTGAGAGAGAGCGCCGCATGCAAGTGGCTTTGTTTACTTCTTACCGAAACACAACATGGCACATACGCACGCAGTAGACTCACGGCACGTCGGCAATTGAATGACTCACGGTAATTATTTCTTTCTCAATGAATATTCAATTATACAGAGGTAAGTACAATTCACGTTTTATTAAACAGTTTTTAATGGTGTTTTTTTTACTTCATCGCAAGTATATTAAACAGATATTGAATCTTGTGTTGAATTTTTATCTAAAGAAATGCTAGACATTAAAATAGACGACAATTGTCTCTTTGAAGAAATTAGAAGATTGAATGTATATTTAAATTCTGAAAAATTAATACAATGGGAAAATCAACATGTTGAAATTGATAAAAGATGGGTGGATATTTTCAGCCATTTCAAAAATGAACATATTCCATGTGAACATTTATTTATACTTGTTCAATTTACGTTGTGCTGCCCTGGAACTAATGCAGCAGTTGAAAGAGTTTTTTTCAATTGCCAATGATTTTTCGACAAGTGAGAAATCGAGATTGAATGTTGATACTCTAGCTGCAGCACTTGCCGTAAAATTCAATATGAAGGATATTTCTTGTTCAGATATTTCCAATATATTGTTAGAAGATGATACATTGACAAAAATATTAATTCAATGGAAAAGTACTCATTTAAATAATAATTAACAGGCATGTAAGCATAATTGCAATATAAAATGTTGCAAATGTTTTTATTATTCATATATCATATTTTAGTGTATTATTGTTGCAATGAATAAAATATTTCTTTCATTTACGATATATTTTTTCCAATGTATTTGTCCTCCTTTTCATTGTAAAAAAGTTGGTCACCTTACAGATATGACACGAGGAAACCAAATCCCTCACACCAGTTCTGTTTTTGACATCCTCTTTTTGTCCAACAGAAATCCCTAGCAAAAATTACAATATTTTAAAAACTCCCACATTCTTTGCAGTCTTATTATAATGGCAAAGTTGCAGCACCTCTTCTTGGAGAGGAAGGGAGCATGCACATTATGGTAATGGAAAAAAAAATCTGCAGTCATAGAAAAGGGAGAAGAATCAATCTATGGAACTCAGCAGAGGTTATTCATCCAATCACTTGGCCAATGGGTTCAATTGCAAGCAAATGTAATCCAACAGGTCCAATTCATGCTTTCACGTGCCTAACATTTCTTCTTTTCATTGCTTTCATTCTTTGAAGAAGGGTTCAAGATTGTGGAAAGAGGGGACAGACAAAAATATACAGGTTTGCACGACAAAGCTCCTGACAATTAATTTTTGTGAGCTAGAAACATAGGAACATAGAAGTTAAATAGAAAAATTGTGCTTACAATTTTTGTAAGCACAAAATCAGACATATGGCCCAAGTCTTCTATGAGTATTCCAAAGTCTTGTGATCTTCCTCCACTTGCATTGAATGAGATTCTCTGCTTAAGAAATATCTTTATTGTACTCTTGTACATTGTACTCTTATTGCTCACAGCTCTTTATTTCTGTTCAGCTGGAAGGGAGTCTAGAATAAAATGTGCAGGGCAATAAGTCTTCCTTCTACCCTCGAAGCCTGAAGAATAGGGTTCAAAACAGAGTTTGAGGCATCAATTTATACAATAAAAGAGTGGCTAAGGATGGCAGAGCAGAGACTTTGGGGGGGGGGGCGCAATCAAGCCTGAAAGGCTACTTGTTTTAGAGTAGATCAGTTAAATTAAGACCTTTTCCCCAGGAGCTGAGTCAGGGTCTTGTGCACTCAGCAAAACCAGGAATCAACTATAAGAGTTTGCAATCCTGCCCACTTCCAAAAGTTGGACATCTTTAACATTTCTAGGTGACTGCCATATGAGAATAGGTTGCACCATTGTTGACTCTGTTTGTCTCCCTTCTCTAGATATTCAATAATTCATAAGGTCCAAGGCAAAAATACCAGCCACTCACTTCCTAATTAGCATATAACCTTTGGGTAGGTATTTTAACACACATCTAATGTGAGTAAAATCCAGAGGAAAAACTTCTGGAAAAAAATGAGGTGTCATCTAGGTAAACTACAACATATTGCTCAGAATATCTGAAATTATCTTGTTCACAAATCTGGAAATGACTGAAGATTAATTAACTAGATCAAAGGCATTATTGTATAGTCAAACTTGCCATAACGAGTGTCAAAAGCTGTTAAATATTCATGGCTCTACTTCATCTGAATTAAATTGTAAGTTCTTCTCAAATCCAATTTAATGAAAATCTCGCCTCATGAAGATGCTAAACAGATCCAAAATAAGAGGCAGTGGATAGTGATCTCTAATAGGTACAAATCCAACAGACCTTAAAGAAAAAAAATCTTTCTTTTTATATAAAGGTGGCAGATGAAGTGCAAAGAAATTTCTTTTTTACAACTGACATTTAGAAACTTCTTTAAAACTGCTGACTCTTAGGTAGACATGAATTATTGCTGTTTATCTGGATCCAAGGTTCTAGGGGCAATTTAGTACTGGCCACTTGTCCAATGCAGAGAAAAAGCTTCTTCATCCCCCAAATCTGCATGTCTTTCTAACAAGGAAAGAGATTCAGGCAGTGGTGCAGGAAGGATGTCTGCAATCAGTGTTGTTGATACTATTGACAGGGAAACAAAATTGTTCCTTGCTTTTAGGGAATGTCAGAATTGTGTGTTTCATAGCTAGTCTATGTCCAAAACAATTGGGATATGCAAGGAAGCAATCAAATATAGTTACAAGAATCCCCATCCAGTGATGGGATTTGCCGTTTCGCCAAACTGCACAGAATCATAACAACTGGTTCGCCTGAACCAGTCCAAAGCTATAGCTTTGTTTCCAGCTCATTTCTCAGCTAAAGGAATTGGATTGATTTAGTAATCTGCCATTGACTCTTTCTTCCTGGAAAGGCTTTTCCAGTGATGATGATTGTTGAATACTGAGGAGCCTGGCCAGCAGAGGGCGTTTGGAGGAAGCCCTCTGATTGGCCAAGGCGCGCGCTCCAGCCGGCGGGAGAATTCAAGGGTTCCTATTGGTTCTACCGGCTGACAGCTGTAAGTATAAATAGCTGTCAGCCGGCTCGCGTTTTGTCCGTTGTCAGTTAGCCTGTTCCTTAATAAACCTTGTTGAACTGACCGCTGCCTCAGTCTCCTCACTACAAATCTAACACTGGCGACGAGGACGGGCGACACGGACCCCTTCGTCGTGCCACCAATGGCTACCTCCGCCATTTTTTCGCCTTTCAGGCCAGAGGCTGAGGCTTGGGAAGCGTTTCTCGAGAGGTTCGACTGCTTCCTCATAGCCCATGACCTCATCAATCTCTCTCAGGAGAGGAAACGCGGCATCTTCCTAAACTATTGTGGCGCGGAGATGTTCGCCACTGCTAGGGCTCTTGCTGCCCCAGAACCAGCAAACTCGCTGCCGTGGGAGGACCTAATGACTTGCCTCAAGCACCACTACGAGCCCGCGCCATCCCGTTTCGCCCGGCGACAGTACTTTCGGCGGTGCATCCAGAAAGAGGGCCAAACCATTGCCCAGTACGTCGCTGCTCTTCGGGCTGAGGCGAGTCTGTGCGAGTTCAGCGACCTAGAAGAGGCGCTGCTGGAGCAGTTCATCTATGGGCTCCGCGACGTAAAACTACATCGCCGCATTCTCGCACGACCAGAACTGACTCTAAAAATCGCGGTCGATGATGCCAGAGCCTATGAGATGGCTGACCAATCCACCCCGGATTTCAGCCACCTCAGCCAGCACCCTCACGCTGCCTATGTACCGCCTTCTCCATACGCGGCTTCTACCGCCTCATACGCGCATTCTACAGCATCTACCTTCCGAAATGAGGTCGATCAGGCCGTCGACCGCCTCCAGTCGCTCGCCACCAGAGACGGACGTCAATGCCTGAGTTGTGGCGGCTGCCACCAACGATCTCAATGCCGATTCCGTCAAGCCCTTTGCCACAATTGCGGCTGAAAGGGCCACCTGGCCGCCGTGTGCCGCTCCGCGCCTCCTGACAGACGGCCCGCGCAACAACCTCCTCACACTCCCCGTAATCCAGCCAATTTACCTGGCCGTCGCCAAAATTCCCTCACCGTTGGCGACCCGGCCACTGCTTTTCCTGAATGGTTGGTGGACTCGGCCTCTTCCTCTGCGGAGGGCCGAGGTAAGCTGCACCTCCCAATAACCTTAGAGGGAGTGACAACCTCCATGGAGGTGGACACGGGATCGGCTAGGTCCATCATGTCATGGGACACATTTCACTCTTTGCTACCTAAAATCCGGCGCTCTAGCCTATTGCCCCCAGACTGTCGCCTACGTGACTATCAGGGAAACTCCATTGAATTGCTGGGCTGTGGCACATTTAATGTTACCTATGGTTCCCGCCACGCCAGGCTTCCGCTCCTCATCGTAAAAAACCCTCTATCCTCTTTGCTAGGTCTAGATTGGTTTAGGGCACTAGGGCTCTCTATAGCGGGGGTGCATTCCCTACTTCCCTCTCCTCTTCCCTCTTCTACTTCTCTCTCTTCTCTACTAACTGAGTTCGCTGACGTTTTCAGCCCCTCCCTGGGTTGCTATACAGGTTCCCCCATTTCCCTAAACCTCGACCCTTCTATAGCCCCCATCCGCTTGAAGGCTCGCCGTCTGCCGCTGGCTCTTAAAGCCAAGGTAGACGCGGAGCTAGATAAGCTTCTCCGCCAAGGCATACTGGAACCCGTGGACTTTTCTCCATGGGAAACACCAATAGTGGTCCCCCTTAAGTCCGACGGATCCGTGAGGATCTGCGCGGACTTTAAATCCACATTAAATAAAGCCCTGCAAGCGCACCCCTATCCTGTGCCCGTGGTGCAGCATGTTCTGCACTCCCTAGGCAATGGGCGCATTTTCGCAAAATTAGACCTCGCGCAGGCGTATCAACAGCTGCCCGTGGACGAACCCACCGCGCTTGCGCAAACGATAGTTGCCCACCGCGGGGCTTTCAAATGTCGAAGGCTGCAATTCGGAGTCAGTGTGGCCCCGGGAATTTTTCAAGGATTAATGGAGCGCCTGCTCCATGCCATTCCCGGGGTCACCCCGTACTTCGACGACATCTTGATCGCAGCCCCCGACAATGCGGGGCTCGTTCAGACGCTGCGTGTTGTCCTACAGCGCTTCCGCGCTGCGGGACTCCACTTAAAGGCCGGAAAATGCCAACTGGGGGTTTCTGCTGTAACCTTCCTCGGTTACCGCATCGATGCCGCGGGCATCCACCCCGACCCAGCTAAACTTGACGCCATCCTAGCTGCCCCCCCACCCCAATCTAAAGCGGAGCTACAAGCCTTCCTGGGGCTTCTAAATTTTTATGCCTCCTTCATTCCCCACAAAGCTTCCCTGGCCGAGCCCCTTCACCGCCTTTTGGACTCCAAGGCCCCTTGGAGCTGGAGCAGCCGCGAGGCGCAGGCGCTCACGGCTGTCAAGCACTCCCTCACTACTCCTCCAGTCCTCGCCCAGTATGACGAGTCCCTTCCACTAACTTTAGTTTGTGACGCCTCTCCCTTTGGGGTGGGCGCCGTTCTTAGCCATTCCTTCCCTGATGGCTCGGAACGTCCCATAGCGTTTTACTCCCGCACCTTATCAAGGCCTGAGCGCAATTACAGCCAGCTTGATAAGGAGGCGCTGGCTGCCGTTGCGGGGGTAAAGCGCTTCCACCACTACCTATACGGACGTCCCTTCACCCTTATTACGGATCACAAGCCACTTCTCGGCATCATTGCCGGGGATCGCCCCACCCCTCCCATCCTCTCCCCGCGCATGTTACGATGGCTTGAATTCCTTTCTGCCTATTCCTACACTCTTGCCTATCGCCCCGGCGGCCATATAGCCCACGCAGACGCTTTGAGCCACTGCCCCTTGCCAGTTCCCATTCTTGACCCGGCTCCTACTGTTAAGGTCTGCCTCATTGACGACCTGTCCCTCCCTATGTCCGTCTCGGACATAGCTGCGGCGTCTGCGACCGACACTGTAATTCTCCGAGTTATGGCCGCCGTAACTCGAGGATGGGCGGCTTACTCTAAGGACCCCCTCCTCCTGCCCTTTTTCCGCCGCCGTTGCGAACTTTCAGTAGTGCAGGATTGCCTCCTCTGGGGCTCCCGCGTCGTTATTCCCTCTTCCTTGCGCGCCTCTGTGCTGTCTCGCCTCCATGACGGCCACCCAGGCATTGTCCGAATGAAGGCCCTTGGCCGCGGATATGTCTGGTGGCCGTCTATGGATGCGGACATCGCTTCCTATGTGCAAGGTTGCTCCGCCTGCCAGCGGGTGCAGGCTGCCCCCCCCACCGCTCCTCCCCGCGAGTGGGAGCAACCTATGGGCCCATGGAGTCGATTGCACGTCGACTTCATGGGTCCCCTCGATGGACACTCCTTCCTAGTCGTGGTAGATGCATGGTCAAAATGGGTTGAGCTCTTCCCCATGACCACCACCACATCCGCGGCCACTATCCGCGTTCTCAACTCCCTTTTTACAACCCATGGGCTGCCCGATGTTATCGTTTCCGATAACGGGCCCCAATTCGCCTCCTCTGAATTCCTTTCGTTTCTCACCTCCCTGGGCATCCGCCATGCCCCAATTTCACCATATCACCCGGCCAGCAATGGCCTGGCGGAACGTGCGGTCCGCTCTGCAAAAGATGCCTTTGCCCGTATGGCAGCACTACCCTGGCCCGACCGCATTCACACCTACCTCCGTACCCAACACACCACCCCTTGTTCCTCCACGGGCAAAGCCCCCTCTGAGCTACTCATGGGTCGCCGCCTCAGGTCTACTTTAGACCGCCTGCATCCCCTCTGTTCTTCCCCACCCTTTCACCCTTCCACCTCCCCGAGATCCTTTCTAGTGGGGGAGGAAGTTTTCACCCGGAATTTTGCGGGGGAACCCAAATGGGTGCCCGGAAAGATCTCAGATGTAACAGGACCCTGCTCTTACAGGGTCCTCCTCAACAATGGGAGATCTTGGAGGCGCCATTTAGACCTGTTGCGGCGACGACCGGCAGAAGTCCCAGCAATTGCAGCCAGCGGACAGAAACAGCCAGGCCCTACCAACGCCGCCTGCCGGCCCAACCGTACAAAAGACTCTAGCTCCGAGTCGGCGCAGATTGTTTCCGGTGCGCTTGGTTCCTTACCTGTTCTGTGGCATCCATCTCCAAGGGTTGGGCCTGTCGCGGCCGCTCCTCCGGTGCCTCGTCACAAGGGCGGAGCCGACACTCCTTCCACCTCGGACGCCACACCAACTATGCCGAGGCGTTCCCAGCGCGTGCGCAGACGACCAAGCTATTTGGACGATTACGCATGCGCAATCCGGGGGAAAGGGGTGTTGAATACTGAGGAGCCTGGCCAGCAGAGGGCGTTTGGAGGAAGCCCTGTGATTGGCCAAGGCGCGCGCTCTAGCCGGCGGGAGAATTCAAGGGTTCCTATTGGTTCTACCGGCTGACAGCTGTAAGTATAAATAGCTGTCAGCCGGCTCGCGTTTTGTCCGTTGTCAGTTAGCCTGTTCCTTAATAAACCTTGTTGAACTGACCGCTGCCTCAGTCTCCTCACTACAAATCTAACAATGATGTTATCCATTCAGTTGTGTCTGGCTCTTGATGATTCCATGGGCCAGGTCTCTCCACATCTGATCTTGCACTATTTCTTTGACTTTTTCTGTGTTCTGGCTGGTGTTAGCTTTGACAGTATCCAGTCACCATGTTCTTTGACAGTCTGTTTCCTTTTACTGCTAACTCTTCCAAACATAGTTGCTTTCTCCAGTGAATCCCCCTGCATTACATGGCCAAAGTAATGTGTATAAGCTAAGCAGCCACACAATTGCCTCTTCTTTGTCTAATGACACCTGCTGAACATTTGGGGGAGGTAGTCTTTTCTTGAAGTTGAGGCTTTAGAGTGATTTGTGTATTTATTTATGAGGCATCTTACATTTCCACAGGTGTGACACTTTTCATCTGAGGCAACCCAAGGAAATTAACCAGGTCAAGTTCCCTTAAACTGTTGTGTGTTTTGGGCTTCAGACCATTGCCTCCAAGGATGCCACTGAGAAGAGGAAAAGAATGAAGAAAAAGTGTGAAATAACCTCCTTTCCCCTCCTCTGTGTCTCAATCCTTCAGCCCATCATGAATCACCACACAATGTGGAATTCTTCCAAAATCTTTAGTGGGCCTTTTCATGCTAATTCATCCCTCAGCTAATTATAAAGATCTCCTTTTTCATTGAAGCAACATAATTCCAAAACACACCCTTGATAAGGCTTTAAAGATTAATGTCAAGTTATTTGAGCAGGCAGTTCAAGAAAGCAGAATGCTTGAATTTCTGGAAAGGTTTTTTTTATATTGCTAGTAAAGTTAATGGATCAAAATTTTGAAAGCTGCCAATATAATTCATCAACTCAATCAATTTCTTTTAAATGAAGGCAAAATTACTCTGAGTTTTCTCTCCTTCCTGTCCTCCTTGGACTCAGGAACATCCTCCTCTAATGATCATGCTCTATGTTGCCATCACACAAAGTTAATACTGGGGTTTAAAAAGTATGAAAATCACCCTAAGTTTTCAAACATATTTCCCCACTTTTGTGAAAATAAATTGGAAAAACTGGGCTGCTCTCAGATTTTTTAAAAGAAAACAACTGGATTTTTGGAGGAACGAAACATAACCTAGAGGGCAGAAACCTTTTTATCTGCTACAGATGCTTAAAATGAACCACCCAGTCTCAAGGACAGTGCTGTCTCATTTAAGATGTAGCAGCATAGGCTTCTCCTTTACGTGCACATACGAAGGAGCATTTGCTGAAAGTACTTGCAGAAGACTTGAACTTCCAAAGTTCAAAAAGACTGAGACACAGTAGTTGTTGAAAAACCTTTTCCATATTCGGCCTTCCCCCACCACCCAGTAATTTATAAGACCCATTGCCTATCGCAATGAATTCTGGCAATAAATTTTGGCAGCATCTTTCTCCCTAGATTGCTTTTATTTTTGCAGGACTACATGCCTATGTACGCACACCCTGACACATACATTCACTTCCTTCCCCATATTAATATTAAAATATAATAATAAAATCATAAATATTAATGATTTAGATCAAGTGTAGTGTTAGGCCATGGTTCATTACTTCCCTACATTCTGTCCTCACAATGTTGCATGCAGATAACCCAAATGACTTCATAAAAATGGAGCACATACTGTTAAGCAGTGATTAATTCTTGCAGGCCCATGTGATGTGCAGCTTTTTTTTTTAAGGTTGCCAAAGTGATAGATGGTAGACTACATACTTGGACTAGCTCAGCAAAAGGCTATGGGGAAATATCAGGAATATATCTCCAGGGAACAACTGTTGGGAATGAAGTCACCTTGGGATAAGGATGAGGATGAAGATGTGCAATGGCAGTGACCCAAATCTGCGTGTTCAAGAAAGAATAGATGCAGCTGCTCAGAAAATGCATTTTGTAATGGATTCTTTCTTTTAAAGGGTGCATTTGTTATTCTAACAATGTCTTTAACAAAGGATGTACCTCTTTTTTCAGAAGAGCACAAGCATTTAGAAAAGAACACTTCTCTCTCTCTCTCTCTCTCTCTCCTTTTCTCCTGCACAAGGCTTACATTGTCTTTTTATGTTTGTCATATTTTATGCATCAGAAAATGAGCTCCTTTGAAGGATACAAACCAATAGCCAGTTCAATCAAGAGCAAAGTGTGAACTGAATGCATTAAGAAAGCCAAGTATGTTACTATAGCAATTTAAATTATTCAGTGATGCGCTCCAGTTTTAAATGAGCTAGTCAAAATGACATGGGGATGTCAGCTCCAATAGTTTGACCAAAATAGTCAAAAATAGTCTTGATGTTGTGAGCCGGCTGCCAGACAGAGAGCCTTCCAGACAGAGAGTCTTCCAGCAGCCAGCCCACAACCATAGAACGCACTCCTAGAGCAGCCGCTGCTGGAAGACTCAGCAGCTGAGTTTTGGAGTTTGGAAGTTATGCTAGGAGCGCGGCGGGGGCAGAACAAGCGCTCGCGCAACCCCCCTCTCCAGCCAGGCAGAGCTCCATGCACTGACCTGGGGGGTATCCCGAATGTGCCAAGCCGCGGGAGCTGGGGAACGGGGCAGAGCACCACGTGCCTTGGTACCTTAGCTGACTTTAGGGGGCAGTGCTCATCTCTGTTTCTTTATGCTAAATGAGCCAGGGCTTTCCAAAGACACTTCCATGGTCATGTGGCTAGCATGACATCATGCTGCAGCACAAATCATATAGTGAAACACAGAACACTGTTAACTTCCTACTGAAGTGGTACCTATTTATCTACTTGTGTGTTTGAACTGCTAGGTTGGCAGGAGCTGAGGCAAGGGACAGGACTGCACTCCATCACACAGTGGTAGGACTTAAACATCCAGAGTATACAATACAATACAATACAATACAATACAATACAATACAATACAATACAATACAATACAATACAATACAATACAATAGCAGAGTTGGAAGGGACCTTGGAGGTCTTCTAGTCCAATCCCCTGCCTAGGCAGAAAACCCTATACCGTTTCAGACAAATGTTTATCCAACATCTTTTTAAAGACTTCCAGTGTTGGGGCATTCACAACTTCTGGAGGCAAGCTGTTCTACTGATTAATTGTTCTAACCGTCAGGAAATTTTTCCTCAGTTCTAAGTTGCTTCTCTCCTTGATTAGTTTCCACCCATTGCTTCTTGTTCTATCCTCAGGTGCCTTGGAAAATAATTTGACTCCGTCTTCTTTGTGGCAACCCCTGAGATATTGGAACACTGCTATCATGTCTCCCCTAGTCCTTCTTTTCATTAAACTAGACATACCCAGTTCCTGCAACCGTTCTTCATATGTTTTAGTCTCCAGTCCCCTAATCATCTTTGTTGCTCTTCTGTGCACTCTTTCTATAGTCTCCACATTTTTTTTTACATTGTGGCAACCTAAACTGAATGCAGTGTTCAAGTGTGGCCTTACCAAGGCATTATAAAGTGGTATAGATCTTCTATGGTGTCTTTTAAGCCACTTAGCCATTGTACCTTTACCCTGTGAATAAGCTTGGCTAATATTTCAGTAGTAGTGACTTAGGCCTTGTTAGAGTTGAAGTTTAATCCAAAATGTGGAAGCTAGTTATCCCCCCCCCCTTTAAGTGAACTATCATGTAGCAATAACACTTATATACCACTTCACAGTGCTTTACAGCCCTCCGTAAGCGGTTTACAGAGTCAGCATATTGCCCCCAATAATCTAGATCCTCATTTTATGACTTCAGAAGGATGGACGACTAAGTCAATCTTGAGCCAGTGAGATTCAAATGGCCAAACTTCTGGCAACCAGCAGTCAGCAGAAGTAGCCTGCAGTGCTGCATTCTAACTACTATGCCACCACGGCTCTTGTACTTAACAGATTGCATTTTACACACTTTCTATAACTCAGAGAAATGACGCTTGTCACAGTGATTAAAACCAATTGAATATTTTGTCAATGATAGACAGTTCGACAATACCATCATTTTAATTCTCTTCTTTCTCATTGCTATGGGCTTCAAAATACTAAGAAAGTCATGAACAAATATCAGCAACTGCCTCAGATAAATAAATATAAAACTGACACCTAGGACCTCTAAGAGAACATATTGAAATTCATATCCAGAGTAGACAAGTTAGGGATCCAGTGTATACTCTCAATATTTGATTTGAGTGGGAAAGACATGGCTGTCCTCCACATTAAGCAGAAAGACGATATATTTAATAACCAAACAAATGTTTTTCTCTCTTCATCCACCAACTGAAAAATGCTGGGAATAAAAATGGTACTTTAATGGGGACGAAGACACAAGTCACCCTTAATGGAAAAATCCATCTCTGCACAATCAATGGCCAAGTTTAGCTTTAAAGAATGATCAGAGAGAGAGTGAGAGACAGACAGACAGACATTAAATTACACCAGCTTCACAGTATGAAACCAAGCAAAAAGTATTATAGCACAGTGTACTAATAAATTGAACTGATAAATAAATGAAGTACTGCAGACAATTTATTTAGTTTAGCTTGCATTCAGAAGGAAGAAATTGAAATACTTCCACATACACACAATCACATAAGTGAGTACACCCCATCACATTTTGTAAATATTTAAGTATATCTTTTCATGTGACAACGCTGAAGAAATGACTCTTGGCTACAATGTAAAGCAGTGAATATACAGCTTGTATAACAGTGTAAAAGTGCTGTCCCCTCAAAATAATGCAGCACACGGCCATTAATGTCTAAACTGCTGGCAAGATATACTTAAATATTTTCAAAATGTGAGGGATCTATCATCCATCTATCTATCTATCTATCTATCTATCTATCTATCTATCTATCTATCTATCTATCTATCTATCATCTATCTATCTATCTATCATCTATCTATCATCTATCTATGGATGACCATGTGGCAGCTGTGGCGAGAGGGGCGTTCCACCAGGTTCGCCTGGTGCGCCAATTGCGTCCCCTATTGGACCGGGACGCCGTTCGCACAGTCACTCATGCGCTGGTGACGTCCCGTCTGGACTACTGTAACGCTTTCTACATGGGGCTCCCCTTGAGATGCACCCGAAGACTACAGTTGATCCAGAATGCGGCCGCGCGGGCAATCACGGGGAGTACTAGGTACTCCCATATAACACCTCTCCTGTGCGAGCTGCACTGGCTACCTGTGGTTTTTCGGGTGCGTTTCAAGGTGTTGATTACCATCTTTAAAGCGCTCCATGGCACAGGACCTAGTTACCTGCGGGATCGCATCCTACCCCATACATCCCTGCGACCAATTCGCTCTCACAGGGAGGGACTCCTCCGGGTGCCGTCCACTAAGCAATGCCAGCGGGCGGCACCCAGGAGTAGGGCCTTCTCTGTGATGGGCCCAACCCTCTGGAATGACCTCCCCGCCAATATTAGAATTACCACTGACGTCCGCTCCTTCCGCAAGAAACTCAATGTCAGGGGAAAAAATGCCCTGGGGAAAATCTGAGATCAATGGATCGTGGCTGATTCCCTTCCGCATATCTTTTGAGATATTGAGAAAAATAAAAGTCTTCAAAAATATTCTAATTAATAAACAAACTTTAATAATAAAATAAAAAGTAAATGAAACAGAAAATAACTAATTGTTACATTTTGATAATAAAAGCTACGTCTGCCAAGCTGGCAGCCGAACAAAGAAGAAGAGAATTTTGGAATGTGTAACGCGTGCGCAATAAATCACTTTCAGATAACATTTTGTTTTATGACCTGCGCAATAAAGCTTTCTTAGTTTAACTCTTGAATGTCAGTTTAGGCAGTTCAGGCCTAGCAAACTTTTTAACATCGTGACACCCCTTCTTTTGCTAGTCTGGGCTGACGTCATCAAATCATCAATTAAGGCACATCTTCTTTCGCAGATACTCGTATTGATTTGCGGCAAGTGGTTTGTTAAGCATGTCTGCGATCTGATCATGTGTAGAAACATATTGCAATTTAACAAAACCTTGCTTAACTAATTGCTTTGTGTTTTGATAATGAATGTCAATGTGTCTGGACCTAGAACCTGTGAAATGTGACTCAGAAATATAAACCACAGATACATTATCTTCCATCACGGTGATTGGTCGAATCGGATGTGTCCAGATATCTGTGATCAAAGCATCAAACCACGTTGGAGAATTACAAGCATCTGAAACACAAGCATATTCAGCTTCAGTAGATGAACATGAAACAAAACTCTGTTTTCTCACTTGCCAGTAAACAGGACAACCATTTAGGAACATCATGTAACCAGAAGTGCTTTTGCGTGACTTCTTGTCGCTCGCCCAGTCGGAATCAGAAAAACAAATCAGCTTTGGTTGATCAGTGTGTGTTGGTTCTAGCAATAACTTCATGTGTTTAGTGTGTTTTAGGTATTTCAATAACTTCTTAATGCATGACCAATGAAATTGTGTTGCCTTACCTACGTGTCGTGATAAAAGATTAACACTAAGTGCGATGTCAGGTCTGGTCCAACTACTAATGTATAATAGTGAACCAATGACTGAATGATAAAGTGTTTGATCCTCGAACTCAGGACTTGGTTCATGTGTTAAGTTGTGAAAATCTGTTTGCATGGGTGTCTTTGTTGTGCTAGCATCTTTCATGTTGCAATGATGTAGAATGTGGTCAATTTTCTCCTCTTGTGAAAGACTAAACCCCTTCTGTGTCTTTTCAATTTGAACACCTAAATAAGTGCTAATGTGTCCTAAAGATTTTAGTGTGAAGTATCTCTGCAAACATTTGGCAAAAATCTCACTCATTTTCTTATTTGGACCAATATAAACAATATCATCAACATAAACAAGAATTATCTCATATGCATTGTTAGATCTTTTTGTGAACACGCATTCATCAGTTTCGGACTTAATAAAGCCCATTGAATTTAGTTTGTCAGTAAGACATAAATACCACATTAAACCTGACTGTTTCAGACCATAAAGACTTTTGTTCAGGAACCAGGTATCCCCTTCTTGCTTTCGGAATCCTGGAGGGCTTCTCACGTAGATCTCTTCATCTAGGTCTGCATGTAGATAAGCTGTGTCCACATCAAATTGAAAAACTTCTAAACCAAGAATAGTTGCAGTGGTTAAGGCAATTTTTACACTTTCAGTTCTGACTGTTGGTGAGTAAGTGTTTGTGTAGTCCTCAGGATAACGTTGAGCGAAACCCTGAGCTACAAGTCTGGCTTTGTATAAAGACTCACCATTCGGTTTCTTCTTGATTCTGTAGACCCATCGAGTGCCAATGACTTTCTTGTTTGCTGGAGGTTTTGCAGGTGTGAATACATTAAGTTTCTTTAAACTGTCCATTTCATCCTGCATTGCATCATACCACTTGTCTTGTTCTGAATCAGGAAGCTGTTTGATTTGTGTGAATGTCTCTGGAGGAAGAGTAACGTTGCAAATCAAAGGTAATGGTGACTTTGTCAGTTGCCATGAATAACGTTGTGGAGGGATTCCTTTTGTGGCCCTCTTGGAGCGTCTAGGAGCAACAGACCAGTCTTCTTCTTCTTCTTCATCATCATCCTCGTCCTCACGTTCGTCGCTAGCATCAGCATCCGCGGCTTGCGAAGACGGAACATCAGGTTGTGAAGAACTGGTAGAAGGAATATCTGCCTGCGACTTGCCATCAGGCTGCGTGGCATCTGGAACACCATCTCTAGGAAAATAAACTTCAGGATCATTGGAATGAATCCTGGACCAGTCAATATCTTCCTCAAAATTAGCAGATTGTGAAATGACAATCACATGTTTAGTATCAATGAATTTGAACCATTTTGAATTATCATCAATACCCATAAATCTCAGTCTCTTTGGTCCTTGAGTTATAGGAGTGTTCACCATAGCATATGAACCAAAAATGTGGAGGTTCTTGAGATCAGGCTTGTAGCCATACAGCATGTAGAAAGGAGTTTGATTGATTACACTGCTCCAAGTACGGTTGACAATGTAATTTGCATACTTGATTGCTTCACCCCAGTATGCGTTACTGAGATTGGCATCTTCTAGAAGACAACGCATCATGGTTTGTAGAACCCCTTGTCTTCTTTCTACGACTCCGTTATGAGCCGGTGTATATGGAGCAGATGTCTGATGAAGAATTCCATTCTTATGCATCCAGTCCTGGAAATGCTGAGACATGAATTCTGCACCACGGTCACTCTGGATTCTGACGATGCGAACTTGGTATTGTGTAGAAACAAAAGCTGCAAAGTCTTTAAAGATCTGAAAGGTCTCAGATTTGTCTCTCATAGGATATACAAATCCATATCTAGAATGATTATCTACAATTGTTAAAAAATACTTTCTGCCACCAAGTGTTGGTGGGAAAGGACCCACTATGTCAGTGTGTACCAAATCAAAAATGCGTGTTGACCGGCGTGTAGCGTGTTTTGGAATTGGAGCCGCCTTGGATTTAGCCTTTTTGCAAACCACACAATCCAAAAACACCTTACACCCCTTTAGATCCAAACCTTTTGCGAACTCCGGCATCTTTCTAAGAACACGGAAACTGGCATGTCCCAATCTTCTGTGCCACTTGTGAATACACCTGGAATGTAAAGGTTTACCAATTAGTGAATTCTCAACATTAACAGTTTCATGAGGACCCTCAGGCTTGCTCTGAGCAACCTGTTTCTGTTTTCTCTGTTTGTTGGCTTTAGGAGCCTTTGGCACAGTAACGCTTTCTCTCTCTGGGTCAACTTTCTCTGGGTTCACGTTGTGCCTTTTTGGAGTTTGCATACTTGCCTGTGCTTGCCCTTTAGGCTTTGGCTTTAAGTAATAAACACCACCAATCAGCATGGTTTCAGCAACAATATCTCCATCTTTAACTAAGTAACTTGCTTTTTCGAGGTGGTGAACCTGGAACTTTAAATCTCTGGACAAGTGACTTTGACTAAGCAAATTACTGGTTGCTGAAGGTATGTAATAAACATCAGGGATGTGTGTATCGAGCTCTTCAATGTAAACAGTTCCTTTTCCCATAACCTTGCAAGTGTGGTTGGTGAAGGAATACAGTTCTCGATACTCGGGCTCTGGTTCACCCATCTCTGTGAAAAGTTCCCTTCTGTGGGTAACGTGCACAGCTGCTCCACTGTCTAAAGTCCACAAAAGACGTCTGTCGAACTTTGGATCAGGTTGTGGAACGTTGGTTATGGCCAGTGTCACAAGTGGAGCTTGTGAATCACGCCTTGGACCACGATGGCCTTGTCTTCCGCCTCTACCTCTGCCTCTGGAATCTGTTCCTCTGGGCTGGTACGTGACGGGAGCTGGAACTCGTTGGGGACAATCCTGGGTGTCATGTCCCACACGGTTGCAGGTGTAGCATTTTGGCATCCTTGGAGTGTAGCCTCTTCCTCGGAAGGGACGTCTGGCTGGAGCCTTTGATGCTGGAGGCCGTTGCAGATGTGGTGTAGCTAACCTGATAGCTTCGTCTTCCACTAAAAGTCTGCAAACGTGGTTAACTGTGCGTTGAGCAATAGGCACGTAGTTAATCTTTGCAACAGCATCTTTCCATTCATAATTCAATGAGTTAATGATGATGCTAATCATTTGGATATCATCGATTACATGGCCATTTTGTCTCAATTCACTTCTCATTCTTTTCAGTTTGGTCAAATGTCCACCAATTCGTTCACCAGGTTTCAACTTCGAACCATGGAACTCAGACATGAGCAAACATGAAGATTCAATTGAAACGGGCCTGTAGCAATCTTCCAAAATAGCCCATATTTCTTGGGCAGTTGCATCAGGTGGAAAGATACCTTGGATCTCAATTTCCATTGACATGAGTAAAGTCGTGATTGCTCTGTTTTCAAGGTCTCTCATTGCAGGCGTCCAGGGCTGAGGGGGAGGATTAAAAACCATGGAATGTGTGCCTTCTCTTCGAAGCAAGAGCACAATTTCACTGACCCAGGCTTTATAATTCTCTCCTGACTCCTTTAATTTGGACTCACCAGTCAAGGGGGTGACTGTGAATACCTGCTGAGGAACAATTTGTTGCTCTGGTTGCAAATCTGGTTGTTGAACCAGGGGATGCTGGGGTTGCATCATTGGCCTTTGCGTGGCAACATCAAATTGGCTTCCTCGAATTCGCCTTTGGCTTTGCCCTTTTCCATCTAGGGAGGATTCAGCACTGCCAGGGGGTGTTGAAGACTTATCTTTGAGGGCAAAGTTTGGGCTTCTGTAAAACTCATAGGTAAATCTCTAGAGCTTTCATGAAACTGCATCATCTTTTGCTGTAATAATTTTTCTCCGCCAGCAGATGGCAGTGCAGCTTCACTTTTTGGCTGCCTCACCTTTCTATACGTATGCGGAAGTTCAGTTGACTCAAAGGGACCACGTGACCTCGGTGACATGTACATGTCTCTTTGTTCTGATTGACCAATGAACTCTGTGGGGTGTGTCTTAGGCTGTTGTTTTGAAGACAAGATGGCGTCCTCAGACATTTTGGGAATGGGGGAGCTCCTCCTACTTCGCTTTATTTCGTTAAAGCACTCTCTCACCTCCCTAGTATATTTTTCAAACAGCTTTATTTGATCAAGATAGCTTTGCATTTCTTGCTCATCATCTGGGGAGATTTCATAAACTTTGCTTTCTGCGTGGGAGGATTTTTTTTCTGCCGGCAGTTGCCGTTTAGACTTTTGCCGTTCATTAATTGTATCTTGATAATGAGGGAGGTTTACTGACCTCAGTCCGTAGATCTTGCCTTCTGTAGCTCCTTCCCCCACATCTGGCTCGGCACCTGAAGAATCTTGCTCCTCTGTGTCTGAGGGAATGGATTCTTTCGAGCGCTTTCTATGTCCGTGTTTTTTTCTTTTCTTTCTCTTCTTTGACATGGCTAATTAGCCTTAGTCGGTTATCTTTAGATAGCATGAAGGGAAAATACAGCCATAAATTGTAGCCATCTCAGCTACAGCCAACCTCTGCAACCAAGTTGTCAGGGGAAAAAATGCCCTGGGGAAAATCTGAGATCAATGGATCGTGGCTGATTCCCTTCCGCATATCCTTTGAGATATTGAGAAAAATAAAAGTCTTCAAAAATATTCTAATTAATAAACAAACTTTAATAATAAAATAAAAAGTAAATGAAACAGAAAATAACTAATTGTTACATTTTGATAATAAAAGCTACGTCTGCCAAGCTGGCAGCTGAACAAAGAAGAAGAGAATTTTGGAATGTGTAACGCGTGCACAATAAATCACTTTCAGATAACATTTTGTTTTATGACCTGCGCAATAAAGCTTTCTTAGGTTAACTCTTGAATGTCAGTTTAGGCAGTTCAGGCCTAGCAAACTTTTTAACATTGTGACACTCAAGACCCACCTGTTCCAATTAGCTGGCCTGGCCCAACTATAGTTTTATTCTCCAATCCTCCTGGCAGTTATTTTAAATTTCTGGGGTAGATTTTAATGTTGTTTTAATTTTACTATTACTGTATAGATTTTTATGTATGTAATTTGTCCCTACGGGGTTTCGATGTTTTATGTATATGGTATTTTAACTTTTGACTGTACACCGCCCCGAGTCCCTTCGGGGAGAGGGAGCGGTTTATAAATTTAATAAATTGAAATTGAATTGAAATCATCTATCTATCTATCTATCTATCTATCTATCTATCTATCTATCTATCATCTATCATCTATCTACAAAATGCGATACACACACACACACACACACACACACAAACACACACACACACACAATATTTATGGAAAAGGGAAGCCAAAGCTTACAAATGGAAAGGATCAGCAGACAAAAATGGGGAACTATAGTAAATACTGGCTCCATCTTAGTAAATACAAATATAGATCTCAAAACTTTTTTCAAAGCAAATATTTGGTTATATTTCCAAGACTGAATTCAGTTCCCCCAATCACTTGATTTTCTGTCAAGCTGTAAAATCAGCAGTTACCTAGTCAGTAATTAGGTTTACATCAGGAATAAACACTAAATGTATCACTTTGGATTACATATACAAAAATCAGTGTTTACACACAGAAAATTAAACAGAGGAGAGTCCAGGATCTGATCACTGAACATTCATAAATACAAATTTGCTAAGCAGCATACAAAGAAAATTTACTGGCAGACCAGGCATTTGTACTTCAGTCTTGTGTTTAATGTACTAACAGTGTGACACAGGCTTTAGAAATGAATGAAAAGGCCATCTGGTTAAGTTGACAATTAAACAATACTTCATAAATAAAAACCTGCCACTGTGTTCTAAAAACTTGTGGCATTTTACTGTATATATCAATATAGGCACTCCTTTTTGGATTTCTACAGAGGTTCTCAGTCATCCAGGTTGTGGTTGTGCCAAAGGTGCTTTTCAAAGAGGCAACTGGACTTTCTTGTTTTTCTTTGAAGACGTTTCGCTTCTTGGATGAGAAGCAAAATATCTTCCAAGAAAAACAAGTCCACTTGCCTCTTGAAAAAGTACCATATTTTTCGGAGTGTAAGATGCACCTCTCCCCCCCCCCCCAAAGAGAATGAAAGTTTGGGTGCATCTTATACACCGAATGTAGCTCCCCCACCACCAGAGGCCAAAAACACGAGGCATGGAGGCAGCGATAGTGTGTGGCAATCCCTGCAGCCTGGAACAGCTGATTGGGTGTATTCTGCCAGTCCAATCCACCCACCAATCAGCTGTGCTGAATCAGAGCTGGTCCTGAGGTGGCTGGTCAGAGTTTGCAGCAGCAATCACATTCAGAAAGCACGCACAAATAACTGATTCAGCAGGATTCAAAATAATAATAATATACAATACAATACCAAAAGCAGATTTTCCAAGGTAGCAGTAAATACAAGCAAAACACAAGCAGTTTCACTTTCAGTTCTCAGCTAAGCCAGGCTCCTTCCTGTCTCCTTGTTGCTCACACAACAAGGAGACAGTTTCAGAGTCCAAATAGCCCTCACTGGCTCACTTAGTTGCTATGCCTATTCATTGGCTGACCTTGTTACCATGTATTCCAAGTCATGAACTCTCACACACTGACAGGAAGCTAGCCAGCTGAATACCATGGATGCTGGCAGGGAGAGGCAGAATTTTTCTTCTTCTTATTTTTCTCCCCCAAAACTAAGGTGCATCTTATACTCCGGAGCGTCTTATACTCCCAAAAATACTGTACCTTTGGGACACCCATTTTGAATTTCTGGAGTGCCGGTTTGGGGTAATGGATAAGGCAATAGGCCAGAAATTGGGAGACTGTGAGTTCTAGTTCTACTTTAGAGATAAAGCCAATTGGGTGGCATTGGGTCAGTCACTCTCTCTCAGCCCTAGAAAGAGGGCAATGACAAGCTATTTCTGAAACCTTGCAAAAAATTAAAAATAAAAATTGCAGGGACTTGCCTTGGCAGTCACCAGGAATCAATACTGACATAAAAAGCTGAATTTCTGTTGCTTCTTAACAGAACATGCATTATTTCAGACCTGAGATAGCTTTATTGACATGGATTCCACTTATTTTCAATTTTTTAATCAAAAATGTCTCAAAAATATCAACAATAACAATAACAATTCTATTGAAGAAAATATTGAACTGTGGGGTACCTGGTGCTCTCTGAACTTGGTGGTTTTCTTGCAGACATTTCATTACCAAACTAGGCAACAACGTCAGTGCAGTGATAATGCAAATGTCTGGAAGGAAACTACAAAACTCAGAAAACACTAAAGGCCCCACAAAAATGCTATTAGAAAAGCTTAAATGAACATAAAATCTGCTTGATAAAGCCTGAGTCATACTAAGAGCAATTCCATCAAAACAGTGCTGCAATGAGAAAGACAGATCACCCTCTGACTTAATATTATTACAGGAACAATCATTTTGAGAACAACAGAAAAAGGATGAAAAAAATGTGCTATTTATATTTTGGCACTTTTGTAGAAATAATATTTTATTCTCAGGTAATAGTGTTGTTAACACCACTTTAATACACAGCTCATTCTCTCCTTTGTTGTTCTCCTTAATTGTTAGACTGATGACCTTCCTTTGCTCCTGCAATTTAAAGCACAAGTAGCATTTTCTTCTCCATTATCATCATTATTATTTTTCACAGCAATGCAATCTAGATTCATCCGAAGTCACTGAGAATGGATATAACTTTCACAGTGAGGGTGAATCTAAATTTGAATCTCCACAAGTCACATGGATTCTAAGAATATTTTTTTTCAGATCTTTAAATAGGTAAGCAGTGGCTTCTATTGGATTTGTAGTAAAATTGCAGAATTGCATTCATCTTTACCAACATTGCTGATCCATCTGTTTTAATATTCTTTACTCTGACTGCCTGTTGGAATAGCATTTTCATACTGCTTTTCTGGAATCCAGTGTGGGACCCATAAAATCTAGATAGCAATGCATAAAGTGGCTGAGGAGCTATAAAGTAATAGTCCCAGAAGCTAAAAATGAAGATGAATCATAAATATCATCATAAATATCATTCAAACATTTAGGAATAAGCCATACAGAGGTTTACACATCTTTCTCAAATAAATGATATCATTTGTTTTAGTGACAGCATCTGAATAAACGTTGGCTGAAGTAAAGGTTTAATTTATTACTAGGTTAGTTATCTTTCTATATCTGTGAAGTGGTCACAAATTTTTATCTATTGTTCATACTGCAGAAAGTTTAGCATCTAAAGTTAATAAATGAAACAGATCTACATATTATGTATTGCTTTCATAAATGCATTTAAATATTATTGTCAGTCCTTCCAAGTCAACCAGACAGGACTTGGGATAAGATGAGTTAATTCTATAACTTAGAATTTAGAACTTAGAATAACTTTATTGTCATTTTAAATGTACACTAATTGGCATACATTAAAATGACATTTCATTGCATACAGCTCTCAAAGGGTTACCACCTCCAATGTACATTACATAAACATGACAAAAATATAAATAAATAATTAAAAAAATTATGCATATCGACATATATTATGTGACACAGAGAAACAACACAGTCTAGTTCAGATGTATAAATGTACACGGCAAGAAAAACGAATCTTGTGAGTTTACAGACAGATGGCATAAAGAAAAAAGCTGTTACAGAATCAGATAGTCTTGCTAGAAATACTTTGAAACCTCCTCCCAGAGGAGAGCAACAGATAAAAACCCTAAAGTGGGTGTGTGGGGTCTCTAACAATGCTTTGAGCTCTAAGCAATAGCACTTATAAGTAGCATCCTGAATAACAGAAACAAGCTTCCTATTATGTTCTTGGCTTTCCTTACCACTTTCTGTATGGACTTTCTGAGGCGCTCTAAATTGCACCTCTGTAAAAAGCCAGGACAGAAGGAGAAATATATGCTCTCATAATCAGATTCAGGAAATGTAAACATTGCTTTGAATGCTTCACTAAGGATGGCATGTGGAGAGACCAATACAAATTGTAATTGTTAATTGTTCAGAATCTATTTTATTGTTTGGCAACATTAACAAAATCTTGCAAGACTGAAAACAAAACTTCCTGCCACCACTTTTAACTGTTTGATCCATCAGGGCAGGTCCTTCCTGATTTTTAAGCAGCTGGAGGTTCCTACTTCCCTTCTCTGATTGTTTTCTAGCCAAATCGCTTTCCTTCTTTCCCCAAGTTATCCACACATATCATTAGAGATAGACAACAATCCAGTGGTAAAAATAATAATAATATTTACTTAATGAACGATAAGCTGCATCTTTGGAATGCTCCACTTTTAAACTTCCAGAAGACGTATGGTAAACTGTGGCATAGAATTTTGTCTGCAGCAAAGAATCAAGGTACCAGAGATGCTTGGAATCTTGCAGAAAATGGAGAGGACAAGATATGACCCACACATGCGCTGGACAGCTGCTCCTTATAAGAAGACCACAGGACAGGAGTTTTTGGTGGATTTGAGCATGAGGAGACAATAGGATTAACCAATTGTTCAACAGTACAATCTCTAGTAATCTTTTAGACACTAAATTCACAAACACCATTTTTAATGACTTTTGGAAATTGCTGATTAACAACTTTTAAGATATTGGAGCCCTTCAGAAGGACAATCTGAAAAGACTGTCTGAGTCTGCCTTCAATGTTGAACAAAAGAAAAAATAATAATCTTAAGCTTAAAAATGTAAGTAAACAAACTGAAATAAGCACAAAAACTAAATATTTCTTCTTCTTCTTAGAAAGTTATAAATGAAGTAAGGTCAAGATGAATTGGAATAGTGAAACTTTTACAATAAAATCTTGGAATTAGTTATAACATCCAAAAAGCTTCTCATAGAAAATAGATCCTGTTTTGGTTCTACAAGATGCAACATATATAATTATATCATTCTAGAGACTTCTGGTAGGTAAGAAATGGATCTGTAGGTGAACCTCTCAGATCATCTCAACAAATGTAAAAGGACTTCTGGGAGTTTATATCTAAGCCATGTAGCATTTTAAAGGTAATAAACCAGCACTTTGTATTTTACTGGAAACAAATGGGCAACTGGTATAATGCTTTTAGAACAAATATAATGCGACCTTTGGGATTTATTTCTGAGAAGAGTTCTCTACTAATAGAAGTTTGTGGACTTTCAAACTATTCATGAATAGACAAAACCTTTCTGAGTGGACACACAGTTGGTATCTGAACCAAACTGATAAAGGGAAAGCAAATGATGATTCCACAATGTTGCCATTATGACTTCCAACAGACATAAGAATGTTGGAGCATATGTTGTGTTGCCATGATCCTGCTTTTGACAAAAATACCACATCCCGAGGATACCTCCTCTAGTATCAATCTTGGAATCATAGATATATTTTCATCGTTACGGAAGCTCAAATTATATTCTTCCTATCAATAACAATAGATTTTTCCTATCAATAGCACAAATATCTCTAGACCATGACATTTCATTATCAGCTTCTTGTCTAGATTCAATGTCAATTTACCATCCCTCCTTCAACATTGTCAGTAAGTACTTAGGGAAACCATATCATTACATGAAGTTATTACAGAGGATGTGATCTATTTTGATGTGATCAACATACTGATAATGTGCAAAACATGCATATTGAAAGAGATTGGAGACAGAGTGGAGCTCAGGGGCACCCTATAAAATACCTTTAGTTTTAAGGAAAGACTGCATTTAACATTGTCTAAAATTTATCACTATATAGGAATGGAACCATTGCAAAACAACACCTCTTATTCCTGAATACCTTTGGTAATCTTGAAGATGCTGTTGTTCATAGTGCTGAAAGCTTCTAGAAGATTAAAAACTAAGAGAGTTAGACTTCCTCTCATACCCTAAAGCAAAAGTTATCCATTAGGACAACCAAAGTGGTATTGACCCATAAACAAGTGCTGTGAAGCCAGTCTGAAATGGTAATCTCCTTCCACTAGGACAATTTGTAGCTGAGAAGCGACCAACCTTTCAATCACTTTGTCAACCATGAAACATTAAAGACTACCCTATATTAGCCATCTCCAAGGGATCCAAAAAAAAATTTCTTAAGAAGAAATCTAATAACTGCCTTCCTTAAATCCTCCAGTCTCTCCCCTCAGAGACACATTCACGTTATTTACTTAAACATTTGTAGTAACCTCTAGTTACAAACCAAATTGAAGACAAATTAACAGGATAAATAATGGATTGTGCTATTCCAGGCATGGTGTCCACAACCATGGGTGTCTCAAATTGAAATTCAATCTATGTAATCCTATTAGAAGAATTAGCAGACCTCTCTCATAATTGACTCAGCATCAATAATATTATCATGCAGAAAAATGCATGTGTTTATATTTAGTTTTATAAACATGAATTAATGGAAAGTCATTATTTGTATTAAAGAACAGCCACAGACAAATGAAATGTCTATTAACAGTGATATAATTATATTATTATGTAAATATTTATTATTTATAGAAATTTTATTAAGGCTCTTACTGAATTATTTTTCTTTATGGTCTTAAACAATAGTTCAGTTGTAATATATTCAGAATAACACAGTTGGAAGGGACCTTGTAGGTCATGTAGTCCAACCCCCATCCACAAGACTAACCAAGAGACCCTACACCATTTCTGACAAATGGCAGTCCAATCTCTTCTTGAAAGCCTCCAGTGATGAAGCTCCCATGACTTCTGAAGGCAACGCCTGTTCCATTGGTTGATTGCTCTCACTGTCAGAAAATTTCTCCTTATTTCTAGGTTGAAACCCACTTTGGTTATGAAACACCGAATCATATGCTCGGTTTGAGAAATGAAACAGAATCAGGTGTTTTTATATTCTTTTGGAGATATTTTAAGGCAAATTAAAAAAAAATCTAGTTTTCTAGTTTTAAGAGTCTTGAACAGTGTTGCTAATTTACTCCACACATAGAGAAAGACAAAGTGGGCTTTAGTGATTGATACATTCTCTAATATTGATAGCCACAGTCATCCAATTAGTTTTATCACTCCAAAAGAATCTGTTTACAGGGAAGAAGTGGTCTGCACTTTGTCGTCTGTCCCTTGCGTCCACCAGAAATCACTTTAAGAAAGTTTGCTTGGATGGCTCTACTGTGCAAGAGACAAACTCAGATTTGAAAATTCCTGAAACAGTTCAAAACAGTACATTTGTCATTAGACTTTGGTGTATAGCCATGATGGCGAACCTATGACATGTGTACCACAGGTGGCATGGGGAGCCATATTTCCCGGCACACGAGCCATCAACTCTGGCACACTGGCACACCGGATGTCGTGCACCCATGTGTGTGGTGATTGTGTGTGCACGCACAGGTGGGTGGGATGCATTGCATTGTGTGGCACATGCGCACACACAATAGTGCACACAGACACAATTTTGGCACGCCTTTACAAAAAGGTTCGCCATCACTGGTGTAAAGTATCACTGGTGAGAAGTAAGAGTGGGATAGATGACACATGGCTGGAGATGCCATGACAATTTATGTACTTGTCATGACATGATTATCAGGGTTCCAAGTAATACCCCTAAAAAAAGAAGACTCCGAGGCTTGAATTTCCTGAAAGTTCCATTTTATTAGAGATGTCATATTGGCACATCTGGAAAAACCCAAATCTGAGAGTTTCCAGGTTTTCCAAGTGAAAGTTCAAATACCTGCCCAGCACTCACATGTCCATCGTATGGTCCAATCAATGCACCGTCCAAAACTTGAGATGTCTCCCAGTCACACCATAGCAGCTGCAGGGCAAGATGTCCTTGACTCTCTGAGAAAGGAATGTTATTTAGACTATCTATCTCCCATACTCTATATAATCCCGCTCCCACAGTAGAACATGTGGCAGGCCTGAAGGTGCAATGTAAAAGATGGCTTCCAGGTCTGACATTGACATTTCCTCATGACATTGTTTATATATTTATATTGTAAGGTAAAGGTAAAGGTTCCCCTCGCACATATGTGCTAGTCGTTCCCGACTCTAGGGAGTGGTGCTCATCTCTGTTTCAAAGCCAAAGAGCCAGCATTGTCCAAATACATCTCCGTCGTCATGTGGCCGGCATGACTAAATGCCAATGGCACCCAGAATGCTGTTACCTTCCCACCAAAGGTGGTCCCTATTTTTCTACTTACAATTTTACATGCTTTCAAACTGCTAGGTTGGCAGAAGCTGGGACAAGTAACGGGAGCTCACCCTGTTACACAGCACTTGGGATTCGAACTACCGAACTGCCAACCTTTCTGATAGACAAGCTCAGCGTCTTAACCACTCAGCCACAGTGTCCCTCTATTTATATTGTAGTACATTGATTATGGCTGCCCACTCCAGTAGACTCTTGTAGATTTACAATATCCTAATATATAACTGAAACATTTAAAAACATGAAATAAGCCCTTGTGGACCGGGATAAAAAAGCGACCATAGCAATAAAAAAACATGGCAGACCCTACCTAGATCCATTATCTCCCAGCCTAAGAACAGAGCCAGGCCTTAAGAGTCTCTGGATCCCCTGGAGAAACTGTACCCTATGTATCTTGGGGGGGGAGTTCCAGATGCTGGGGCAGTAACAGAGAACACCTGCATTTTCAGTTCCACAACATGACAATATTTATTAACATCCATGAACACCAACTAACAAATGACATAATGAAAACTTCTCAATTTCATAACACATGCTCATACTTAACCATAGTTTTACCTGGAAAACTGTGAGTAACCCTGACCAAAAACACTAGGGAGTTCCTGAAAATGTAGCACTCAATATCAACAGACACATAGAGATAAACCACATAATTCTACACTATTATAAACAGACCCAAAAAGCTGAAAAGGAAACAAAAAAACCAGAAACCATTGCTGTTTCCTTACCAGCAATCAACACCCAGGCAAACAGGGATTAAGACCAGCATTAATACCAGAAAAACAAGCAAGCAGTAAATAAGAGCCTACTCAAGGAACTATCAAAGAGAAAACAACATTCCCACCACTACTGAAAGGGCAAGCTACTGTATATAAACGGAGAGCAAAGCCCACGGCCTTGCAGCACTGACAATGTTACCTGGTTGGGTAACAAAACATCAGCAAGAAAATAACCAAGCTCAGAGAGCACCAAGGATTCCACATACAATGCTGAAGGGACCTAGAGCACATGCACTCTGCCCAAATGTACTGGGCTGTCTGCTTTCATGGGTAAACCAGATAGGAAACACAACTACATGAGCTAATTCTACTTTATTGTAAGACTACATTAACAGAATCATGCAGGTCTGAAAGTACAACCTCTCAATGCTACTTTTAACTGCTTGAACATTAGGGCGGGTCCTTTCTCAGTTTCTTCCTATGACTATTAAGTGATTGCGGCTTCCTACCCTTCTTGTCTAATTGTTTCTCAGGAAGCATCTTTCCTTTTTCTCCCAAGGTCATTCACACATTCCATTACAAGGGCAGGCAGAAGTGATTTCAAAAAGGCCTCAGGCCCTAAAGCCATAAAGCACTCCCATATGTACAATGACGAAGTCATAATGGCTTCTTTACATACACATTCCTCATACATATATGTATGGTGTGTGTGTGTGTGTGTGTGTGTGTGTGTGTGTGTATAAACTTTAACGAGCAAAGTTTATATGATATAAACACAAAATATAAATATATTGTGTTGCATTTTTACTGATAAATAAATGAAGGGAGACTAGTATAGATCTATTTCAAGTTATTTAGCTCTCATCAGCTAGCCAAACCCTTGTATTTCAAGCTATTTAGGTCTCATCGGCTAGCTGCTGAGAGCTAAATAGCTTGAAATAGATCTATACCATTCTTCCTTCATTTATTTATCAGCAAAAATGCAACATAAACTATTCACACATCAAACACTATTCATACATACAAACACACACACACATATTGTATATACATACATACATACATACATACATACTGTACATACATACATACATGCATGCATAGATACATACATACTGTGTACAATGGCCTCATCATTGTACATATATATTATATATCATATAAACTTTGCTGATCAATCAGTCAGCCAAGAAAGCTAGGGATCAGAGAGTAGCAGATCTTTTTTTTTAATTTAATAAGAACACTTCCCCACTCTGTCTTTTTAATGAAGCTTTTAATTTTGCAACTTGGAATAGGGTATCTCCATAAATTATTTGCTGGAAAATTTGGATGTTTTTATGCCGACCTTTTCTTACCCTGGCTATATTGTATACGCCTTGAAGCTTTCTGGCTAAAAATTTGTTAACATCTTCTACCATACTTGCTATGTTTAGTTTGTTAAAATATAAAATAGCTACAAGCATTTTGGTGCTTCCCTATTATAGCCTATGGCTGAAACTTTAATCACCTCCAATTTCAAACCAATTAAAATCTAATCTTCTGTTCAAATGTGGAGTTACCAATTTGCATCAAATCATGGATGTCAAATTTGAATCTGATCTTGGATGTAAATCAGTAAATCAGTGAAGCCTGGTTTAAAAACTGGCACTATGCTTCTGTCTACACCAGGGGTCCAAAACCCCTGGGACATGATCTATTTGGAACTGGGCCACACAAGTTGAGCTGCATTCACATATGTCAATGCACCAGCCCACTGCTCATGTGGTCCAGTTCCCCTCTCCCTCCCTCCAAGCCATGCCACCATGCCACAAAGCTTGGGCACTGCTAGTCTACACATTAGAAATCCACTAGTTTTCCTACTCGAAAAAAGAACCATTTTATTCCTGCTGTAGACCATAATTCTCAGCGGTTTCTAGTAATAGATCCTCTAAACCAGGGGTGTCAAACTTGATTTCATTGAGGGCCGCATCAGGGTTGTGTTTGACCTCGGGGGGATGGGGTGGCCGTGGCCAGTGTGAGCATGGCCAGCTTGACGTCACTCCTGTTGGGGGCGCCTGTGGTGGCCCAAGCACTCTGCCAGTGAAAACAAGCTCTCAGGCTCCATTTTTGGCTGCCATGGCCTCCTGCAATCCTCTGCCAGTGAAAATGGAGCTCAGGAGGGCTGGTCCTTCACTGTTTCCAGGGCAGCCCCAAGGGCCAGATCTAAGTTTCCTGTGGGCTAGATCCGGCCCCTGGGCCTTGAGTTCAACACCCCTGCTCTAAACCAAAAGTGATTCCAGAGAGTCTAGACATGGCTTTCGAAATGCAATATCTTCAGGCCATCTTGCACTACATCTAGTTCAGAGAAATTAGTTTTGCAAAGCAGTGAATTGCCTTAAAGGAGGCTTGGCATGATCCAAAGAATTTTGTTCCTTTCCCCAGTCAGTAAGTTTGGCACAGAACATACTTTCATGCATTAGCAAAACTCATATTTTGCAAATCATGGTTTGTTGAACAAGCCATTGTGGATTTGTTTGCACATAGAATTAAGGCCTTCATGAATGGGACCACACATCACACTAGATTAAACTATATTACGACAGTGTTTAAATATGAAGAATTTGGCAAACTGCCCCGTGCATGCTTACTCAAATTCTCATAATGTTAAAAATTTGGACTTGTTTACTTAGGAGTAAGCATCACTGAATTCAGTGGTATTTAGTTCTCAGTAAATAATTCTGATGCCTAGTAATTAGGAACAGTTAAGCAAAGAAAAATGTTCCTGGCTTTTCATATGCTTCTTTTCATTAAATATTTGGCTTCTGTCTTTTGCTGTATGAAATACTTCAAATAATACTCAAGGAATAAATGTGCAACAATTAATTTCTGCAAGAGTCACCAGCAAATTCCACTTAATACCTTCTGTAGAAACAATAAGGGTGGAGGAAAGTGGAATATATTTTTTTCCCTGTGTGTCAACATTCTCTCTCGGTGTACTTCATTAAATCAAGATGATATAAGCCCCAGAAGGCCAACTGCAAATTTTAAAGCTGTATTGATTTAACCTTCCCTCTGTAAATATTTCATAGATCTGTAATGTGTAAATGTGGTCCCAGGCAGGACAGGAGATGGCACTTTTTCTCTTAGTATTCAGAAGGGATAGATGACAAGTTTTATGATGCTATTTAGAAAAAAATATTATAGATAAAAATGCATGTGGCATATGGTTGGCATTGGGACTGATGAGCCACTTGTGGCAAACTGCAAGAAAGGTAACATTCATTTCTCCATCCAGATTTAATATATTTTCCTAAAATGATTCAGTATATGGTGGAACTTACTCATTTTGTACAGGAAGAAGGAAATACAGAAATATTAACCAGAACTCCGACATTTTGGAAAGCGCAATGAAAACTGGTCACGAGGCCCTACTCACGAGGGAGGCCACACCCTGGACCTTGTTTTTGTCTCTGGCCAGTGGACGAGTGATCTGGGAATAGGGGATCTAGACACTATTCCCCTGTCATGGTCGGATCACTCACTTCTCCGGCTGGACTTCCCTGGTGCTACCCCCCGCCGCGAGGAGGCGGAACTGGAAGGTATTAGATGGTTCCGCCCCAAGCGCCTGATGGAACCGGATAGGTTCCAGACGGAACTTGGGCCACCTACTGTGGACCTGACCCGCCCCCGAGTGGAGGACCTGGTAGACGCATGGAATAGTGCGACTACCGGGGCCCTAGACCGGGTGGCGCCTTTGCGGCCTCTCTTGCGGCGACGAACCACCCTGGCACCTTGGTTTACCGAGGAGCTAAGGGTGATGAAACGCCACAAGAGACGCCTAGAGAGTCGTTGGAGATCCTCCCGTTCCGAATTTGACCGAGCACAGGTACGAGCATATTTGAAGACGTACCTTGTGGCATTAAGAGCGGCCAAACGTCAACATTGTGCCGCTCTTATTGCGTCTGCAGATAACCGCCCTGCTGCCCTATTTCGGGTGACCCGTTCCCTCTTGTTTGAGAGACCACGGGAAGCCCCACTACAGGGCAGAGCAGAGGAGTTTGGGAATTATCTACAGGACAAAGTCGCTCAAATCCGGATGGGATGGACCCCTTTCAGTGATTCAGTAGAGACGCCCGTTGCGAGTCTTGAGGGACCGCTTTGGGAGGAGTTTGACTCGGTTGCCATCGAGGATTTGGACAGGTTGCGTGGACGTCTGCGACCTACCACATGTTTATTGGACCCGTGTCCCTCCTGGCTTGTACTGGCATCCTGGGAGGTTACGCGCGACTGGCTCCTGGGCCTGGTGAACGCCTCGTTGGGTGAGGGTTCTCTACCGGCCGCCTTGAAAGAGGCGGTGGTGAGGCCCCTGCTCAAGAAGCCTTCCCTGGACCCAACGGACCTAGTCAATTATCGTCCAGTCTCCAACCTTCCTTTTTTAGCGAAGGTTGTAGAGAGTGTGGTAGCACAGCAGTTCCCACGTCACCTGGAGGAAAATGATTATCTAGACCCGCGCCAGTCCGGCTTCCGACCCGGGCACAGCACAGAGACGGCCTTGGTCGCATTGGTTGATGATCTCTGGAGGGCCAGAGATAGGGGTTGTTCCTCTATCCTGGTCCTATTAGATCTCTCGGCGGCGTTCGATACCATCGACCATGGTATCCTGTTGCACCGGCTAGAGGGGCTGGGAGTCAGGGGCACCGTCTTACGGTGGTTTGGCTCCTACCTCTCTGATCGGACGCAACGTGTGTTGACAGGGGAGCAGAGTTCGACCCGGAGGCCACTCACATGTGGAGTGCCACAGGGATCGGTACTCTCGCCTCTCCTGTTCAACACATATATGAAACCGCTGGGCGAGATCATCCGTGGTTTTGGGGTGGGATATCATCTGTATGCTGATGATACTCAGCTATACATTTCCACCCCGAACCACCCCAATGAGGCCGTCGAAATGATGTCCCGGTGTCTGGAGGCCGTACGGGTCTGGATGGATGGCAACCGACTAAAACTCAACCCTTCCAAGACGGAGTGGCTGTGGCTTCCGGCCTCCCGCCAATTGCGCCCCTTATTGGACCGGGATGCCCTACGCACAGTCACCCATGCGCTAGTGACGTCTCGCCTGGATTACTGCAATGCTCTCTACATGGGGCTTCCCTTGAGATGCACTCGGAGACTACAGTTGGTCCAGAACGCGGCCGCGCGGGTGATTATGGGGAGGACTAGGTACTCCCCTGTAACACCTCTCCTGCGCGAGCTGCACTGGCTTCCTGTGGTCTACCGAGTGCGTTTCAAGGTTTTGATTATGATCTTTAAAGCGCTTCATGGCACAGGGCCTAGTTATATGCAGGATCGCATCCTGCCCCACACATCCCTACGACCAATTCGCTCACACAGAGAGGGACTTCTCCGGGTGCCGTCCGCCAAACAGTGCCGGGGGGCGACACCCAGGAGCAGAGCCTTCTCTGTGGTGGGCCCAGCCCTGTGGAATGACCTCCCCCGTGACATCAGGATTACTTCCGATCTCCGCTCCTTCCGTGTACAGCTGAAGACCCACCTTTTTCAATTATCTGGCCTGGCTCAATCGTAATTATTCTTATTCCTCCTAACTGTTTTTAATTTGTATTTTAAACGTTAAATCTTAATTTTATATCGGGTTTTTACAATTGGGGTATTTTAATGCGGGTCTTTTAACTGTCTATATGATGTAAATTGTTTACCTCCTCCGAGTCCGTGTTTGTGTATCTGTATGTATGTTCTGTATGTACGCCTATGTGTTTTATATATTTTCTGTGTTTTATATGCCCCATTGTACGCCGCCCCGAGTCCTACTTGGAAAGGGAGCGGCTAATAAATTCAAACTTATTATTATTATTATTATTATTATCCTCCCACACATCATCTAGAGAATGCCATCAGGCATGCAAATGATAAGTAAATAAATACATATTAATTTATTATTTTCATACTGATGAAAATAATGTGATTCCTGACGAATATGATCTTGTCTTTTTATGTACACTGAGAGCATATGCACCAAAGACAAATTCCTTGTGTGTCCAATCACACTTGACCAATAAAGAATTCTATTCTATTCTATTCTATTCTATTCTATTCCATTCCATTCCATTCCATTCTATTCTGTTCTATTCTATTCTATTCTATTATTTTCCATTCCATTCCATTCCATTCCATTCCACTCCACTCCACTCCACTCCACTCCACTCCACTCCATTCCATTCTACTGAAACTTCCTCTCTGATTCCACCTGGGGTTATTCTACATCAAACTTATCTTCTTTTGCTTTCTTTCCTTTCCTTATTCATTCATATCTTTTCTTCCTTCATATCATGAGATCCACAGGTAGTTTTTTTAAAAAATAAAGGGGTCCTGAACATGTCATCAAAACCTCATCTTCTGTGTGTGTGTGTGTGTGTGTGTGCGCGCGCGCGCTTGCGCGCATCTATCTGACATAAACCCCTTTGAAAGCTGCTGGTTTTGATTGAGCATTCAGAACTGCCATCCTGATTGTCTCTCTTTTTTTAATCCTTCGCCTTTATAACTTCCTTCTTGAACAAAAGTCCTACATACAAGATAGCCCTCAACTTATGACCACAATTAGGACAGGAATTTCAGTTGAAAGTCATTTGATCACCATTTGTGAGTTTTGCAAACGGCTTCCCTCAAGCGATGTTAATGGAGAACACAGAAGTAAAATTGCCAGTTGCAGGTATGTGATGTCTCACTTAACAGCCACATGGGAAGTAATGTTGTGCCATGTTCATGTTTCTTCTGCAGGTTAAGCTTATCCAACCATTTCCTTGGCTGTGGCTTTTATTTCTATCTCTCAAGGTGATTCCCCCCACGTACCTTTACATCCTGTGTTTGATTCTAGGGATGAAAAGAATTGGCAGCAGTGGTAGCGGGACACACAATCCATTGAAAATCAAGCAAGAAATATTTATCATGAATCTGTCATTCCAGACACCTTTAGATATCAATGGAAACAGGTCGCTTTGATTCCTTTTCTAAAATGCAAGGGTTGTTCCAGAGATGCTTAGAGGAGATGAAAAAGAAGAGTTTCACAATCAACCCTATGATTATTTCTTTTCTATTCTGCCAATGGAAACATTCTCCAAATTGGCTCCCTTTGACTGTCTGCATCGCTGGAGCTCCAAGGGCAAGATTTACTTGGCATTCTTTAAAGGCCCTGTTTGTTTATTACATCTGAAGGTGCAAAAAAAGGGGAAGAAGATAACAAGTAACTTTATTGGAGGTTTATTGCAATTGGATGTAGTGTGGGCTATTTATCTGAACTGACCCAAGTAGATTTATTATAAGTTAAGCTCAGCGCTTAAGGAAAAGCTCATTCGGCAGAAGCTTCACTCCAGTCAGTGTTTAATGTCTCCTTCACACACTAGTGGCAATTTTAGCTTGTCTCTTGACATTTGTATTGATTTGCAACTGAAGTAAAATCTGCAATATTAGTGTTGTCCCTGCCCTTGACTTGACTTAGCCCTGGCTTGCAGTATACATGCTGCCATCCATGCAAGCTGACCAGCTCATTATTTGGGATATTTTTGTGTTGACAAATATATTACCTGCAAATTTAAGAATTAACCAAGTAATCTCTCTTGTTATTTTTCTCTCCTTGGAAACTGAAAGGCACATTTAATTTCCTTGCTTTGAAACAGATCTTGAAATGGGGATGAGGGATCAACTGGCTTTTTTTTTTCATCCAGATTATTATAATTTGCTTTATTGTACAAAAATATTGCAAGAGCAATGAAGGTGTATGAAATTTTCATTTGTATTTATTTAACAAAGCGAATCTCAAAATAATGTATTTCTAAAGCTGTCTTTGTGACACGTAGGCATTTCTACATCTATTTTGAAACTCCATAATTATCGTGAGCCTTAATGACATTTATTATTATTATTATTATTTATTCACATTTCTAAACCGCCCCCTCTCCCAAAAAGGGACTTGATTGGAAATTATGGTTGGGAATTATTATGACCTATGTATGTATGTATGTATGTATGTATGTATGTATGTTTGTGTGTGTTTGTATACACATATACACATACGCATGTGAGTACACACACACACACACACACACACACACACAATTGGAGAAGTACCAGAGTCTGAAGGAGGAACCAGAGAGGATGTGGAAAGTAAAGAAACAGCCGAGGTGGTGCAGTGGTTAGAGTGCAGTACTGCAGGCTACTTCAGCTGACTGCAGTTCAGCAGTTCGTATCTCACCGGCTCAAGGTTGACTCAGCCTTCCACCCTTCCAAGGTGGGTGAAATGAGGACTCAGATTGTTGGGAGCAATATACTGACTCTGTAAACTACTTAGAGAGGGCTGTAAAGAACTATGAAGCAGTAAATAAGACTAAGTGCTATTGCTATTGCTAAAGGCCAAAGTGGTCGCAATAATGGTAGGAG
Organism: Natrix helvetica; assembly: GCF_964273705.1. Lineage (NCBI taxonomy): Eukaryota > Metazoa > Chordata > Lepidosauria > Squamata > Natricidae > Natrix > Natrix helvetica. The sequence continues at coordinate 68,929,278 of NC_138552.1, forward strand.
AACTCGGAGCTGTGACTCCTAAGCTGGGAGATTGACTCCAACAGAACTCTCTGTCCAGAAGAGTGCAGTTCTGGGAACAGCAGAATCCTCAAATTTCCAGCCTGTGGTAGAGGACCTGAGATCGAGGAAGATCAGACCATTCATAAGGCTGAGAAGGAAATGTATATGTATCACATATATCTACCACAGTTCAGACATGCTTTACTAACGATTTTTAAAAGACATGCCCTTATGGAGTAGTTTGTCACCTCAGCACCAATTCACTACGGAGGCAGCCTAAACCACTTCCTTGGCTTTTCCAGTTTGAACAGTTTGTATTCTTTCTTCTTTCAACATAAATCTTGGGGTGGGAAACATCTTCAATGTCTCATCTGCTGATCTTTAATTGGCTTCAGTCACAAAAGCTTGTCCTCTCTAGCAAATTTGATATGATGAATAATAAATAGCTAAGATAGCAGGAGATGAGGTCTTCTATTTTCTCCAGCAGCACCTTCCAGGATGGCATGCCCTTCTCTGAGCTCCAAGTAAGTAAGAGTCAGGTTTTAAGGCCTTTATGGAAGGCCAATGTCAGGTGTGAATAACCAGAACCACACATGGAGAGTTTATTAACTTTATTACTCATGCCTATTACACGGAATGTTCCCAGCCTGGCAGTTTGCACCTGGGCCAGACTACAGGTTTAGGTTTAGGTTTATTTGGATTTATATGCCGCCCTTCTCCAAAGGAGTCAGGGCGGCATACAACATTAAAAACACACATCAAAAAAGTTAAAAAAAGATTAAACCCAATTCCAAAAAGACCAAACCGATTTTTTTTAAAAAAAGAAACAGTACATTTAAAATAAATTAACATTAACATTAACATTAACAGGCCAGGCCGGCTTGCTTGTTTTTTACAGGGGCTTTTTTTAAACCAAAGACTACAGTAGATAAAAATCCAATGGCATTCAAGGAGGGTCGGACTTTGCCCTCTTGTGCCTTTGTAGGAATTCTCGACTACTTCCCTGCTTGATTTTTCTCCTTGGCTTGGTCACTGTCCAACAGCCAAGAGAGTGAGGGCGGATCTTACCTTGAGGCAGTGGTGAAATTCATTTTTTATTACCTGTTCTGTGGTTGTGGTTTAGTGAGGGTGGCAGGGGAAGGATACTGAAAAATCTCTATTCCTGGAGATCACTTCCGGTTTCCGAAGGCGACAGACGTTGGTCCACTGTTCGCTTCTCCGGTGGGCTCCTTTTAGGAGTATAAGAAGTATTCCTCCTTATCAAAGAAATTATATAATAAAGGAGCTTGGTTTAGATGGTTATTGCCAGAAGGAATGTTGATCTTCTGGGAGGGAAACAGAATTAGAATTAATACAGTTGTGGAGGCAGAGGCCTTCATTAAAAAACAGGTAGTGAAAGGTAGTGGAAAAGGTGACAATATACAAGACATGAAGGAAGGAGGGGCCACTGCTCCACCTGGGGACAGGGTGGAAGGAACAATATTGGAAAGACTCAGGTCACAAAAATAAATGTATTTGAAATATCATTGTAATTGTTGATACATTAGAAAGTGGCAAAAGAGATGATTGAACACATGGTTGATACAATGTATAATAAGATGCTGTTTCTGCTTATCTTTTAACTTTTGTTTTTTCTTTTCTGTAAAAGTGTGAGAATTGGAGGGATTTCTACCTCTAGCATGATGGAGTTGCCAACATTTTTTGCATATCCACTTACCCTTTCCCATAAATTTTTAAAAATCAATAAAATTCTTTAAAATAAAACAAAATCTCTATTCCCACCCCACTCCTCGGGGAAGAATATTGCAAAATCTTCATTCCCATCCTGCTCTGGGGCAAGCCAGAGGTGGTGTTTTCCAAACTATTCAAAATTTCCACTACTGGTTCTCCAGAACCTGTAAGAACTTGCTGAATTTCACCCCTGCCTTGAGGGTGATAATATTTCCAAAGATGTCAAAGCAGAAAAGGCTCTTCTCTTGGATCTGTCAATTGAAATACCTAAACTAACATCATCTGCAGCATGTCCCTTCTTTAGGTTCAAGTAGGGTTAGGGTTAGGACTAGGATCCCCTTGGTATGAGATGGTTCCTACCCATTGGTCAGCATTTGGCTGACTTGATGCCTTTAATGTCTTCAATCGTCAACTTTATTTGGGACTTAATTCATACATAGGAACCAGGAAGTTGCAAATTCCTGCACTATGTCATGAAAGGCATATTTAATTCCTGGATAGGAATTGCATCTCCATATACACAAAAACCCAATTTAGCTCCGTTCATAATAATTTCTCTGCAATCCTGTCCTCCTTTGAATGAATTTCTATAACAGATTATCTTTCCTCAATCTGAATAGAAAATTCTAGGAAAAAAGTCTTAGGTTTATGTGGCTGATTGCCATGTCACATCATTGGAGTATGGTCTCAATAGACAGTAATATTTTTTAAGCTACTTGAAATACTTAATCTAGTGACATTCTGCAGTATATAACATACGGATGACTTTTTTGTTATTACTTTTGTTAACTACAAAATAAATACTCAATCATTCATATCTTGCTCCTTGAGTTTCAGAAGCAAAAGCCTGACATTTGCGCTTAAATATTTATTCATATTTGAAACAGCATGATTGCATAATAGCATGAAATCCATGAAAATGCAGAGACAATGTAGCAGTCTGATGTTTTGATTAGCTATATGCTAACCTAAGAAGTAGGAAATGAGGATTGCCATTGGTCGAATCATTCTATGTATTTCGGGGGACGGAGTCTAAATGTAATGTTTAATATAATTCTCCTCTCCCCTAAGAATCTGAATTAGATAAATTTATCGTTTTCATCTCCTGTTTGTATAGTATCATTTCAATGGTAACCTTTTTGCAGTTTGTGCTTGCAATTAGAAAACAGATCAATTACTTGCTTAAAACAACCCTACATTTTAATTTCCTCACCAAACCAATATAATACAATTATTTGGATTTACCTTAAGAAACAATCAACAAAAGGATTTCCTGATTTTTACCATCCTTTACCCCCTACAACTTGCTTGAAGTATGAAAGCATCATTTAGAACTCGTGTGTGTGTGTGTGTGTGTGCGTGTGTGTGTGTGTGTACTTGCATGTGTATCCTCACTTTCTGAGACTGGTTTAATAATTAAAAAGAACAGCTCAGCTTTTCCGATGGAGGTAAATGTTGTGTTTCAGTGAGGATACCTGATATCCTTTTAAAGCCATGGACTGAGATAGGAATCTAATCTTTCTTCCTACCCCCTGCCCCCCCACATCCCCCCAGTATTCTGGCTTCTCTTTCTTGTTCTTTTTTTCCTTCTTTTTTATTTTTTTTAAAGAAAAAAGGCCAGCAATTGTTACAACCTTTGAAAGGGTTAAAGGATTCCAATTAGCTTGCGGGTCATGTATCACACTTGAAGTGCCTAAGCTTAAGGACACACTTCATTGAACTCCATCTAGCAGACTTCATGCTTATGAAGATGTTCCTCTTGATTGCTTTTCATCTAGGCTACAAAACGATTTGGTTGGAGGCTGACATTGATTAAGTGCAAAAGAACCGTGTTTTACTGTGACAGCTGCGAGGCCTCTGTCAACAAATCAATGTGGGTTTTTTTTTGTCTTCTTAACTCTACCATTAGCATCCTGCTGTTCCAAGAGATGAAAACCATCTCTATAGCTGCCTTTGTGATTGACCATTTTCTGATTTTTTTTCCACTCGCGTAAACGTTATGGAGAAGAATGGGCCAACCTTGTATTTGAAATATTGGGTACTTTAGAATACCTAGAAGGGCAAAAGACTTTTAGCTTGCTACAAGAATTAAAAGCCATTTGCCCATGAAGTAATATGCCCCCCCACGTTATAACAAATTTATGTAACTGTCATGGGGACAACTAAACTACTTATTTTCAAAATTCAGTTTAGTGTTTATTTTCTAAAAAGAGAAGTCAAGGCAATCTGGAAGTCAAGATTCCAGACAGATTCAATCAAAGAAAATTACTATCTGACATAAGTGCTATTCTCTCCTTAATCATTATTTCATTTATTCCATTGTTAAGCCTTACTGGCACAAAGCCGTTGACGTACTTTATGCTTCGCTTACTCTTTATCTTAAGAGTTTCATATCTACATTAATTATTATCTTGCTTTTGATTATATATCTAGCCAAAGAAAGATATGCCTATTGAGGACACCTGACAGCATCTATTACAATTACCCAGGGCATAAAAAAAGGCTGAATACTGACACCTCTCTTATTTAATTTTTATATAGATGATATTTCCTAGCCAACCACTTATATTTAATGGCTCGCTTTATATAGTGCACCACAATGCCTTTTAGTTTGGTTGTAGTATGAGTTGATGAATTGTATGGGTTGGATCTAAATTTCATTAAGACCCCGATCTAGGTTACAAAAATACAGACTGGTACTTGATGGCAGCAAAGAGTTAAGAGTTGTCTATAACTCCTTGCTGCCAACTAGTGGCTGCCTGAATATTTACACCTCAGATCTGATAGACTTAATTGACTCTTTCCTTTAAATCTTGTGAAATCAAACAAAATTAAATTACTCAAGTGATTTTAATGAATCGACTATAAATCTGCTACTAATCCAGAATCCAGATTGCAAAACTGTAGTATATATATCTGATCACAGAATATTATCCTAATTCTTTTATTAACATTTCCAGAAGATTTCTCAACTTATGACAACAATGTTATCCATTCAGTTGAATCCAACCCTTGGGGATTCTATGAGGTCTCTCATCATCTTCCAATCTTGCACGATGTCTTTGAATTTTCAATTTATAGGCCAGTCTGAAATATTACATCCTTGGATAATATGGCTGAGAAAATGGTAGCTTCCTAACTTCAAATGTATCTGTCCGAAACTGATTTTCTGGTTCAACTTTGTCCTAGATTTCAGCATCTAAAATAGGACATTCCCCAAAGCTGGGAAGGAAGGAAGGAAGGAAGGAAGGAAGGAAGGAAGGAAGGAAGGAAGGAGCAAGGGAGGGAAGGAGAGAGGGAAGGAAGGAAGTAACAAAGGAAGGAAGTAACAAAGGAAGGAAGGAGCAAGGGAGGGAGGGAAGGGAGGGAGGAGTAAGGGAGGGAGGGAAGGAGAGAGAGAATGAATGAAGGGAGGAAGGAAGGAGCAAGGGAGGGAAGGAAGGAGAGAGGGAAGGAAGGAAAGAAGGAAAGAACAAAGCAAGCAAGAGAAAGGAAGGAAGGGCAAAAAGACAGCGAAGGAAAGAGAAAAAGAGAAGGAAAAAAGAGAAGGAAGGAAGGATGTTTGTTTAGGATGTTTGTTTAGGATGGGGTTTGTTTGTTTAGGATGGGGCACTTAGTTTGTTCAGGATGGGGTGCTTAGTTTCCTTTGGTCCCCTTTTGTTTATGACTTGTGCCAGAAGCTAGATAGAAGAAGAAGGCCAGTTTTTCTGGAGTTTTAAAATATTTTTTATTGAAAATGTTAATACCAAACATAAGAACTAATACAAACTAAAATAGAACAGAGAAAAAAAGAGAAAAAGAAAAAGGCCAAAAGTGCCATAAGAGAAAGAGTAGAAGAAACTAGAAAAAAAAATCCCAAAAGCATATAAAGGTATACACAAGTAAAGAAGTGGTTTCTGATATTCTTCACAGCAGTTAAGTGTACAATTATATTTTAGCCTTTCTCTCTTACGTCATGACTCTCTTCTTTCTATAGTCTGTCTTGTTTATTCATCAAAATCACAGGTTCATTTTTTTATTCCATGTTTATGCAAAAAGTCCATAGAGGTCTTTTAGTCACAAATAAATGTATATAACCCTTTCTCTAATCAAAGAAGTCAGTTCTGCCAGATTCACCAACTATCCTTCCATGGTGGGTAATGTTGATTTCTTCCATCTTTGTGTGTATAATAATTATAGTTCCTGGAGTTTCAATACATTTCTATAGCATCCTTCTAAGCCATTTGTCTTGTTAGGCCTAGGGGTGTTGTTTTGAAATGTTTGGGATCCTTCCTGTTGGATCATGTAGAAAAGGTGACGAAGGAGACTGTAGTGTAACACCAGTGGTGGGATTCAATTTTTTTTTTACTGCCGCTTCTGTGGGTGTGCCTCGGTTGGCGTGGCTAGGTGAGGATGGCCGGGGAAGGATACTGTAAAATCTCCATTCCTACCCCACTCCAGGGGAAGTTTACTGCAGAATCCCGATTTCCTCTCGATCAGCTGACTCAGGAGGTAGAGCAGTGATGGCGAACCTATGGCACGCGTGCCACAGGTGGCACGCGGAGCCATTTGTCAGGGCACACGAGGCGCTGCCCTGTCAGCTGAGTTCACCATTTTTAAAGCCATTTTTCGCCCTCCCCAGGCTCCAGAGGCTTTATAGGAGCCTGGGGAGGACGAAAAGAGCCTCCCCCACCCCCCCGGAGGCCCTCCGGAGGCTTCAGGGACGGTCCGGAGGCTTCCCTGAAGCCTTCGGAATGCTTAAAATGACCCTCCGAGCAAACCGGAAGTCACTGGTTTGTTCATTTAGTGTCTGTTCAAAGTTACATCACTGAAAAAATGTGACTTATCACTGTTTTCCATAGTTACAACCTTTGCACCATCCCTTTGGTCACACATGATCAAAATTCAGATGCTTGGTAACTGGTTCATATTTATGACAGTTTTTGTGTCCCAAAGTCACATGATCACCTTTTGTGACCTTCTGACAAGTGAAGTCAACGGAGAAGCCAGATTCACTTAACAACCGAGTTACTAAATTATACTGCAGTGATTCACTTAGCAACTGTGGCAAGAAAGATCTGAAATGGGGCAAAACATGTCACTTAACAACCGAAATGTTGGGCTCAATTGTGCTCGTAAGTGGAGGACTTACCTGTATGCTCATGAAACCATTGTTCTTCGGCTTGCAATTCCAAGGGAACAAGCAGTATTGTTTAATCTCCTTAGTAATAAGCCGGATGAGGAAGTAAAAGTTGAAACTATATACAGACGAAGTTGAGATGTTGCTTTGATAAATGAATTAAAAAAGCTGGACTCTGGAGTTAAAGTATCAAAGAAGAAACATATTTACAGTTTACAAATGTTCCTGGCTCCATAGCTATTATTAGATTGGTAAGTGACACTGTGGAAGGAGTACATTTGCAGAACTATGCTTAGTGTATCAATTGTGATCCTCACTGAGCTAGACGTTCTTAGCAACAGTTATTTATGGCTCAGATATAACCCACCTTGATTATTGCAATATGCTAATTGGGGCATTCTTGTACTCAGGAATTGCAATTAGTGGAAACTATGTTGGCTAGGCTGGTGATCAGTAAAAGAGTGAGGAAGCGTGTTGCGACTATAATGAATAGTCTGGACTGGCTACCACTTGCCTTACTTGCATAGTTCAAGATGGCAGTATGGACTGTTAAAATCATTAGTGGCTTGAAACCCAACTATGTACATCAGGGGTGTCCAAACTTGGGAACTTTAAGACTTGTGGACTTCAACTCCCAGAATTCCCCAGCCGGCTGGCTGGGGAATTCTGGGAGTTGAAGTCCACAAGTCTTAAAGTTCCCAAGTTTGGACACCCCTGATGTACAGCATGAACCTTTCTGCTATGAACCTGCCTAATACTTAGGCCAGTAGGAGAGGGTCTTTAGATGATTTCCCCACTACCAGAATCCCAATTTTCTGATGTGTAGGACAAAACATTGTCCTATATGGCAAGATTTGGAGTATACTCTCTAGGGAAATATGTTTGGACTCTAATCTGGAAGGTAGTGAAAGCAAGTGTCTTCTTCGAAGCTTTAAACTCTCCATTTATTTCATTATTTAACCTGAATTCACGTTTGTTCTAAGGTTGTTTCAGTTTACATTTGTTTTGTTTATCACTGAAAGCAGCCTTGATTGCTGAAGAAAGAGAAAGGTGATGCAGAGTTGGGATAAACAAATAACATTGAATCTGACTCTCGGAGCTTTTTCTTCCAATCATTTTCTGTAAAAAATAAATGCAGAAATAAATTATTTTTGCTATTGTTTGTATTTACGATGGTTAATATTACTTGGAAAGCTATTTTGGATAGAAAGTCAGTACATAAATCATGTTATACAATACAATTGGAAGGGACCTTGGAGGTTTTCTAGTCCAACCCCCTTCCTAGGCAGAAAACCCTATACCGTTTCAGACAAATATTTATCCAACATCTTCTTAAAGACTTCCAGCATTGGGGCATTCACAACTTCTGGAGGGAAGCTGTTCCACTGATTAATTGTTCTAACTGTCAGGAAGTTTCTCCTCAGTTCTAAGTTGCTTCTCTCCTTGATTAGTTTCCACCCATTGCTTCTTGTCTTACCCTCAGATGCTTTGGAGAATAGTTTGACTCCCTCTTCTTTGTGGCAACCCCTGAGATATTGGAACACTGCTATCATGTCTCATATCATGTTAATAAATAATAAACTCATAAACACTTATGCTGGTTACATATCAATAAAGATTCTCAGTCATCCAGATAGAGCTTTCTGGAAGTTGAGTCATCTCAACTTTTTTTTTCCTTTTGGGGTTTGAAACGATTAATTACTTACCAGTCTCAAAGAAGCTACTTGGACATGCAGCAAAACATTTCAAACCAAGAAAAAAGGAAAAGGAAAGGAAAGGAAAAAAGGAAAGAAGGAAGGAAGGAAGGAAGGAAGGAAGGAAGGAAGGAAGGAAGGAAGGAAGGAAGAAAAAAGAAAGGAATGGATGAAGGAAGGAAGGAAAGAAAGAAAGAAAGAAAGAAAGAAAGAAAGAAAGAAAAAAGAAAGAAAGAAATTCCAGTCGCATGACTCAAATTCTAGATACTAATGTTGGTTGTTGTTATTTTTGTTGTTGTTTTGTCTCTGTAGAGTAGGCTTATCCTAAATAACACACCTTGCAACCAGTGGTGTGTTCTGGATCCCGTTGCAACTGGTAGGGTGCAACGGAGTCGGGCATCCACCACATGAATGCATGCAGCATGCACATGCATACTTACCACCCGTGACACTCTGTAACCCCTCCCGACGCTTCTGTGATACTCCATCTGCTCTGCGGAGTGTCGCACAGGTGCCGTTCGCTCTGTGCACAGAAGCCCCGAAAATTTCAAATACTGGTAAGGAGCGTGAACGTCTGTACTGGGGCATGCCGGTTGTAACTCACCACTGCTTGCAACCCAATAAATGGGAAATCTCTCTACTAAACATTTGTTCTAGTTCTGGGCTCCAAAATGTGGACAACTCTGAGAAAGCAAAGAGGTCCTGAGAATATTTTGCTTCCCTCCAATAGACATGTGGATTTTTACTGCCACATCCCCTCCAATTTCTCCTTTGGTTCCCTATTGATAACATGATCTCTTCTCAGCCTTCTTTCTCCAGTCCCTGTGTCTCTGATGGCATCTGTCACACCATTAAACAATGATTTATTGAGTAACAGTATTTGACCACTTCCACTGAATGGTCTCTGAAGAAGAATACTCATCATGCTTTTATTGCTGAGCCCAGAGAGACAACATAAAAAGTTGAAATGAGAAAAGCTCCCTTATGCCCCCATCTCCACATCATTACTGGTGGTTTTGAACTAATGTTATTTATTCCTCTTTGGAAATGCGGGAGAGGATTATTAATTAATTTCTAATAAGAATGAAAGTACAGCATTTGCTGTTTAGTATAGAAAGGTAACTTATAATGAAGTAGAAATGCATTGAGTAGAAATGCACCTTGTAGATATGCATTGAGAGTAATGTCATTATTAATTATTTTAAAAACCAAGGAAATACATTTCTTACAAAACTAAGCTCACTTTGCTTCCAGAAAGGAGCCTGAGTTATTTTGGATGCTCCAATTTTTTAAAAAAGTTATTAATATGAAAATGTTTCCTTAACTTTTTCAAGGACTATCAGATGTTAAGGAATCCCGCAGTTAAACTAACCATTAGAATTTCAAGTAATTATTGCTCATAGGACCCTGAGATATATACTATACCCTTAACAGTATCTTGATTTAGTCTATTTGTAAAACAAAAGGAATATATTCTTTTTTAACTTCAGTATAGTTTTGAAGTAAGTTACAGTTGCTCTATGTTCACACAAGCAAGTCTCAGGATTGTGTTACAATTTATGAATTAGATATTACAAAATAAAACTCAGGCACATACCCATAATTAGGAATTCTTTTTTTTTTTAGTTTTGCATTTATACTTTTAACCCAAGAAGCTTAAGGCAAGGTTCACTTTTCCTCCATTTCATGTTCAAAACAATCTGAGACCTAGAATGACTTGAAAGTTAGTTATTGGCCGTAGGTTAAAAAATGGGTTGAATGGATTTGTGGAGATTTGAGCTGAAAAATAATCATACCACCATTCAGTACTGATTCTCCTTTTGATGACATATGGCTTGAATTTCTTTGTCACACCACCATAATGTGGTTCCTTTGATTCTGGCATAATGTAATGAATGAATTTAGACAGTGTAACTTGCAAGCTACAATTGAGGCTTAGTGTAATGTGTAAATTCTGCTACTGTGCTGATGCACCTTGTTAAACACTAAAGATGGACTTTTCCCAGAATTAACCAAACAAAGTGCCAGTAACTCTGTTATGTCAAGATTGAACCTAAATCTATTCCACTTCCTTTAGGCCAGTACAGCCTCCAAGCCATCAGTCAGAAGTTTGGCAATATCATTTGGTTGGCTTGGGGTTAAGATACATAACTGGGTATCATTGTCATACAATATTGATGACACCTGAGTCAAACTAAAGATACCTTCAGCCTGTGCTTTCATATACTACATGTTAAGCAAAAAGAGAGAATTAAGCCCTGTGGTGTACCATGTCATGGATACAACTGTTCACAATGTTTGACTTAACCCATTGCAGAGAAAGGAGAATACCTGCAAAACAATGACATTGAACTGGACTCAACAGGATATGATGACTGATAATATCAAAAGCTGCTGAGAGATCAAGGAAAACCAGAATGGAAGCACAAACTCAATCTTGGCACAGCCATAGGTAATTGACAGTCACACTGTTCCTATACTGAACCTCAATCTAAAACTTGACTAAAATGGATTTAGGTTGGAGACTAGACAGAAATTGTCCTGGATAGTTGGGTGTAGCAATGATCTCATAAGGACAATGCTCCACAGCCTTCTTTAAGGTTAAGGGGGGGGGGGGGCACTGTCTTTCACAGACAAGCAGACAACACCACATGGGTTTAACCACAATGCCCCTCTGGTTACCTTAACTATCAAAAAGAGCCTGAGTCTACATGAGAGGGAGGCTTGCTTACAGGTTCGAAGACCTCCCTTCCCTTGGAGTCTTGGCTGGTGACATATTTGAAACCTAGGTGGGTATGTCTTCAAGAAGGGAACCTTCCCCTTAGAGCTAAACTAGGTTTTGGTGATACAAGCCTCAACAAGTGCCTCATCCACAACTGTGTATGATTGCAAACAGACCTGGCATTCAACAGCAACAGCAGGAGTCCAGTGTCCCCAAGGATCCAATAACCTGGCCTCAAGGGAAGATCAGGAAGGCGGCTTGATCTTCTTCTGTGTAACCTGTTTAGGTTGTTGAAAAGTGTGATCACAAATATCTTTAAACTATACTTTCCCAATTCCTTTAATCTCCTTTTTGGCATTTCCAGCTCTCGTTTGGGCATTATGCTTTGTGCCTTAGATTTCCCTGACATATATTACAGGTACTAACAGAACATTCAAGAGCAAAGGAAAGGCACAAGTAGAGTGCAAATGCATAGAGATTCTATACATTTTTTCTGAATCCCATTATGGGTATTGTCCATTATATTCATTTTGCTCTTAGTGAAATGGATGAACCAAAATGATTTTTTTTTAAATGGCCAGTGGCTTATTCTTTCCACATAGTTCTTCATTTAAACGAATTATGGTTTATTATGCATACATATTTTCAGTGGCTTTGCATAACAATTTAACATTTGCATATATCATAATCATAATATGCATAACGTATTTCTCATATTGTTAAGTGGGAGGGGGCGGGGACACAACATACACAACATCCCAAACAAATGACATACAAAATTCTGCAACCTTTAGTTCCACAACTGTACCTTCATATTCTTATTTCCAATCTGACCCTCGGATGCCTTGGGAGAAAAGAAAATATTAGGTTGTAACATATAGATTCTTTGAAATTCTTGCTTTAAATAACACTTGTGGTTAAAGCCTTAGGCTCCTACCATTTCTCAATTGAAGATTAAATAAATTCAAGAGATTTCTGTAAGAGTCCATAGATGCCTCCAGGGGAATAATTCCAGGTTCTGTTCTGCAGATGGGTGTTGAGGCACTTCCCTATATAAAACACAGCAGCACAGGTTTCTCCTCAGCATTTCAATCTATTCATTAAAACTAGCTTGTTAGTGGAATGCATTTTCAGTTAGCTCGGTTACATCTGGCTAAGGATAACAGGGCAAAAGCAATGAATATTTGATTATCCCATACTTTGCCTACATTGCTTCTGCTAACCACTGACCTGAGCTAAATCTTCAGGTTGCGGAGGCATACAAGTTACAGCTGTACTTGTGGCCTACCCAATTGAGGCAGGAAAAATAAAGTAAAGTAGATGGAAAAGGCACATACACTGCTGGTTTTTTTTTTTTGTTGTTGTTCTCAATAACATTTTTTTATCTTGTGAAAGAAGCATCACATCAATCTCACTTTTTTATGGGGATGTAGGGGGGGGGAGGATACTATAGAAAGAAACTAGATTTCCAGACCTAAATAAGTCCCAAACTGCCAGCCTCTGCAGAAGTACACTGTATATCAAAAACAATACTAGGTGTGGAGACACATATTGAAATTATAAACAGAAGGATATTGTACAGAAGAACGGTGAGAACACAGATAGTAAGTCCAAAAGATTCTCTTAGACATTATTCACAACTTGATCTAGTAAATCTAAATCTAGAACTAAAAATATACGCCATCAACAGATTTACTTTTAAAGAAAAGGCATGACAGAGAAAAAACTGTATACAGAGAAGTCTGGGTTTGGGTTTGTTTGTTTGTTTGCTTAGTAAAAACTGAAATTATTTCTAGCCCAAGTTAGGAATAACTATCAAAAATAGAGGTCACCATGCTCAACTTCCAGAATCAGTTAAAACGTATTGTTGATGAAGAGTTGCCACAAGGTAAATTGAGGCTTTTCCTTAAAGGTCTTATAGAACCAGAAGTTCCTTGGCTGATTATATGTTGAAGGTGACTTTTCCCTTCATTGTACGATAGTATTTCCCTGCCTGAACTGAGGTTTGGATACTGGACTTTAGGTTCATAAAATACATCTTTTGCAAGCATCAGGTTTTTGCATCTTCATTTCTGAATATCTTTTGGGATGTAGGATTATGTTAAAGAAACACTGGGTTGTTATGTTAAGAAACACTTAAAGGTTGGCATAAAAACCTTATAGAAAATGCCAAAAATGTGATTTCTCTTCTCTTAATTCTATTGACATTCATTTGTCACATCTGACTTCTTTTGAACAACTTTGTTTGGTCAGATCACAGAAAGAGATATGGTAAAGGTGAAGGCAGAGTTAATATGAAGACTTGTTTGTTTTCTGTAATGTGAGAAGACAACCATTTTCAAAGATCCCAGGGTGTTCCTTGCAGAAGTCAGTGACAGGAAGTTTGTGTGAGACAGCTCCTACACAAACCATACACAGCAATTGCATTTTCCTTTCCCTTGTTTTTGGAGAACAGGGGGATGCTGTTGCTGAGACAAATTTGAAAAATCAAGTTCCAGCTGAGGGAAGCTTAGCGCTGTTTCTAGCGAGAAAAGTTTCATTATGAGCTCCCCAGGCAAAGGCATACAACAGTTGGTATCAGATTTGCAGGAGTCCCAAGTTGAACTTTCCTACTTTTGCACCTGCCGATGTCATGGAGCTGTTGATTCCAACAGCTTCATATCTAGCCTTAGAAACAACAAGGAACAAATATTGGCAACATCAGGATTGCACCCGTAAGGGAGTCTTGCCCCCATTCTAACAGCCATCTTCTAGGACAGTCATGATATATATTGACATACTGTCACCACATATCATCATCATCATCATCATCATCATCAACATCATCATCACCATCATTGTTAGGGGGTCTTTCATAGGACTCACCAATCATAAGCAAGAAATAATTCGGCCAACAAATTGTAGGGGCTTCAGATAGGGCTGTCCCTAGTTCTCATAGAGATAAGGGGAAGGAGGAAGAAGTATATTCAGATTTGCCAAAATTCTGCCAAGTATATATAATAATCTATAATAAAGGCAGCATTAGCATTCATACCTTTTTTCCCTAGTCTGGTGCACCTTGAAGCATTGGAATCTTGACAATGAATATTTTTTGAGATTATGTCTTCAAGGAGAAAAAATGTTGTCTAGATGAAGTCTAAATCCACTGTGTGTTGTGGCACAGGTATCAGGCATTACTTGCTTTCCTTCTACATTGTTAATAAGCAGGGGTTTTTTTAAGGATCAGTTTCTATACATGTAATTGACTAGTGGACTAGTGGTTAGGGCAAGTGATAACTGGATAGACAGAATCTGCAAATCCCTGGATGTTTTTTTCATGGACCAGTTGCAGTGAATCTTTGTCCTTCACTAGTCGACTAATGGAACAGTAGACAGATCTTTTCCCACCCTAGATAAAACCGTCAAACAACCAAGAAGGCTGCTAATTTCTCCTTCCAGTTCAAATAATGATAATATTATTCTTTGCATTTTTCTATTTTGCTGGTGAAGATTTGAAGAGAACAAACATGAAGGCATCTCAAAGGGAGAAGGGTCTGCTGTTAGACCTCTTTTTATGAGCCTTCTTCCCCCTTTGAGGTGCCTTGTAATTGTTAGTTGCAAAGTCATGTCTGACCCATCATGACACAATAGACAACATTCCTCCAGGCCTTCCTGTCCTCTACTATTCTCTGGAGCCCATTTAAGCTCATGCCTACTGTTTAAGTGACTCCATTCAGCCACCTCATTCCCTGTCATCCCCTTCTTTTGCCCTCAATCTTTCCCAGCATTAGACTCTTCTCCAGTGAGTTCTTCCTTCTCATTAGGTGGCCAAAGAATTTGAGTTTCATCTTCAGGATCTGGCCTTCTAAAGAGTAGTCAGGGATGATCTCTTCTAGGACTGACTGGTTTGATCGCCTTGCAGTCCAAGGGATTCACAGGAGTCTTCTCCAACACCATAGTTCAAAGGCCTTGTAATACCCATTCTTAGAAAGGAAAAATATTTCCTCATTTCAGTGGAAGGAGTAAAGGGGTAAAGAAGCAGAGAGATCCACCAATTAGGAGTCATCCTGACTCTATTTGGGTAAAATATATAGCTACGATTGTAGTCAAAACAGAATAATAGATTGAAATCTGGTACCAATCCATTTACAGTTATTATGTGGAGTAGCTCTTATTCCCTTTCCAAAATTCAAAAAAGGAACAAATTAACCATTTTCTCAATGAATTCTGGACATTGTTCTAAAATGATGTTTCTCAACCTCAGCAGCTTTAAGATGTGTGGACTTCAGTTCCCATCCTGGCTAGGGAATTCTGGGAGTTCACACATCCTAAAGTTGTTGAGATTGAGAAAGTCCATTTTAGAAGATTTCTTTTTAAAGTTTTCTTCCTAAATAGGTAGCATAAGTTGAGTGATATGTATGAGCAATTCCAATGAGCTTTCTTGTCATCTGGCAGAGACTGACTTGTCCAGGTGAAAATTGTAGGTAGAAATAGACTGTTCTTTGCTGCCATCTCTGCTGTGGCACCAACATGAAAGAGTCTGTAGGCATATTTGTTAGTTTGTTGCAGGGAAAGTGACACTTTGGAGTCACCTTAAAAGCTAACAAAATTTGTTTTGACATGAAAGAAGTCTTTGAAGTACTCAACAGACTTTTGAGGTATATCTATTTGAAGATGTCTTTTATTTGCCGGGTTGTTTACTGTGTTCAGTCCAAGGCCAGTTAAAAGATGAATCCACACAAAAAGAGTGCAGGGACCTTGAAGCTACCCATTAAAGGTTAGCACTTGGACAATGCATAGACAAACAATTTTCCTTGCTACGGTGAGATGCACTGTCTTTCCATATCAATTATCGTTACTCTTCTATGAATAAAAATTTCAGGCAGTGCAAATTTGCATATTCTTTTGCTCCCTCCTGGTGATGTTTTCCTTTCTTTCTCTTTCTTTGCAAGCAAGAGAAACCTAAGAGCTATAGTAGATAAGCTACGCCTTTGTCTGGAACTCAAACATCTCTTTGCAAAAGAGTAGCACACATTCAGACATCATAAAAGATGTGTGAAAAACAGATGGGTGATCCAGATTAAAGGTCTTTCAAAATACAGCACGTGTGCTAATGTAAAGATTGGCACCAGCTAATCTAAGAATTGGCACCAGTCCATCATGTTGCCATATTCTTAGGTTTTTGGAAGCTTGTTTTTTTATGCTTGTTACTTGTTAACCTCTAGCTCAGCTTTGGAGCCAAGAACAATTGTGTTTCAAGGTTGTTAATTTTCCATTAGGGAGAATTCTCACTTCATGTCACCTCCAGGCTGCTTGGCTCTCCCCTCTCGTTAATGAAGTCAAAACTCCACAGTGGCATAATGTTTGCCAAATGGAATGTCTGTCCTTCACCCTGCTGTTCAAGATATCATAGTGTCTAGAAATATAACATGACACTTTTAACCATCACTCCTCTGTTTTCTCATAGTGAAACCAGAATGAGACAATGAAACGGATGATGCGGGTGCTGACTGAAGGTAAGGTTCCCTATGGAACAGCAGGTGGGAATGTTGGCTAGATCATTGCAAAAATGATGAGCATGCTTACAGGGAAAAAAGGGGGGCGGACCATTAGTGGGTTCCTCCCGGTTTGGACCAGTTCGGCCGAACCGGTAGTGGTATGGCAGCCTGAGTCGCTAGAACCAGCAGAGACCCAGGGCTGCCACTCCCCCAAACTGTTTCCCCGGTTTCTTCTGCCATTGCTGGCATGTTTCTGTGCATGCACAGAACAGTTTTCAGTCAACTGTGCATGCTCAGCAATGCACATAATGTTTTCTCAGCAAACTGGTAGTAAACTGGTTAGGAACCTACCACTGGGGGGCATTAACATTAAATCTTCCCTGTCCCCATGGCTCAGGAGCCAAAAGCATGACGGATACAGAATAACAGAATTAGGGAGTCAACTGGAAGTTCTCCAGCTGAACAGACATGGGTGTGTGTGAGCTGTCAAGAACCTCACATGAACCCTGTCTGACAAACCTATTCTGAGATCCTTTTGGATCAGAACCCCCCTGAAGGAGGGGCAAAGAAGGGGCAGCATCTAATCAGACCCAGGGAAGGCAACAGGTCAGAGATTTGCCCTCTGAATCGGAGCAGGAATGGCAGCATGGCAACATAAATGTACAAGAAGCTGGCTTCCAGCCAAAGCAACTGAACAGGAGTGTGAGGACAAGATGAAAGACCAGTAAGAAGATTTGTTTAACCTACAGTCATAAATCAAAACTTGGAAAAGCCAAAGAATCTTGAGAGTACAAATAACATTAATAGACAGATCTGGATTTTGGCAAAAGGAAATCAGAGAAGTGACAAGTCCACTCAAATACAAACTCTAAATTTGGTTTTGGATTTGAAATAGAAACCAAACATTCGGAGGTGATTTACTTCGTCCGAATTTCTTCCAACTAATATATCTTAAGCAACTCCAATTAAAGAGAGGTGGAATGCAACAAGGGAAAAAAATCAAGAAAAAAGCACTATTTTTAAAAGTATAGCTGATAACCTAATCTTGCCTGTGCAGGAAGTTTTAACTTAACTTTTAACTTTATTGGATTTCTAGCCCACCCCTCTCTCAAAAGAGACTCGGGGCGGTGTACAGTCATATTAAAATAGTTAAACAGTAAATATACATGTTATAAGTATACAATAAATAAATTAAACATAGGACTGGAGGAGGTAGTAAAAGTTCCTGTACAATTTAGTTAAGTTAGATTAAAAATTTTAAAAAATTTAAAGAAGTTAAAAACATTAACCTTAAAAGCTATCCCAAATAAAATATCCGCCAGGAGGTAAGAGTAGAACTATAAGTGGGCCAGGCCGGCTAGTCAGAACAGGTGGTCTTAAGTTTTTGTCGGAAGGAGCGGAAGTCGGTAGTAGTTCTAATATCGGGGGGGGAGGTCATTCCAGAGGGTTGAGCCCATCACAGAGAAGGCTCTACTTCTGGGCGCCGCCCATTGGCATTGCTTGGTGGACGGCACCTGGAGGAGTCCCTCCCTGTGTGAGCGAATTGGTCGCAGGGATGTATGTGGTAGAATGCGATCCCGCAGGTAACTAGGCCCTGTGCCATGGAGTTGGTTAATTAACCAACTGCCATAAATCAGAACTTGGAAAAGCAGGAGGCAAAGAGAAAAATACCTGTGTTTGTCTGTATTCAAGTTTGTTCCAATCAATATATTTTGAGCAACTATAACCAACAAGAGGTGGAAGGTAGCAAGGGAAAAAATAATAACAAAATCAAGAACTGGGAAAATACGAAGTTTTTTTTTTCTTTAATGCAAAAGATCAAGATGGCTCCAGCTTCTCTTCCATTTTCATATTAGTTGAATTAGCTAAATTTAAGGTGGTCCAGAATTACAAATAAGATCTATATAACTGCAATTTTGGAATTGGACATTAAGGACAAAAGACCAGGTTGGCTCCTGTCACTCTTCTCCACAGCAGCTAAATTAGATAAATTTGTGAAATAAGAACTGTATAATTAACTGTAACTTTGGAACGGAACATGATGGAAAGGTGGGAATTTGAAGAACTATGTGAAATTATAAAAATATACATAAATCATTAAAATCAAGCCTAAATAGAATTCTGAATTCAGAGAAGCAGGTATTTAAAGAAGAACGGAAGGAAGAAGGGGGGAGGGATAATGAAGGGGTAGAAACAGTGGAAAATAAAAAGCAGACAAAAACTCCATTGGGTTTGGCAGTGGTTTAGGGAAAATTGAAAAGGGGGGATGTGTCCCAACAAAAGGAAATAAAAAGCACACAAAAGATGTTTTGGAGGGTGACACTGGCATAAGGAAAACTGAAGAAGGAGGTTACACCCCAACAAAGAAAAATATAAAGTATTTCTTTGATGGTGGCTTGGGGAAAATTGAAGAGGGTGGACATGTCAAAACAAAGAAAAGGGAGAAGATATGAATAGAGAAGTGGGACAAAAGACTTACTAGGAAAAAATCAGACAACTAGAAATTATTATATAGGAAAATATAAAGCTGAGATAAGGGGTTTACTCCTAAATATGACAATAAAATTGAGTTCCTAACTGATTGAATATGATAATGGAAATATAATTAAATAAAGGTTAAAATATATGGAATATGGACAAATATGAAACTGATATGGGGAGATTGTATAGCAGAGGTTTGTGATTCACTTTTATACATGGTAATTAAACTGAGTTGCTAATTGATTGAATATGACAATAGAAGTACAATTAAGCATGGGTTAAAATATATGAAATATTGACATATATAGAACTTCTAAGATGATGAACAAAGTGAGATGTGTGCCGCTTGTTATTCTATATAGTAGATTAAGGGAATTGTAATGAACATTGAACAGTAAGGATTGCTATTTATAGACAATTAAGGGTAACCTAAACCAAGATATGGAAAAATGGAAAGGGAACATGAAATATATTTACAATGGGAAACTAATGAGATTTAAAGACAGAAATACAAAGTGGGGGCATGGAAGGATGCATAATTATATAAATATAATGTTGAGAATAGTTGTGAATTGTAACCAGGTCTATATTTCAGCCAAAACTAGGCTTGGAGGAGGAGGGGTGGGAGTTTAAAAGCAAAATGACTATATATGTATACATTTTTTCTCTTTTTTTAAAAAAGGAGGAGGAAGATATATGTTAAAATTAAATATGTATATTGAAAAATGGTTGAGAGTTGATGGTAAGATGAATTGATGTAAACATTTAATAATACAATACGATGTATACTATGTAATAGTATGCATGTGGTTATATGTTATGAAAATGAAAAAAAACTTTATATATAAAAATAGAATAATAGAATTAGAAGAGACTTGGAAGTCTTGCCCAACCACTTGCCAAAGCAGAAGATACCATTCCACACTGTCCAATCTCTTCTTAAAAACCTCCAGTGATAAAGTACCCATAACTTTGAGAGGCCAGCTGTTCCACTGATTAATTGTTCTCACTGACAGGAAATAATTCTAGGTTGAATCTCTCTTTGAGCAGATTCCATCCATAAAGCAGGTCTCCACTCCTCTGTCATTTGCTCTGTTAAATGGCAAAGGGATTTTTTAAAAAAAATTCCTATCACCTATAGGAAATAAATAAATAAAATTTCCTTTGGTGATCAGGGCAAATTACCGAATAGATTTTCAAACCCACTTAAATTAGTTTTTCATGGGATCAGCCAGTCAGTCTATAAAGAGAATTCACAGTAGCTGGACGCTGTTGTCTGCCAATGACTTGAATGCTTGTTTCTGTCACTAAATTTCCAGAGGTAAATACACTGTTCAAACACTGTTTTCATTTGTACCTGTTCTCTCTGGAACATTTTATTAAAATAGTCATTTCTTCAGCTGACATGGTCTCCAGTAATATTTGTGGTCACTATTCACACTGACCGTGTGAAATACAGATAGTCCTCAACTTACGAAAGTTCATTTAGTGACAACAGCACTGAAAAAAAATGACTTATGAATGTTTTTCACAGTTGCAACCTTTCTATCATCCACATAATTACATGATCAAAATTCAGATACTTGGCAACTGGTTTATATTTATGACCATTGCTGTGTCCCAATGTCATGTGATCACCTTTTGTGATCTTCTGTCAAGCAATGTCAATGGGAAACCAGATTCACCTAACAACTGGGATACTAACTTATCAACTTTGGTGATTCACTCAACAATTGTGGTAAGAAAGGTCATAAAAAGGGGCAAAACTCACTTAACAAATGTCTCACTTAAAAACAGACATTTTGGACTCCATTGTGGTTGTAAGTTGAAGACTACCTGTATGCTAGCTGTAGTCTAAGATCACAGATTTGTTATATATTTTATATGGATATAATTGTAAAATTAACTCTAAAATTAACAACAGTGCCACATCCCCCCCCTTTCCCCTTTGCTTTCCTTGTAGTACTTTAGCCTGTGTGTTAATTATGCCTTTTCACTTGATCTTGAAATAAAATGACATTTAAGTACAACATCTAGTCGAGGGGTACTTGAGTAGTGCCTGCTGATTTCAATTAGATACAAGTAGCATCTACTTTGAGGACAGCAGTTCTCCCTAGAAGGCAGTCTAGGGAAGGATTTCTAGGGTGTGCACCTGTTCATACTCAAAGGCAAAGTAAAAAGTCAGCAATTAATATTTCAGGAGCAAAATACAAAGCCAGGTCAGCACAATTGCAATTAGGAAAGAAGTTGTCTTTTTTTTTTTTAAACAGATGCTTTCATTTTGTTGCCCCTGTTTTGTTTATGGGCCTTTATCACAAGATCTCTTTAAATCCCACCCAGGGATTTTCTTTAAAATATCATGGGGAAAAAAAATAAAATTCTATAGCAAATGGTAATGAATATTTTATTTGTGTTCATTAAGGACTGAACTATAATGATGAGGTTTATTCCAGTGCATGAATCCTGCAACCGTTCCTGTCAGGCAGAGGGGAAAATGCCACAGGGGGACTTTGTCAAAATAAATGTATCCTTTATTATTATTATTTTGCACATGCACTTGGGAAGATTTTACCAATGTCATAAAGAAAAATGTGCTGAGTCTACATTGTTTCTTTCCATCTGTAGTAAAGAAGATGTATCATTTTCCCCCCGGTTTCTCACCCTCTTTCCCAAACAGGAGATCCTTGACGTACAACTGTAATTTGAATCTAGAATGTTCCTGTAGCTCAGAAGAGGTGGAGATAGAGGTATTCAGCCAGTTCTGATAGGTTCTGGAGAACCGGTTGCAGAAATTTTGAGTAGTTTGGAGAACCAGCAAATAGGCTGGCCCCGCCCCAGCTGCATCCCAGCCTCCCAACTGAACTTCTTTTGTTAGGTTAGAGGGGTAGGGAGGGAATAGGGATTTTGCATTATCCTTCCCCTGCCACGCCCACAAAGCCATGCCCACAAAGCTATGCCACACCCACAAAACCACGCCCACAGAACCGGTAGTAAAACAATTTGATCCCCACCACTGGGTGGACACTGTGGGTCACACACTCCTTTAATGTTCCTTTTACACAGAGATTTGGGAAAAACATATTCTACCAATAACAGCTAGGTATCCTGGCTGTTCTGACACTGCTTATCTCCAGTGGCTGCTTAAGGATGAACAGTCCATTACGACAGCTCAGGTAACTAGATACTGCACAGCAGCACTGGGGATTCATCAGAAAAATGTGTCTAGTTATGTTATATAACAAATGTGGCTGACCCTTTGTACTGCTTATTGCTTTTCCTTTTAGTATTAAACTGACAACGGTCCACACATTTTTTTTTTACTTTTATTATAGTTAGACCATGTATAATTTACAGACTGGATTTTATCATAGATTTTAGTTGTTATTTACTATTTTACACTAGAATTTGTATGTTTACATGTATTTGTAAACATACAAGTAAATACTTGCATATTTACTGAGTGTTTTTATTTGTTCTGTTCTCTGGCCTATGACTGAAATAAACTGAATTAAATTAGTCATAAGCAGGGGTGGGTTCTGGTTTCTTCTACTGCCGGTTTGCTGAAGGATGCCCTTTGCGCATGCTACGCACCCATGCGCAGTAGGTTAAAAAATGCCTCTGCACATGCACAGAAGCAAAATGCAACATGGTGGCACCTATGCCGCCGCCAATAGAATCAGTTCGGGAGGTTGGCCAGCCGAGTTACTACTTACTCAGCCAAACTGGTGCGAACCAGTAGGAACCCACCTCTGGTCATAAGTCATGGCAGCCATTAAGTGGATCACCATGTGACTATACCGAATTTTACAAAAAAATTCTGCAAATGTTGTTAAATGAATCACTGCAGTCATTAAGCAAACCCATTTTCTTCAATGGATGTGTTTTGCTGTAAACCGGAAATAGACCCTGGTTTCTGGCGAATAATAACAATAATACATCATGGTCAAATGACTGTGGGATGCTGTAAAATGGGGTTAAATTGCCAAATGTGATCATGTGACTATGGGAAAAGGTGATCATTCAAACTCTGAGCCCACTGGGAAGATCCAACATGACTTTTAATAGCTGCTAAGTAACTAAATCAAGGACTGCCTATGCCACTGTTATACAACCTAGGCATTCTGATTGACCCTACCAAGAAAAAAATATCCAACTGCATTATAAAGGTAAAGGTAAAGGTTACTCTTACACATATGTGCTAGTCGTTCCAGACTCTAGGGGGCAGTGCTCATCTCCGTTTCAAAGCCAAAGAGCCAGCGCTGTCCGAAGATGTCTCCATGGTCATGTAGCCGGCCTGACTAAATGCCAATAGGGCATGGAACACTGTTACCTTCCCACCAAAGGTGGTTCCTGTTTTTCTACTTGCATTTTTTACATGCTTTCAAACTGCTAGGTTGGCAGAAGCTGGGACAAGTAATGGGAGCTCACTTGTTACGTGGTGCTAGGGATTCGAACTGCCGAACTGCCACCCTTTCTGATTGACAAGCTCAGCGTCTTAGCCACTAAGCCACTGCGTCCCACTACATTATACTTCATTATAAAATGATACTACAAGACTACACAGATGGACAGGTTCATCCTAGCAAAAGGGTGTTTGGATGCCCAATGAGCCCATGGCCTTCAGTGTAATTTCTTTAAGTGTTTGGTGCAGAAGTCTTTGCAAAAGTAGTGTGATTTTTCACCGACACCACATGGGACAATTTTCTTTACTACCGGTTCTGTGGGCATGGCTTGGTGGGTATGGCAGGGGAAGGATCCTGCAAAATCTCCATTCCAGCCCACTCTGGGGTCAGCCAGAGGTGGCATTTGCGGGTTCTCCGAACTACTCAAATTTTCCACTACCAGTTCTCCAGAACCTGTCAGAACGTGCCAGATTTCACCCCTGATGGGAAGGAATGTAAGAAAAAGTGAAATAAATCCCAATACTGATCTCAAAAATCGAGAGAGTCAAACCCCTTTTGTTTTCACTTTTTATTTGCTTTAATTATGTGCTGGGTAAAGTGCTACCCATCTTATGCACTTTAGTCTTGAGTGGATCACAAAACCCTGCTACCCCAAAGGTAACACTACTCCATACATCAGAATTTCAACAGAATTTGCAGGATTCCAACTTCACTCTGCCCCAAAGCTCTGGATTCCAGACCAGGCTGAAAAGAATGACTAAGCTTGAAATCATCCAATATATTTTACTTGTGGAATGGGAAATGGATGAACCCCAGCCACTCTGTTCCCCTGGTTTTGGTCCCACCTATGATATTTTTCCCCAACAGATTATTTTCATGAGAATGCAGCCTTTGAATTAAAAAAAAAAAAGGTTGCTCATCTATGAAATAAAAGTAGCTTCTAAAGAAATATTACTGATTGACAGTAAAGAGTTTGTCTCAATGGCATTCAGAATGACAATTCTGGAGGAGGAGCCAACGTCGTGATGATACGGATGAGCGGTCTCGATGCTCCGAGACCGTAGCCGATACTTTTGCTGCTGGGTGGTCCAATCAGACCTAAACCATTCTGCAGAGATGGTGAACAGGAAGAATGTGTCTTGCTGATATCAGGGACATCACAAAGTCCCTGATCAATCCAAGAGAAGTTCTTCAAGCCGGTGACAAAATATCCAGCCATAAGTGGTGGAATTAAGCTTTGAATGGTTTTGGACAGTGGGTTATTTTACTTTTTAAATGCTACGTTCGTGGATGGAATTTATACAAGCCTTTTAAAATGAATGGATTAAGTTTTCTTCTATTTTTTCTTTTATTATTATTCTTTGTAACCTATGGACTAAAATTCTCCTTCTTCATTACTGCGGGTGTTTTTCCCCTTTTCTTCTCTAACTCATTCAAGAATTGACTTTCTTTTAACTTGGAATATAAAAAAGATACAAA
Source organism: Natrix helvetica (assembly GCF_964273705.1). Taxonomy (NCBI): domain Eukaryota; kingdom Metazoa; phylum Chordata; class Lepidosauria; order Squamata; family Natricidae; genus Natrix; species Natrix helvetica. The sequence goes on from NC_138552.1 coordinate 68,954,384, forward strand.
AGGAAACAAAGAAAATTGTAACAACAGAAGGAAAGAAAAACACTGCTACTTGGAGGCTGGAAGTTTGTGTATTGGAAACAAAACTCTTTTACTTTCCTCTGGCTTGGCACTTCAAGGTCTCACTGTTTGTTTATAGAGAGTGATAAGAAGAAAAGCATACAGATGTTCCTTTGAAGTATATATTTAACCAGAGAAAAGTGAAAATAAGACCTTATTGTGAATTTATGCTTAATCTTGTAAAAACCTTCCAAGCCAGAGCAGCAGTGTTTGTCAGCTGGAGATAATGGCACAATTTCAACAGCAGAAAGAAACTCTAAGCCTGCAAAAGATATTGTTATAAATTCAGAAATTATCAAACACATTTGAGAGGATGGAGAAGAAGTTGGAAAACCTAGAGCGTCTAACAATAAAATATGATGAAGAAGTTGGAGATGTTTATCAAGTGAAAAAAGTGGAGGTTAGAGTCCTAAAAACCGAAGAGGAAAATGACTGTAAAGAAATTAAATCCGCTGATATCTATGATGATTGGTTTGTGTCTGGAAATGAAAAGTGTGGAACATTGAAAGAGGAATTAAATGTAGGGGAACTCTACCCCAGATGGCAAGATACAGAAGAAGAAAAAAACAAAAGAATTTATGGATTTAAAGAGAGAAATTTTATTAGCAACATCATTGATAACACTACTGACAATTAAAGATAAGCTGATTAAGGAAACAGAAGAAGGGCATCAAAATTACATGAGAGACTTAATAAGCAATGAGTTGCTAAGAGGAGTCCATACAAATTTGATTAAGGAGATGATTAGAGGACTGATACCAAAAATGGCAGAAGACCATTTTGCTACTGGAAAGATACAGATTGATAGATGGAAGTGTATAATTTAAAACTAGATAAACTTAGTGAAATTTAGTGACAATAGATATAGTCAAATAAATAATTGATAATGATAATAATGTATACATATGTATTGTTATGATAAGTAATAATTGGATATGAATATCGAATGGTACCCATGAAAGGAAGATTAGAAATCTTTTTGGCTATATATAAAGGTTAATAAAAAAGAACTAAGTTAAATTTAGTTAAGTTTTGTTTATTAGGGGGAAAATGTTATGATAAAGGACACAGTCAAATAAAGGAGGGATAATGATAACAATGTATATATATGTGCATGGGTACAACATAAGGAAAGTAGATGTAAATTTTAAACAGTGATTTGGAAAGGAGGATTAGAAATTTTTGTTACTAAATATTATGGATGTTTAGCCAGAATAGGCCATAAGGATTCAGTGTTATTGGAGGATATTAGAAATAGCAAATGAAATGCCAGTATGTGGTTATGTTTTAAATCTTGGTATATTTTATGATGAAGGGCGTTTAAACAATTTTAGTCAAAAGAAAATGGAGGTAGGAGGATGGTAATATGTATAAAAATACCTGAGTTAAAATACTTGAGTTAATATCAATTATAGTTGATGATTGTGGAAGAGATGCACAAAAGCCTTTTGTAACCAACTGATACACTTTCTACAGTATGTAAAGAAGGAGGATTCTTTGTGTTGTGTTTGTTTTGAAAATTAAAAATAAATTAAAAAATATTTAAAAAAAGAAAAAAAAAAGAATGACAATTCTGATAATTCTGAGTGAGGAGGTGCCTAGCCTAAGGCGATGCCTCTATAAATATATTTTTTTTTAAAAAAACTACACACACACACACACACACACACACACACACACACACACAGCTGAACATTTCTATGCCAAAAAGCTCAGCTTGGTTTGTTTTCAACTTTTAGATGAGCACAAGCTGCTTGGGGAAAAAAATCCATGACTGGTGAATCATATTCTCAAATGTGTGGTCATCTATAGCTCACTTATAGACATTGCATTAGCAAGCTTTATTTTGATGTCCACTGTTTTGCAATGCTGTCTGCTAAGAACATTTGACCCCCTTTCCTTGTGCAACCCTGCTCAGAAGCAGATGTGCTGCTCCATGACAAATCAATTTGTCAGTCATGATTGATCAGGTTATGGAAAAACTTAGCCTCCTCCATTTGGTATCACCACATTCGACAGGCATGTGGGAAGAGGCATGGGTTTTTCAAAGAAAGCATGCCAGAGGGGCATTTCCCAACCTGCTGTGATTACCTTTTGGGAGGTGCTGAGACAGATGTTGATTTCTGGTTTCAGTTTCTAGGAGGCCCCTACAGTTCTCGTTCTTTAGACAAAGGGAAATTTTGAATTTGCAGAACTTGCCACTGAATGTATCTTCTGAGAATTCTCTTCTTCTTCTGAATTATTAACAGAAGAAGAACACCCTTAAAACACTGTGGATTTTGACCAGAGGAGGAGCTGACGTCCTGATGACATGACCTGCAATCTCAAAATCCCGAGATCGCAGTTGATACTTTTGCCGCTGGACAGTCCATATGAACATAAACTGTCACGCAGAGATGGCGATCGGGAAGAATACATCTTGCTGATCTCAGGGACCCCGCAAAATTCCTGATTGATCCAAGAGAAGTTATTCTAGCCAGCGACAAAAGCGCAGCCATAAGCTGATGAAGTTGGGACAGCTCCGGAATGGAAGGAAACGGAAAGAGGAAGTGTGTACAGCTGGTGAGGAAATTTTACTGTTTTTAAAGAGACTGCCCCCAAAAAACTTAAATATAAATTAAGTGTGAGAACAGAAGAAATAAGCGGTGAAATTAAGCTACACTGAATTGCATTGGACAGTGTGCTATCTTTCTTTTTAAATGCTATTTTATGGATAGAATTTGCGCAAAACTTTTTAAAGTGAACGGAATAGTTTTTCTTCTCCTTTTTTATTTTTGTAACCTATGGATTGAAATTCTTTTTTTTATTTCTATATGAGTTTTTTCCTTTTTTCTATTTTGCCTCATTTAAGAATTTTACTTCTTTTAAATCTGGAATATAAAAAAAAATACAAAAGGAGTACAAAGAGGCTTGTAACATTAAGGGGAAAGGAAGCAACACTGCCATTTGGAGGCTGGAGGTTTGAGCCTTGGAAACATTGTACTATCACTTCTCTCTGTGATCATTTTGATTTTGCACTTTAAGACCTTGCAGCTTGTTTACAGAAAGTGATAAGAAGAGCACGGAGTGTTTATGCAGGTGTTCTTTTGAACCTTATTGTCAGCTGGAGAAAAGTGAAAACAAGGTCTTTTTGTGAGAGATTATAAATGAATTTGTGGTTAATCTAATAGAAAGCTTTGAAAACCAGAGTGTCAGTGTTTACCAGTTGAAAGAATGGCACAATATCAACATCAAAAAGAAACTTTAATATTGCAAGAGATAATGTTTGGAATTCAAAAATTACTAGAAGTATCAGAGAGAATTGAGGAGAAACTGGAAAACATAGAGCAAAATATGATGGAGAATTTCAATTGGAAAAAGTGGAGGCTAGAGTCCTAAAAATGGAAGAGAAAAACAAGCACAAAGACAAGAAACTTGTTGACATCTACGGTGAATGGAGTGTGGCTGGAAATGGAGAGAGTGGAAATATTATCAAGGAAATAATCAGAAGATTAATTCCACAAATGGCAAAAGGAATAAGATTGCATTATTACTGGAAAGATACAGGTTGATATATGAAAGCTTATAACAAAAAAATAGTTAAATTTAGTTAAATTTAGAGCATTATGTAAAAAATGAAGTGATAATGGATATGGTTAAATAAATAATTGACAATGATAATAATGTAATGCCATTATGTGATTATGTTTTAAACTTTGGAATATTCTATGCAAAAGGATGTTAAAACAATTATAGTCAAATGAAAATTGACATATGATGATAGTAATATCTATAAATATATTTGATTTAAAATATATGATTTGATATGAATTATAGGTGATGACTGTGGAAGAGATGCACAAAAGCTTTTTGTAACCAATTGACACACTTTCTGTAGTATGTAAAGAAAGAGGATTCTTTGTGTTGTGTTTGTTTGTATTTATGCAAAAATAAAAATAAAAATTTTCAAAAAAACCCCACTAGATTTCCCCCCACAAATGTCAGGTTATGGATTTTTGGAATTTATGATCACTGAAATAAATTGGGTGGGGGTTTTTTAGTGTTGCTTTGTAATGTTTTCCTGTTGCTGTATGCATTTTTAGTTAGTTAGTTTTGCACAGTGATTAAGTTTTACTCTGTCACCTTTTTTTATTTCTTGTTTTTATTGTTTTAAACTTTTTTTATTAACTGCCCAGAGGACATTCTTTATTGGATAATAAAAACATGATCTAGCTTAGTAATGAACTAATTAGTGTACACCTCTCCTTCTCCCGTTCTGCCTTCACTATTCTTCATTTTTAAAAGGCTCATTTCTAACATCTACTGATGGCAGCAGCTTGGTAGATACAGAAAAGGGAAGCATCTTTCTCATTAGCAGTTTCTAAACTGCAGAACTCTGTTTTAGGGAGGTCATTTGCTCCATCCATTGTTTGATCATATTTTCTCCAAGATAAAATGTTCAACCAAATCAGAAGCCTGAAATATAAATTGTATGTTCTCCTTTGTTTATCTGACATAGGTGACCATTGTTTTATGTTTAAAGGCAAGGAAAGGTTAGGGGGCTGTAGTACATGGAGTCCTTGACTTATAATCATCCACTTAGGTACTATTTGGTTACAATAGCACTGGGGTAAAAAAGACTTACAATCAGTCTTCACACTTACAATCCTCATAGCGGCCCAACCTTCATGTGACCAGAATTTGGGTGTTTGACATGAATTTATGATAGCTGCAACATTCAAGGATCATTTGCTCAACATTTGTAACCGTCCCAGCTGGCTTCTAACATGCTAAGTCAACGAACTAGCCAGATTTTTTTTAAATAACAGCATGATTCACTTAACAACTGCAGTGATTCACTTAAAACAGCTGCTTTGCTTAACAACAGAAATTCTGATCCCAATTCTGGTCAAACATTGAGGATTACCTGTGCTGCATACATCCATTGCCCTTACCTTGCCTTTGATCACTTCCTTTCTCTCATGTTACTCTGTAGAATTTTGTTATTGGCACTAATCTCACGTATTTCTGATACTTAATGATTATGTACTATAATTCCCCATAGGGGGGGTCCTTTTGTAATACAAGTGAAATTTGTATCCTGCATTTGTCCAATGTATATAACCGTGATGGTGCACCTATGGCACGCGTGCCAGAAGTGGCGCGTCGTGCCCTCTCTGTGGGCAAGCAAGCCGCCACCCCAGTTCAACTCTACCATTCATGCGCAGGCACCTCTCACCGGCCAGCTGGTCTTTGGGTCTCTGCTGTGCATGTGAGGGGGCATGTGCATACACGGAGGCGTATGCATCGGGGATGCACATGCATTGTATGGGGGGGGGATAATTAATATTTTTGTCAGTGCAATTCCCATGGCTAGGCTTGGCTGAGCCTAGTAGAAGTAGGTTTTTTCTTCATTGTGGCCGCAGGCGTGAATTCCACTTAAAGGTGAGGAAATCATACTCTCCGCTGCACATCTTTTGAACAAACTCTTCTGCGCAGCAGAAAGGCAATTGAAAAAACTTCTGAGGCACAGTAAGAGACTTCTGCTTTATCTTTGTAAAAGGAGTCGTGCTCTTCTTATCACCTTTCCCTTCATCTTTTCTTTTCATGAAAGATACATTTAAAGCCAGGAAGGGGGCAGTGGAGGAGCGGGGAGGCTGTGTTCCTTCAATCCATTCTCCTTGCCTCTGGATACAAACTCCAGACTTTAGAAGGAAAGACTGGGAATATACTCCATCTGAAAAGATCTGGAGTATTTTTGACCCAACTATGTTAACCCATAAAGAACATTAGAGTGCAACAGAGGTTCCATCTTCAAGCTTCAAAGCCTTTCAGAATGAAAGAATCAATTGTCTGCCTTGCGCCTGAGGGTTTAGATTCGTAATGTCATATGTGTGCCACAAAGGCCTTCCTAGCAAGGGAAAAAAAATAAAACCCTCAGGTCTGCAATGCTGTAATGAAAAAAAAAAACATATCTTCTAACCACAACACATGCTATAGTGCATTTCCTCTCCTTTCTACAGGCACCTAGGAGTCAGAGGTTGGTTTCAAATCCTGGAGCTACCGGTTCGCTTGTGCTCTCCTGCGCGCTACACTTCTGCACAGGCACATCAGCATCTGGGTAGGTGGGTGGAGCCTCTCATCACCACTACTATCGGTTTGGCCAATCTGGGCCAAGCTGGGAGCAACTCACCTCTTCTAGAGTCCCCTGAAGTCACTCTGTTTTGAACAGCGTTCTTTATGCATCCATTTTGAATCCCAGCAAATTTGCTTTTCCACTCATTCCTGTTATATTATGAAGACCAAACTTACAAAATCAAGAATAGTTTTCATACTGAATATGCGTAATCCCAACACCAATAGCAAGAAGCCATGATTTGCAAACCATAATTTCTGAGCTCACTGTTTATGTGAAATGAATCTATTTTTCACTGGTAGTTATTAACTTTAGCTGAAATCTGCCCCAATAGATTATTGTTCCTTCTGTCACGTCAGTTAAAAATATTTTTTTTAATTCATATACTACATTGGGGGCTTCCAAACTTGACAACTTTAAGACTTGTGGGCCTCAGCTTTCAGAATGCTGGCTGAAGAATTCTGGGAGTTAAATCCACTTGTCATAAAGTCATCAAGTTTTGGAGACCGCTGTAACTACATCAATACTAGAATTGTATGCAGATAATGTTTCTGGTGTCCATCTATTTTGTCATTTTATATTTACTAGATATCAGTCAGAGTTATGTCTGGAGTTTTAGGGACACATTGTGTGGTACCACTTTTCCTAACATGGATTCTACTGCATTTCATTCTCCCTAAAGATTCTCCCTTATTTTGTTACATCTGCAGATCCTGGTTCAAAACACAAGTTCAGCACTTCAGATTTAGTTCCAAGGATTTAGAGCTAGAGAATGCGCAGGAATGCAAATAAAGCACCTGTCTATGGCTTCTGAAAGCAGCAACATGCAGCAAGTCCAGGAAAAATATGCAGCTGCTTCAAAGACATGCAGATGGAGGGTACATTCACACTTCTCTATCCTCTAATGCTCCCTTTAGAACTGAATCCAAAATGCTGGACAGGTCTAATGTTTAATATGGTACATCACTGAATTTTAAAGAACATATTTATTGTAAGAAGTATAATACGTGGCAACCTATTGGCAGAGTGTAGGGAAAAGGAAGTGATGGGAAACAAGGAACATACCTTCACTTAACCATTTATAGTTGTCCCAAACTTCCTGTCCTCTACACATCTCTCCTAGGACTTATTGTATACTAAATATTAAACACAAAGACATTTCTATGAGTTCACAATAATCTCTGTATCAGAGAAAGAATAAAGTCAAGGCTATTTGATATGCACGATTAAGTTTGGAAAGGGAGATGGACTTTTGCTTCATAATAGATTGGAACACAAGACAGAAGTTTGGCTATCGTATTGTTTGCTTCCAGTGTTTCAAAATTGTCTATTGCTGGAGGAGGACATTCATGTTATAAAACCTCACTGGAATGAAACAAGATCAATAGTACACAAAGTGAAGTGCTGAAATCCTTCTTAAAATCAAATGTAATTCTAGAAGTTAGAACCAGTGGTGGGCTGCTGACGGTTCAGACAGGTTCTCCTGAACTGGTAGTTCTGAGCACTGGTTGGCCCCACTCACCAGCCCCAAACCTATCCTGTCTAGATATCCCACTTTCTGGCTCGCTTGCTCTGCCCCGCAGCCAAGCTGATTTACATGCCTCTCAGATTCTACTAACCCTAGACTGACCTAGGTGTCCATCCCGTTTTAGGTGTTGTGCACAAGTGCAGAAGGCACACATGCATAGTGGGCATGCGCAAAGTGGGTGGGTGCGTTTGCTCATATTTTCGGTGAACTGGTTGTTAAAATATGTGCAGCCCACCTCTGGTTAGAACTACTTACTGAATACTTACAAAGCTCATAATTGTGGTAGGATAGTCCCTGCGTAGCAATCAAAATTGGGACCTCCAACTTTTCACTGTGAACACTAAACAGAAAATCCCATGCCCACAATGTTGGCAAATGCCTCAAAAAGGACTCTCCCTAGTTTCTTGGGTTGTAAAGGCAAGGAGGGAAAGATGTGTTCTCAAACTTGCAGTATAACCTTACAACATGGGTCTCCAAACTTGGCAACTTTAAGATGTGCAGACTTCAACTTCCCAGAATTCCTCAGCCAGCCATTGAGTAGTGATCAGCCCATCCTAAGACACCTTTCTATGATATTCAAATGGTATTATTTATGGAAGCAGGGTAAGTGTCACTCACAAAAGATCAGGTCCACACTTGAAAGTCCAATTAAACCGATTTATGTATAGGAATCTTTTCAAATATCAGTCAGCACCTGCTTGGAGTTATCTATGACTCCACCAACTTCAAGGGAAGTTGGACTTAGCTCGCTTATGGCTATGTACAGATTCTAGACTTCCCACCCTTTTTACTCCACTCCCAGGTTCTGCCACTTGTCTCCTACAGAGAGACCAAACTAATGTTACCTATTAATTATGGATACAACTGAAATAAAAACATGAAATATCAAAGTTTAATCAAATCTGATACTTGATTAAACAATTTACTAGATTTTCTTAATTGTTTTCCATTGCAAACGATGTTTGCAAGATTGACCATGTGGAACTGTTCTCTCTATTTTGAAGAAAAATACCAAGCCAAATTGTGCAGCAGAATTTCCACTTTGGTTCTCAGTATGATTGCGCATCTTATTCAGACTTTCACATCCATTCCCAAAAATTACCTTTGTCCAGGGGGTGTGCAGTGGATTGTTGCGTGAAAATAAATAAAATGAAAGAGGTTTTTGTCAATTTAATTAGTTCCTTAATTTACATTTGCATATGAGTGCATACAAATATTTCAGCATTCTGAATGAGAAGTGATCTGGAATCAAACATTTAACCTCTATCCAAGTCTACGTTCAGATAGTTACTACCTTAACAAGTCCATATCCAACCAAATATATTATTGCCACCAGCACTTTTTGCCACCCTGGAGAAGAAAGCCTTGGCAAACAATGGGTGAAGGTGAATGACAAAAGGCGCTTTATTGGTGAATATAGCCTACTGAACTTTGTTTTGAAACGGGGCTATGAAATGGGGATGGCTTTGAACTTTCAATGCCAGCTTTGAAATACAACCCTAATTAGCTCTGAAGGGCACTTGATTGGCTTTGGAATTAGGGTGTCACCTTTGAAATCTAAAACACTCATTTCAAAGCTTTGAAATCTAAACCATACAAAATGGATCTGTTCAAAAGGGAAGAACAACTTGGTTGAATCTGGTGCGAGGTTGGTGATTCTTCCCCCCCTTTTTTTGTGGGGGGGAGGACAATTTGGGTGGGTGCGTCATGGTTGCTTTGCTGTATTCCAGAATTAGGGCAGGGGGAGGGGATATCTGAAAAGAAAAAAGTACAACACTGTTTTAGTTAACAGGAATAATTTTTGAAAAGCAAAATAAGTAAAAAAATAAAATAAAATCCATTAACTTTCTAGTTTGCATGAGTAGGAAGGGATTGTGGCTTTTTTGTAACCACAATTGAACAGTGAGTGCATTGTCTCACTGTTCAATTAATATATATTTATGATTCTAAAGTTTGCCAGCTACTCTTAACTATAAAGACCATGTTTAACTATTTTCTGTTCTTCGAAGACAAACTACAAACAAACCTTTTTCTCAAAGCATACCATCAACGACTAGCTGAATATTAGATGAATATTGTGTCTTACCCATATCTGTCAGCTATGTTTGTGTGGCCTTTTTCTGTTGCACACCTTTTATTTCAATATTTGGAATACTGCTGTACACTTAATTGTGAAACTTGTTTTCTAAATCCACATACACACCCACTGAAGCTGTGCTCCCAACGTAAAACAAGGTTTCTCTTCTTGAAACACTGCTGAAGTCGCCAAAAACCCATCTCTCTGCATTTTTCTGCCTCCTGTTTATTTATGTAAGAGCAGCACATAGAATTTAATAATTCTTGAGTGTTAGATGCATTAACTGAGAATCTGAGCATATTTTATATTTTTAGGTTTAATATTACAGGTACTCCTTGACCAGGGGTGGTTTCTGCCGGCATTATTACAGGTTCGGCACCTGAAAAAAATTATGTGCGTGGGCATTTGTACTTAAAAAGGTCTGCGCCCGCGCACAACATTAAAAAAGCAAAAGAAATACATTTTTTCAATGAAAATTGTTCTGCGCATGTGCAGGACAGAAAATCAAGGCGGCAGCACTGAGGATAGAACCATTTTGGTCATGTGTCCAGTGGAGTTACTACCTATTTGGCTGAACTTTTCCAAACCGGTAGGAACCCACCTCTGTCCTTGACTTACCATTCATTTAGTGATAGCTCAAACTTACAATACACTGAAAAAAGTCACCGATGGACATTTTTCACACTTATGACTTATGACATTGTCATGTGATCAAAATTTGGATGCCTGGCAACTGCATGTATTTTTGATGGCAATGTGCCAGGGTCACCTTTTGTGATCTTCTGACAAGCAAAGTCAATAGGGAAGCCAGATTCCCTTAACAACTGTGTTACTAACTTAACATCTACGGCTACAGTAATTCACTTAACAACTGTGGCAAGAAAGGTTATTAAATGGGACAAAGTAATCTTGCTTGGAAATAGAAATTTTGAGCTTAGTTGTGGTCATAAGTTGAGAACTACCTGTAGTCGCTTTTCAGGGCCGTTTAAAGAAATTAAGACAGACATGAGAGCCTACTTACCTATGCCTGCTTATCCATATATTCTTCATTAATATCTTACTAGTTAGGCCATATTAAATACCATGCAATGCAGCTTTTTACGTAACAGGAGTTCCTTTTCATCTTCCACAGCCCATATCTACCAGATCTGCTCTATATAGTCTTCTGAACCACTGGAGCATTGGGAGGGCAGGCAGAAATAGAGAGAGAAGGTGAATCTCTCAGAGTTATTTATTCTACCAGACGGTAGATGCACTTGGTTGCAATTTCTTGCAAGGACATAATCTGAGCAGGTGTTTGGTTAAGAGAGCTTTATAAGCAACCAGTAATGACATTAAGCATTGCATATGTTTTAAATAAGCCACCAATTCTTCCATTCTTTTCCAGAGGGTTTGCAGACACATCTCTTTGCCCACCCCTAGCATAAAAAATGTCACTCTGGAAGTGATTAATGGACTAACGTAAGGCCGCCTCACCTCCTGCCTGTGTGCATTTGTTTGCTTCCTCCCCATTGTCAACCCTGAAGTTGGCCGAACTGTAGCCATTTTCCTTTTTATAGTTTTCTCTAGGGAGGTTTCTTTTCTTATTGCTTCAGGGCTGACGGCCTGAAGCAAAGGGACCAGGGAGGGGAGGGGTGTAGAGAAAGCTGGGGTATTATAGCCTAAATAAAATTCTTTCCTCTGGGAATCAAGGATGTTGGTGCAGGTGTTCGAAAGGTGGACACTGAGGTCATCTAGCAATTGGACTGTAGGCTGATTGGACTATGTGACTGGAGACTCTGGGGGGAAGTGACAAGTTTTATCTTTAATTGGGTGAAAAACCAGTGGAACTTAGAGGCAGTTTTTCACCAGGAACATGCCAATTTGATATGTTCCAATAAAATGTTCTGAGAGGACATTGCCTACCTCAGAGTTCTTATTGCATGGGATGTATTACTTTGAACCCTGACACCCATCTTTGTCAATGTTAAAGCAAATTTTGTGTTATTATTTTAATGTTTTATATAGCTGTTTTTACTGATTGTAAGCCACCTAGAGACACCTCCAGGTGAGATGATCAACATATCAGATTAATAAATTAAATAAGTAGTAGCTGATGAGTCCTTAGTTTCACAGTAGATTGAAGTTTTCTCTTTCTCTTTCAACTTCTTTAGGTTAGGTGGTTGCAAAGAAGAAATTCATCTTCAGATTGCTAGAAGCTCATTGCCATTAGCAAGCACCTATAACTTCTGTCCGGCAGGTTAAATATGTGTGTTTCAGAAGGATCCAGATGTTGGAAAGTTGTTCTCAAACAAATACAGGCTCCCATAGCTTCAGTGCCTGATTTGCAATCTTAATTACTGTTAAATTTCAGCGAGGCAAAGAATAAGATTTTAAAATTCAAGTTGCTAGATGTGAAAAACATTTCCATAGTCTTATTGGGTCTGTGTGCTTACACAGAGCAAAACAGAAGTTCTGCCACACTAATATGATATGGTTTCAGCATTACTAATTCTGACAGCAAGCTTATAAGCAGTGTTCAAAGATCTAGTCCTAAATATATTCATTAATTTACATTCCACCACCCTATTTTATGCTTTGCATTAAAAAAAGAGAGACACGTTAAACTCTAAAACGAATGGATTACTGAAGGAAAAAAAGAAATGCTTTCATTGCTAAAGTCAAATCTATGTAGCTTTCTATTTTTGAGAAGGGCAGGGTTGACTTTAAAACTGATGGATGTTTTGATCACGTTCCATCGAAGGACAGATTAAGCCTTTTCACATAACATGGAAATAGTTTTAAAAAGAGTAAGAGAAAACACAAGAGTCTAGAGTTATATATTGTAACAAATGCATTCAGGTATCTGACTTTTGCACATCCGTTGTGTGTTCTACTTTATTAAACATTCACAAAAATGATTGCAGGTATGCTCTTTATTGACAGCTCTGGACATTTTTCTTGCTGCATGGAGAAGAGATGGGGGCCTTGGGGAAAAATATTTGAAGTGCTCCAAATTCTGCAAGACAAGATCTTTCTACCTTGTGCTCATTTCTGAATTGAAGTGAACTTACATCCAATTTGACATGGATAGGATCATCATGTTGTTAATGTTCTTACAGAAAACTAGCCATGACTGTCCCTGAAGGATTCCTGGAGATCAACCCAATGAATATGACAGAGGGAAATTTATTGAATACACGAGAATGATAGTAGCAATTGCATTTATCTGTTTTTGTTTTGTTCCTGGGGAGGAAAGCTATAGCAAATGGAGACAGCATACTATTTAGCAGAGAGATCACCCTGCCAACAAAAGTGCATATAGTCAAGGCTATGGTTTCCCCAGTTTCAATGTATGGCTGTGAAAGTTGGACCATAAGGAAGGCTAAGCGCCAAAGAATTGAATTAAGCACCTTTGAACTATGGTGCTAGAGAAGACTGCTGTGAGTTCCTTGGACTGCAAAGTGATCAAACCGGTCAGTCCTAGAGGAGATCAACCCTGACTGCTCTTTAGAAGGCCCGATCCTGAAGATGAAACTCAAATACTTTGGCCACCTAATGAGAAGGAAGGAGTCACTGGAGAAGAGCCAAATGCTGGGAATGATTGAGGACAAAAGAAGAAGGGATGACAGAGAATAAGATGGCTGGATGGAGTCACCGAAGCAGTAGGCGTGAGCTTAAATGGACTCCGGGAGATGACAGGAAGGCCTGAAGGAACATTGTCCGTGGGGTCACAATGGGTCAGACACGACTTTGCAAGTAACAAAAACAACATTTTTTAAAATTTATTAGATTTATCTTGCCTGCTTATAATTTTATAAGTAAACCATGTTTTTTTTTATAAGTAAACAAACATATTTAATACTTCTACACAAGAATTGGGTTGAGAGACAGTGACTGGCCCAAAATCACCCAGGCAACTTACTTGTTCTAAGGCAGGACTAGAACTCATAGTCACTTGATATCTAGTCCAGCACCTTCACTACTATAAAGGAAATTCTTGACTTAAAACCGTTCATTTAGTGACCATTTGAAGTTACAATGGCATTGAAAAAAACTTATTTATGATCATTTTTCACACTCATTACCATTGCAACATTTCCATGATTTATATTTGGATGCTTGACAATTTTTTGATGAGGTGAAAGGATAGTTGGGAGCCCCAGGGTTATATGATCAACTTTTGCATCCTTCTGACAAGCAAAGTCAGTGGATAAACCAGATTCACTTAACAACCATGTTACTAATTTAATAACTGCAGTGATTCAGTTAACAAATGTGACAAGAAAAGTTGTAAAATGGGGCAAAGTCACTGTATTTTTCGGAGTATAAGATACACCAAGATTTTGAAGAGGCAAATTTTAAAAAACAGTTTTTGCATTCTGCAGACCTCCCAAAAATGGCCCATTTCCCCCTGAAAATGGGCCATTTTTTGGTCACAAAAATGGCATGCATAGCCTTTAGGAGGCTTATAGAGTGTTCCTGGGGGCTGGGGGGCAAAAACAAGCAAAAAAAACCCAGCCCGTTTTTAGCTCTTTTTTGCCCTCCCCAGCCCCCAGGAACATTCTATAAGCCTCCTAAAGGCTATGCACAACCATTCTTGCAAAGGGGGCAGGGTTTCGGGAGTCCAAAAATGCTGTATTCAGTGTATAAGACGCACCCAGATTTTGATTTTTTAAAAGAATTCTAAAATAACTCACAAACAATACAAATACACGTGTGTCCAAAAGTTAGGCACCCTTGGTCAAAATGTACACTTCAATAAATCCTTAAGCAAACAGAAAATGGCAAAATTTCTACATGATGCAAAACTACACAGTGTTCTACAAATTTCAATGCATACTTAACAATTGATGTGCAGTTATTAAAAGATTCAAGGTAAGAAGATACGCAGGGGCAGAGGTTTGGATACTCTTTCAGGCAGTACTTTGTAATACCTCCTTTGGCAAACATCTTCTGTAGTCAGCTGAGTCGTTCTAGCTTTGCTTTTGGAATTGATTCTCACACTTCATTAACAGAACTTTTCCAACTCAGAAACATTCTGAGACTTCTTGGTATGCATTGTACTTGGAGATCACCCCACAGATTTTCAATAATATCTAGGAACTGGGAAGACCATTGCAAATCCTGGGTTTACTTGTAACAGGTTCATGATTTATTTGGAGGTATTTGGAGATTTTCACCCTCTTTCTTTGGGGTGGGTGGGAAGGTGCGTCTTATACTCTGAAAAATTAGAGTCTTATACTCTAACCAATTTCTCAGTTAGCAACCTAAATGTTGGATTCAATTGTGGTTGTAAGTCGAGGATTACCTGTACCAAACTCATTCAGGATAAAAATTGTTCACCTTGCCTTGAATGTGGTGACAAAAATTGTGTTGTCCAAAATCAACCTTACATATTTCATACATGCAAAATTCAGAAAATGAAACTTTAGCTTTGTTTAGGGAATTCTGGAAGTTGAAGTCCACTCACATCTTAAAAGTTGCCATGTTTGAAAAATAGTGAATGAGAACAGTAACATTCTTGCTTTGTTTGAATTGGAGAATGTCGAAGAGATATGAATGGATACAAGGACTTTCCTGATAATTTCAATCATTAAGATAAAATCACATCAATTATTTAGCATTTCCATAGCTGCAAATTCTGTACATATCAGCAATTTGCTCTAATGTCACTTTTTTTTAAAAAAAAAACTTTTTTTTTTAAACTGTAGGCCATTAAGATCAAATCACCTATGGCAGTTCGCATTTTTGCATCTGTGAACTTGTACAAGTGTTCACATCTCAAATTTAGTGATATAAGTTGGTTTAGGCAATTAGAAAATTAAAAAAAAGTTAGTGTGTTATTTAATCAAATGCTTCTGTTTCTCAGATTCCACGAATTATCAGGTTGGGATATATAGATCTATGTTTTTCCCCAAAATTCCTTCCAACATTTGGCTTGATTTAATAAAATACAGGGCTTCAGGTATTACTTTAGAGATAATTATTGGATATGTATGCATTATTGGATATAATAATTTATTATAATGTTGTTGGCCTCATTTGCAAAACATGAAATACCCCTTCCCCCCATCTGCATTTCCAGCAGCCTCTTAACCTATTTTCATATCTTCAAACAATGTTCAAGCATTGTTATGGTTGGCTGTAAGGTCAGCCAGATGTTTAATTGGATTTGGCATTTTTATCCACTTATCAAGTCCCTTCCAGGGATCTGGAATTGGCAGATAGTAATGTTCATTGTTTGATGATGTAAAGGTATCATCCCAACATGCAAGATGTTCCAAATAAAGCTGCTTTTTGCAATTGATTGATGCTGATTTTCTCAATGTTGGTGGCCTTCAAGTGCTGCTCCAGTTGTTGGAGTTACATCCAAAGCATTCATCACTATTGGTAGCATTATTATTAAATGCAATCCAGGAAAGCCTGTGTTTGCTGGCATTCCTTCGTTTCCTGAATAAGAATAGTTTGTATTCAAATGTCTCCACATTTATGCCTAACATTGTATATAATCTTTCCCCAACTTTTATTAACCTTTTATTCTGAAAAGAAGAGAAATCTGCAGATATTTCACCATCCTCTCTGACCGAGCTGTGGAAAAATATATATTTGGTAATTCACGTGGGTTTACTCCCCTTAAAATCCATTTATTTTGCATTCATCACAAAGTCTAAGAAAAGTGAGAGTTCATACAAGTTGCTGCCCTGATGATGATGATATTGATGACATTGATGATGATGATGGTGGTGGTGGTGGTGGTGAAGACTGATATACCCATAAGTTTCCACTAGTGTGGCCATCAAGACCATATTGACTAGAAGCAGATCTCAGTGGTACATTTTGAGTCTCAGACTCAGGTAAGGTAAAGGTTCCCTTCACACATATGTGCTAGTTGTTCCTGACTCTAGAGGGCAGTGCTTATCTCTGTTTCAAAGCCAAAGAGCCACCGCTGTCTGAAGACATCTCTGTGGTCAGGTGGCCAGCTTGTCTAAACACAGAAGGCACAAGGAGCACTGTTACTTTCTTACCAAAGGTGGTCCCTATTTTTTCTACTTGCATTTTTATATGCTTTTGAACTGCTAGGTTGGCAGAAGCTGGGACAAGTAACGGGAGCTCACTCCGTTACACCGTGCTAGGGATTCGAACCGCCAAACTGCCGACATTTCTGATCAACAAGCGCAGTGCCTTAGCCACTGAGCCACCCTCTTCAGCCTCAGAGTCTGGGACTAATAATGAACAGTTCTGGCTCAAGGGATGCAGTTCTCAAAATAATCCTTCCCTGCTGTGTTTTTGTTGAAGACATGGACATTTTATGTCTTCTTTCTCCCTTGTATTTCAATGACGTGTCAGACAATGTAATCTGGGTCTAAAGCCTGGCACATCTGAAAAAAAAATGCCAGTGATACCAAACCACTGTCTAGGTTAGGAATTTGGATCCAAGTCAAAACATTTCTGTTCTCTAACTATTAGTGTACCCAGCTAACTGCTGGGAAAGTCTATTGCTGAAAAGATAGAGAGAAACAGCACCTGCTTTCTCACGCATCTCAATAAAAATGCAAGGCAGCCTATGCAGAAACTGTGCGGAAGCACCATTCATATGGTGATTCCTTTGTATCTGAATAATTTCTTTTCAGGTGCCTCGATGAATGCCAAGTTAGAGGAAGGATTTTGATCCTTCTGCTCCTTAAGTTTGTTCATGACCATGTTTAGTGTCTAGCTGATTCTGAAGATCAAACACCACTCCTTTGTCTGAACACTCAATAAAAGGTTGAGTTGCGGGTTCCAATCCAAATCAAGTATGCCTGAATAAAATATATTTAGACAACATGACCTCAAACAAAATTAATCAAAACCTAGATTTTGCCTGGTCACAGGAAAAAGGAATTGTTTAAAAAAAAACTCAAAAAAACCTCCAACTCTATGTTATTTGTAAGCTTGACTAATAGCAAACAGGGAATTGGAGAACGAAATGCCTTTTGCTTTATTCAGACAAACTGTGCACCATCCAGAAAGGTACTAAGTAATTGACTGAATTCCAAGTCAAGTCAATTCAGTCCATGAAATTGTATAATGTTTACCATTAGGCTGGCAAGATAGTTGGCACTAATATTAGAAGGTCTGGGAAAGATCCTTGGCTGTGTGTCTAAATAGTTCTATATTAACTCTCATATAAATAGCTTGTTTTTCAAAATTGCTGGTAGTGATCTTTGCTTTAAAGAAACACTTTGACATCCAACAGCTGGAATAAATCTGCTTCATTTTCCTTTTTTTTTTTTGATGGATAAAACTTTATAGAAGAACTATCTGTTCTATGAAGGAAATTTCACTGTAATTTAGCCTGGAAGTACTGATAAAATAAAGTAAGATTAATTTTCCCCTTATGGGGAAATTCATTTTGTTTATATCTGATGGTAGATAGGAAGTAATAATTAATCAGATGAGGATAGTTTGTTTTTAATCTTTCTGAAACCATTGAAATGTTCGTTCTTACCACCGATGAAGCAAAAATAGCATTGTAAACTAAGAGACACATGATCCGCAACAATATAGATAAGATAATGCTCAAATGAATATTTAAATTCTGTTGATATCAATGAGGCATGCTGACATGTTTTTCATTGGTTAGTGCTGCAAACATCTTGGGTAAAATAGTTAGGCTATTGTCTTTTATTAAGCCCTTAAACTATTTCTAATCCTATCATAAATTCATGCAATGCAACATTTATCTGATGGTATGCAGGAAATTGCACGGCAGTTCTGCTCCAGCTGAAAAGAGCTCTGGGCCTTTGCATTCCTATGATAGGTTGGAGGGCTGGGATTATTTATATGTGCCTCATTGGCACTGTAAATGAAACAACCACAAAAATAATTCACACATAACCACCACTCCCTCTTTTTTTTTTTTGTGAGACATTGTGATTCAGCTTCTCTACTGAAAGGAATTTTTGCATCAGCTCTCCACAAACTCTCTGAGCTTCATGTCCTTGAAGAGAATGGTAGCTCCATAGCCTTGCAGGACCCTCTTTACAGCTCAGACAAAATAAGCAGAAGCAAATATTGTGTCCCAAAGGTGCTTTTTCAAAAGGGAACTAGACTTTCTTTGCTTTTCCTTGAAGACATTTCAATTCTCATCCAACAAGCTTCTTCAGTTCTGACTGAATGGTGAGGAACGGACGAATTTATATTCATTGCAGCCATCTGGTCATTAGCACTCTTTCTGAGAGCCATTGAGGCCATTTGGAGGCTTACCTGTGCCCTCAGGGTCACCTGGACAGTGCAAATGACTGTAGAGCAATTTTTGGAACTGCTGAAAGGACTGCGTGGTAACATTCCATACCATTTGCACTATTCAGGTGATCCTGAGGGCACAGATAAACCTCCAAGTGGCATCAACGACTCTTCGAAAGAATGCTAAGAGCCAAATGACTGCAAGGAATATAAATCCTTTCATCCTCCACCATTCAGTCAGAACTAAAGAAGCTTCTTGGATAAGAAGCGAAATGGTTTCAAGAAAAAACAAAGTCTAGTTGCCTCTAAAAAAAGCACCTTTGGAACAACTATGACCAGAATGATTGAGAATTTCCATAAATAAATATTCTGTCAAGTTTCCCCCTTTCTCCAGATGGGAACAAAGCAGAACACTAAGGCTAGGATCATGGAATTCTCCTTTGCCCCCCCCCCCCCCCGCCCCACAATTCCTCGCGCAATGAATTTTGATCATTGTGGGATTGGAAGTAGTTCGGCCAGGGCAGTAATTATTTTTGCTACTTGTTTCCAGCATTTCAGATCAACAGATGCAAAGATATCAGATTATCCACAAACTGCTTTGGAGGTGGGTGGGTGTTTAAATAAAGGCAATGGAAATATGTTCCCAATGTTTACGAATTTGATTAATAGAAATGCAGTGAAGCCAACATGGACAGATGCAACTTATTTACCATAGTTATTTTATTTCTGTGATTATACTAAAAGAAGAATCTTGTGTGTGGGGGGGTGTTAGCTCCATCATAAACTTTTTTTTTCATATGCTTGGATTATTTCATATGGATTCTCTCAGTAATCTGTACAAGTGACTACTGTTAATATTTTTATCTACTTCTTCCCTATATGAATAGGACGCTTTAAAAATCATAGCTAAAATATATTTATATTGGCGATTTAACTGCTTCACTTCCTTTTAATTCCAATTATAGTAACTTCCTAGAGACACCTCAGAGCTGAGGCTCAAAATGTGCATTCAGTGGCTCATTGAAACTAAATTCATGTTATTAAAATTGATAAGAACAGCTAATTTGTATGCAATACCTAGTTTATATTAGCATTATTTAATTATTATTGTTTAAAATATACTTCTAGGCCATCTAACTGCAAACAGTTCTGGGCATTATACTGATGTAAGTTTTCCTGGCTCAAAACTGCCCAGTTCTAGGCAACTTTACAAGGTTAAACAAATAAAACAAAAAACAAAACAGGAATTTTACAAACCAAAATAAAACTGAATAATTTCATGGAGCCTCAAACTAGCCAGGACTGCTATCTTGATGCTAATTTCTGCCACCTTGATGGCAGCATACACTTGCTAAAGAATGAAAGAAAGTAAAGGACAGCTTTCACCTTCTTCTTCAGGAATATAAACTTTCTAAATGCATCTAGCTGGCCACTGTATAGGACAAAACTGTGGCCTGGATGAGTCATTAACTCGATGCAGTAGGGCTTTTTAATGTTATGATGGATCTAGAAATACAAAACTGATTAAAAAATATGCAAAATATTCTTCAAGGTGTTATATCAGAACAAGAGAAGATTTTGGCAACAGTGTCCTTATCACATATTGTGGCTACCATAATTTATTCTTTATAATTTTCTAGAGATTCTCAGTCATTCAGGTCATGGTTGTCCCAAAGCTTTTTCAGGAGGCAATTGGTTTTTTTTTCTTTTGAAGACGTTTTGCTTCTCATTCAAGAAGCTTCTTCAGCTCTGACAGGACAATGGGGAATGGAAGGATTTATATTTCTTGCAGATAGATTATCAGATGGGTCTTTGGCATGTTGGGATGACATTGAGATTGCTGTCTTTCAGACTTTTGCTATGTGAGTATTACATCTTGGGATTGACTTATTTTTCTTGATTGTGGGTTTTGGATTTAAAAAATTATGATCTTTCTAGGGTTTTTGATTGGTGTGAAAAATGAAGTTTTAGTAAGCCAACAACTTACTAGGAGATACCAGGCTGACGTTGATGGAAGGGTCAAGCATGTCATCAGTCTGGCCCACAAGATTTCAGAATCAATTGATTGTTCCACCTCTTTCTCCCCTCCCTCATTACCCCTTTTGAGTTGGATGATAACAGAAGTACCAATAGAAGAAAATATTTGTAATCAGGGCTGAACTGTGGGGTCTTTGATGATCTCTGAGTTTGGCTGTTTTCTTGCAGACATTTCATTACCCAACTAAGCAACATCAGCAGAGCTAGAAGGGAATGGAATTTGCTTTCAGAAAACAATCAAGCTCAGATGGTATTAAGGACACCCCAGAAAACTGGATTTAATTTTCTAGAATCAATCAATCAATTAATTAATTTAACCTATGTCCCAGATTTGCATATGCCATCTTCTATAAAGGCCTGGACTGAATTGGGTTCTTTTCCAAATCACCAGGTTAGGCTCCAAATCAACTTTAAAACAATTGTGAGGTCAGGATTTTAGTTAGGAATAGGTCACTTCTATTTGAGTTATTCCCTTCTCTCTACCTTTTTCTGAAGATAGCTTTCTGCTTTTGAAGTCAGAGACTGATTTCCAGCCAGTGTAAATAAGACTAAATGATACAATGAGGATCGTAAGCGGCTGCATAAACTTGCCACTTGCTGGCTGCCTGTCTTGAGTCACATTCCACCACCAGATCTACGAAGGCAGGAAGCCTCAGTGAAGGAGTAAAACAAAATTATGAGAAACCCCCTTCTTCCTGTGCGCATTGATCTTCCTCATCTATCAATTGGCAGGCTTAAATCCAGGAAGCCCTCTCTGGCACTTGCTCAACAGCTGTCCTACAACTTTGACATGAACACACAGTGGAAAGCCAAATAGGCTGCTGAACGCCGAGATACAGGCAGTTACATACATGACCCTACACAAAAGATACCAGGTTTTGACCTTCCTTGTTAGCATTGGTCAACTCTGAACAGGATCCGTACCCAACATGGTGCCTGCCAGGACTCATTGTTTAAGTGGGGTCTTGTCTCAACCTCTCAATGTGACTGTGATGCTCCTCGACAAAATATCTACCACATTGTGTCTGAATGTCCATCAAGAGCTTACACCGGCCCAATCTCTGATTTTTTTTACAACATAGACCACCCTGTCCTTGAATGGCTGGGTGGACTGGTCATTAATATTTGAACCACTATAAGTCCATGTATTTGCCATTCGCTAAATAAATGAAATTCTTTTCACGGTGCTCTGCTTTTATTCAATCACAATAATAAAGAAAAAAAAACACTTGATTTCATCTAAAATTTCCTGAGAACATTCATTCTTTTTTCTTCTTCTAGGTATGAAGATATCCTTTAGATCTTCCTCAGCATGAAACACTTTGGAACTCACTGACTGGGCATTAGCATTAGTATAATAAGCACTTTCTGACTTCCTAATGGAGCTTGCACAGTGTAATGGTATTTTCATATTCACTTCCAGGGTGCAAAGATTGAATCTGATGTCACTCTGTTGTTTGTTTGGGTTCCCCTCTCCCTCCCCCCCTCTTCATATGGCTATTATTGCAGCTGCTTAGTTTCCTCAAAAGCTTTCAGGCTGTCTTTTGTTTTCTGTTTTATTTTTTCCAAGGTTCAGAACGCACTGTGGAGCGGGGGGGGGGGAAGGGGGGGACAAGGTTAGAATGTCACTTGAAAAACACATTATTCACAATCAAAATGACTCTAAGGACAAGGCAAAGGAACGGAGGAGAAACAGAAAAGAAAATGTCTTCCTAGGTCTAAACCATCCCATTAGAAATAGCATGCAAAGATGAAAGCATTCATTTCCATAATACAGTAAATTTATGCACTGGCTTTTTTTTTAAAGCCTTCCATTCCACATTTTCTTTTAGAAGTAAGGAATTATAATTTATAGTTTGCCTGTGCTTTCAAATTGTCGGCTATGCTAACCGATGGACTAGCATGTTTTTTTCCTAACGTAATTGAACATTCCCCAAGTACATTTGGTTAGCCAATAAACATAATCCAAGCCAAGATGAGTTACATGTGAGGATATGGTGGTTTTGTATTGTTTTTTTTTTTTTAAACCAGCGGAGGCCTTGTGGTGAGATTTAGTTCCCTGGTTTTCCTTCCTCATGCAAATTTTAAAAAGGGAAGAGACTGTATTTAAATATGATATCCCACAGTTTTCTGGTGGTTCAGGTTTTTACATGGTTTTTTTTAAAAAAATATTTGGTTTCAGCACTAAAAATACTTGTGGTAGATGATTGAATGTCAGCCTGGTGAATGGTTGTTTTAAAACAGCTTGAGGAAGTTTTTTTTTCCTTTTAAATAAAAAAAAAGCTAAGGAGAAGTGGTTAAGTATATCTGACAAGCTTTTAAAAAGTCTTTTGACTAGAATTTTCACTAATTGGATTGAACAAGGAATTATTTAGGGTGTGTGTGTGTGTGTGTGTGTATGCACGTGCATGCACAACCTTGAAGACTTGAAGACCTGTTGACTTCAACTCCCAGAATTCCCCAGTCAGCATGACTGGGGAATTCTGGGAGTAAAAAAATCCACAAGTCCTATAGTTGCCAAGATTGGACATCCTTGTTTTAGACTTTGGATACAAGGGACTGTAGGGTGAACAACTCTTCAAATGCCTCATTCCCAGTTTTAGGAGCAGACAAGGAAACCAGAAAAAATGTCCTGAAATTAGCAAGAACTCCAGAGTGGCAATATTTGTGTTTGAGAGGAGACAGGATTTGAGACACATATAAACTACTACTTACATCATAGCATTAAGCTGCAGAAAAGGATTCAAAGTAAATAGTCTTACCCAAAGTGACAGCTACTGCAACATGTTCTGTGTCTAAAACATGAGTAATTTAACCTGTAGAGGGAGGGAGGGAGGGAGGGAGGGAGGGAGGGAGGGAGAGAGAGAGAGAGAGAGAGAGAGAGAGAGAGAGAGAGAGAGAGAGAGAGAGAGAGAGAGAGAGAGAGAGAGAGAGAGAGAGAGATGACTATTTAGAAGCATTTTGCTCCAGACAGTTTTAAGAACAGAGATTTGTGGCTGGTAGAACACTGAAGTGTCTTACCATTAAGTTATGAACTGTACATTAGAAACAGATGTAGCCCTGGAAACTTTGCCCGACAGCATAATCTTCGAGAATTGGCAATGCTATGGTTGCTACCGTGTTTCCCCGAAAATACGACATGTCTTGATAATAAGGCCATGCCACATTTTTCTGGTGGGCAACAATATAAGCCCTCCCCCGCAAATAAGGCCCCTGGACAACCCTCTACCTCCGGCCAGGCAGACCAACCTGGTGGTGTCCTGAAGGTGCCAAGCTACGGGAACTGGGGGGGGGGAGTCAAAAGTGATTGCATTGCTTGGCGCCTTCGGGATACCACTAGGTTGGTAAGCAGTGCTGTGCCCAGCTGAAGAGGGGGGTTGCCAGGCGGCTGCTCTCTTGGGAGAGGGCTCCCAAAGAACCAGGCACAGCCTCATGGGTAAATGGCTGTGTTGCACTGTCACAGCAGCGCAACACAACAGCCATGAAGCGACCACGGTCACGAGCAGCCACTCAGCAAACCCCCTTTCCAGCCAGGCACAGCGCCATTCACTGATTTAGGGGTATCACCAAATTGCGTGAGCACCTGTTCGCCGCCGCCTGGCTTCCGTGGCTTGGCGCCTTCAAAATGCCAGTAAATGGCGCTCTGCATGGCTAGAGAAGGGGGTTGCGCGAGCAGCTGTTCCGCTCCCGCTCCCGCACCTCCCAGCC
Organism: Natrix helvetica; assembly: GCF_964273705.1. Taxonomy (NCBI): domain Eukaryota; kingdom Metazoa; phylum Chordata; class Lepidosauria; order Squamata; family Natricidae; genus Natrix; species Natrix helvetica. The sequence continues at coordinate 68,979,113 of NC_138552.1, forward strand.
TCACGATGCCCTGGTCCAGCTCTCCCTGCATAGCCAGGGCACCTCCGCTGCCACCGCTGCCGCCACCGCCATTGCAGCATGGCTTTTTCGGTGGCTTCCAAACCAAGTCTTTCAGAAGTGGCCGCTCTGGGCATACGCTGTATGGTTGTATGCTCTGCCGGCAGCTGGCCCACAACTATAGAGCATGCGCCCAGAGTGGCCACTGCTGGAAGACTTGGTTTGGAAGCCATCGAAAAAGCCATGCTCGTGCAACCCCCCTCTCCAGCCGTGCAGAACACCATTCAATGGCATTTCAAAGGTGCCAAGCCGCAGGAGCCAGGCAGCAGCAAACAGGCACTCACTCGGCTTGGCGATACCCCTAGGTCAGTGAATGGTACTGTGCCTGGCTGGAAAGGGGGTTTGCCGGGTGGCTGCTTGTGAGCGTGGTCGCTTCATGGCTGTTGTGTTGCACTGCTGCGACAGTGCAACACAGCCATTTGCTCCTGAGGCTGTGCCCGGCTCTTTGGGAGCCCACTCGCAAGAGATCAGCTGCCCGGCAATCCTAAAACAATAAACCCTCCCCTCATAATAACACCCAAGCCATATTTTGTGAGTAAAAAGAAAATAAGACCCTTTCTTTTTTGGGGGGAAACACGGTAAAACAGAAAAGCGAAGCTGGAACAGGTGATGAGTAATCCTAAACATGAAGATATGTCAACAACAGGGTTTTCAGGGTCACATTACCACCTGTTCCTTAAGCCACCCATTAGTTGTTCTCTTTGACTCCTGAAACCGGCTGGCTGAAAATGTTCTGGGACACTGAAGATGTCTAAGGCATGTAAAGTAAAGGCAGGATTGTTTTCTTTTATCCCTTTCCATTTTATAAATACATACAAATATATATGTTTGCATGTCTGTGTAGTTGTGTGTATATTAGGCATGAAGAATCAAAACTACACTTTAAGTTTCAGTTAAGCTCATTTATTGCTCATGCCTATACACAAGAACCCAGTCAACCAGGAAGTTGGACTAGAAGACCTCCAAGGTCTCTTCCAACCCTATTATTCTATGTGCTAACATTCAGCACTAAATTGGCACTACATAAGAGTCAGTGGGACATGGTGGCTCAGTGGCTAAGACGCTGAGCTTGTCGATCAGAAAGGACGATAGTTTGGCGATTCGAATCCCGAGCACAGTGTAACAGAGTGAACTCCCTTTACTTGTCCCAGCTTCTTCCAACCTAGCAGTTCGAAAGCATGTAAAAATACAAGTATAAAAATGGGGACCATCCTTGGTGGGAAGGTAACAGCATTTGGTCCGCCTTTGGTGTTTGGTCATACCGGCCACATGACCATGGAGACGTCTTTGGACAGCGCTGACTCTTCAGCTTTGAAACGGAGATGAGTACTGCTCCCTAGAGTCGGGAACGACTAGCACACATGTGCGAGGGGAACCTTCACCTTTTTACCTTAAGAGTCAGTGGAATTCAAGAAGAGTTGGACTTAGACTATTTGTGGAAATGTAACAACTCCACACTGATTCCTTTCATGACACCACCTCAGATTCTGCCTATCCTTTTCCTACAGTGCATGACAAAGTGACTTGACAATAATGATGCATTTCACCTAACCCTTTGAGTTAACTTTTAGTGTTTAGTATCTTTTTACTTTAAAAACCAGAATCCAAGTGGAAACTGAGGGAGAATAATTGTGACAGATAATAATTAATGGTCAGTGTTGAAGCCTTCAACACTGACCAAAAAATACCCAACATCTTAAGAAACCCCAAAGGCAAAATCCAGCTAGAAAACCAAGGAGTCTACAAAATACCATGCAAAATCTGCCCTACAACCAGTGGTGGGTTTCAAATTTTTTTAGAACCTCTTCTGTAGGTGTGGCCTGCTTTGTGAGAGGGCTTGCTGGCCATGTGACCAAGTGGGAGTGGCTTGGCAGTCATGTGACTGGGTGGGCATGGCCAACTTGTAAAATGTGGTGAAACTCACTTAACAACTCTCTTGCTTAGCAACCAAAATGTTGGCTCAGAAACTCTGGCATTTGAAGCACGCAAGTCTTAAAGCTGTCAAATTACAAGACCCTTGCACCCCTAAACCTTTAGAAAAAAAACCCAGGGGTATTCAAACTTGACAGCTTTAAGACTTGTGGACTTCAACTCCCAGAATTCCTCCTCCAGTCATGTTAGCTCAGGAACTCTGGCATTGAAGTGTGCAAGTCTTAAAAATGTCAAGTTACAAGACCCTTGCACCCCTAACCCTTTAGAAAAAAAACCCCAGGGGTATTCAAACTTGACAGCTTTAAGACTTGTGGGTTTCAACTCCCAGAATTCCTCCTCTCACTCTTCATCTTGATGATGAGCTCAGAAAACACTAGTTTTGAAAGAAGAACTAGCTTTGGAAGAAGATTATGAAAATGATTTTTTCCGGTTTTAGTTATAGACGACAAATTTAAGGATGCTTGCATACATATGAAAATTCATCAATATGTAGCTATGTCCTGATACAAGTATAGCCCCTGGCAGAGGCAATGAAGCATTTGTTTATATACATTTCTCATTGCTTCTCAACATGAAGAGCATAATTACTCATTACTATGAATTTTTGCACCGCAGGTGGTAACATTAAGACATTCTGTGCTGTCATTTCTCTATCAAACCAAGGGAGCTGTGTACCACAGGAATAAATACAACTCATGTAATTACATGTAGGTACATATAATTGATTGATTTTATGACAAAATGTTCAAATTTGTACCATTTAGATCCACCACTATCAACTTTGTGTCGTCCCCCCCCCCCACTCTCAACATTTATGGAAATTATACTGTGTGCTGCTAGCTTTCCTCTTCCAAATATATAGCTAGGACCAATTTGGAGAGAAAAATCAAATTGGATAATGATTGGGAGGCTTTTATATAAAGCAATGAGTTATGATGGTCTCAAAAATTAAGCAGTTGAAACTTTTTGGTAGATGAGGCTTTGGGAAATTCTGAAAACATAATTAAAGTGAGAAAATGGATAAGCATTTTAGATGAAAACCAAAACCAAAGAAGCCAACCCCCACCAATTTCTGCATTGTTGAGAAAATAAGAAAACTTACATGGGTGTGACCATTAAGTCATTAATTTCTTTTTTCCTGAAAAAGAATGAGTTGAAGAACTTCGTGAGATTTTTAAGATAACTTCTCCGTCAGAACTCCTTTAAAAGAGATGGACTGAGACCCTGATATCCTACTACTCCTTGTCCCATCACCTATTCAATAAAAAATAGTACTTTGTGCAGAATGAAGAACAGATCAGCAATCCCTATGCTTGAATATGAAATCAGAAATGTCATTTTAATTCAAACAGTGTGGATAAAAGCAGTTTAGGCAAAAGAAGGCATTTAGTGACTCTGTCTGGGGAGATTTTTAGTCATCCAGGTCATGGTTGTCCCAAAGCTCCTTTTTCAAAAGGTAAGTGGACTTTGATTTTTCTTGAAGAAGTTCCACTTCTCGTCCAATAAACTTCTTCAGTTCTTGACTCTTCAAGAAAAAAACAAAGTCCAGGTGCCTTTTGAAAAACATTTTGTCTCTCTGTTTCACCTGCAAGGAAGGAATTTAGTTGCCCTGTGCTTTCCCCCATTTAATAAAAGGTAAGATAATTCCATCTCAGATTTGTAGCATCACATCATATGGGGAAAAATGATTGGTAAGAAATTCCTGTTCTAGTAAAGGCCTCAGATAAGTCACTTCCCAAAGTAGCTGTCATTTGTAGCTTAGAGCTGGTTCTCTGTGGAAGGGAAGGAGAAGTTTGGTTTAGTTCTATAGGGTTCTATAGCGTTCTATAGAATGGATGGGTCAGTTTACAGTCTGGATTAGGTCCTTTGTTCAGTGCTTTCCTCATCCCTGAGTTAAAACAATCCAAACAGTGAAAGTAGTGATGATGATGGTAGTGATGATGATGATGATTATATAATGATGTGACACACAAACTAATAGTTTGATCAAGATGTAGACATAGAGTAATGTGATTTAATCATCATCATCATCACCCAATTATTTTCATAGTCAACGAAATTTATTATTATATAAAACATCCCTTAAGGTACTGATCATTACCGCAATGCCAGTTTTCAGGCCTGGGAATCTGTAGAACCAGCTTTCCAGATAGAGTCTGACTGTCCCATCCAAAGGAAGAGACTGTGCATGTTAAAGATGGACAGTTTTTGTTAGGGATGACTAAAGGAGTCGTGGAAGTGGCATTCCTTGCAGGTGTTCCACAGATTTGGAACAGCCAGTGACGTGCGGTCAGGTTTATGGCTGGTGAGGCACTGACACAGTGGTGGGTTTCAAATATTTGTGGACTTCAACTCCCAGAATTCCACAGCCAGGCATGCTCAGTTCCAATTTAAAATGACAGCATTTATTTTTCTCCTTTGCGAAATAAATTTCCTTTTTTCATTTTCTTTTTCTTCTCCCTTCCCCTCCTTCCTCTCTCCCTCCCTCCCTCCCCCTCTTTCAAACACACACACAGAGAAGTTGGATTGGATTATCTCTCCTACCCCCTTCCCTCTCTCACTCACTCTCAAACAAACACACACACACACACAAAAGTTGGATTGGTATCTTTTCCAGTAACTTGAAAGCAGCTCCTCTTCCATCCCCTCATTCCCCTGCTGCCTTCCCCAAACACCTCCACCATTGCAAATGCCGCCTGCTGTCTGGGTGGGAAATGCCTGGAACGCAATAAAGCCCACCCACTCACCTCCTGCTGGCAGAATGTGGTGAGAGGAGAGGCAGAGAAGCCGGAGGGGAGCCGATCTGAGCCTTCCAAAAGAAAGGGGCTGGGGGAAAGTGTGTGTGCTACAGCATGGCTCTTTGCCTGCCTTCCCTGGATGACTCTGCTTAACTGTTTAAAAAAGCCTCTAAAAAGTGCCCTCTACTATGAGGCAGGAGAACTGCGTGCCTCACCTATGTCAGGAATTGTTAGGCTTTTAACCCTTGCTTAACTTGCTGTTTTAGAAGATATTTTAGAGATTGAATCCTGTAAGTAGTGAATGAGGGTTGTTTAATATGAATTATTTGAATATTGTAACCATTCATATTAAATAATCCACATTCAGTACTTATAGGAATCAGTATATTATATATTTAATGTACTGTTTTTACTGATTTGCAATGGTAATTTGTTACTGTAGATCCAAAATGTACATCAGTTAAAGTGGTTTAGACTGAAGTGGTATATAAATCTAAACTAGCCAATCAATCTATCATTCACATAATAGATAACAGCAATTTATTAGTGATATAGGTCTTTTCTTCTTTCCTCCTTTCCTTCCTTCCTTCCCCACTGAATAAAAACAATACATCTCTGACAGTACCCACTGTCAGTAGATCTTACTCAAATCTGTCATGTTTCTAAATAAAATTAATTGTCTGCATTTTGCAATAGGAGAGATGAAGCACAACAGTTTGTGTAACAGGCTCTAATAGTAATAGCCAATTTAAAGGTTCATTAATAAATACCAGTGGTACTACTGTAAAACGTAGCTTCTTATTACCCAGATGTGGAATGACAGGAATGAAATGTTTCTTTGAAGTGATCCCTAAATCCCAAAATAAACAGAAGGGGATTTAAATGGCAAAGTTCAGTTTTAAGGTTTTTGAGAATATACAACGTATTGGTGCAGAAGTACTCCTCAATGAAAGGGTCTATATAAGAATATCTTAACATTTAATGTGGAGTCAAGCAGACCTGTAAAACTGATAGGTAAAAAATAATAAATAATATATTGTTTATTAATATGGGGACAGATTTCCCAAAGTTGAATTTTGACTCCTGTTAAAGTGCTTTCCAGGTGCTGGGAGGCTGTTTGGAACAGATTGAGACACTACCCTAGCAGGATAGAGCAGTTTTGAGTTTGAATGATCTGCTGATTCCATAAGGTCCATCTTTAACCCTCAACCAATCAGAGATGGTCCATAATTTGGGGATCTTCTTGGACTCATATGTCCTTTTTGAGGAGCAAGTTGCAGCTACTTCCAAAAGCACCTTTATAGAGCATCATCTTGCCCACCAGTTGCTACTTTTCTGAAAAGGGAGTCTTTACTTGCTGTCATTCATGCTTTGGTCACTTCTCAATTGGATGTCTGAAATGTACTGAACATCCAGGGCAATAGCTGGTACGAGTAGTTATGGGAGGATGAGACTGTGTCACATACAACCTTGAAAGCAGCACTGGTTGTTGGTTGGTTTCAATCCAAGATGCTTTGAGTCATTTTTAAAGCCATTAGTGGTTTAAAATCTGTCAATCTGTCTGCCTGGTAAGATATAATAGGGCAGACTTTGTATGTCAGAGATGTACATTGTACATCTCTGTACAATGTATGTCCCCCTCAGTCAGAGACCTATAGAAACCACGAAAGTATTCCTTCCCAGTGTTATCCTCCTCCTCTGCATTAATATCCCTCTAGATCATTTGAATGGCTGCCCTCCCTCCTCAGACAGTTTGTGAAGACTTGGCTATTTAGTCAAGCCTTGGAGGCAGGACTGTTATGACTCTCCCTCTGGATGAGTAATTACTTTTAATTGTGTTTTTGGAATGCTTGACTCCCAGTATATTGGGTTGCTTTATAATGCATGATCTTGGTTTTAATTTTTGATTATTATGTAGAGTGGGGGAAAAGCAGGATTGCTTAGATCGTTAGGAGCCATTTAAAATTATCAGCTCCTTTTTTTTCTTCTTTATGAGATGACAGATGTTGTAGGCACTGCAAGGGTGCCATAAAATATGGCTTTGTGGTTGTGAATGATCTCTGCTTTGCAAAGACTCAATTAACTATTGCCAAAGTGTTCCATCTCAATTATTACTTTGTTTAGATGGATGTTTTCTGTCATAATTACTTGGCTCAAGAGTAAGGGTAGCTGGAGGGTGGGGAAAATAAAAAAAAATGCAAGATGGTGGCTGCTATCTTAATTTTTTTCATCCAACTTTCCCCACAAGTTCCCCTCAGCAAGAAATTGCTCCCTGAGTCAGGGATCTCCAGACTTGGCAACTTTAAGACTTGTGAACATCAACTCCCAGAATTCCCTAGACAGTTTTAAAGTTGCCAAGTTTGGAGACCCCTGCTTTGCACCCAGTAAACATTTTAAATGATCCTTTAGGGCAAAAATGGATTGGTTGGGTGGGTAACTCTTTTTGCAACCATATTTTTCCCACTCCAATTTGTTTACCCACAATGGGCTGGAAAGAATGTGACAGTAGTGGCTCTATCTTTCTTTTTTTTCTTTTTTTGGTAAAACTGTTCTAAGGATTGGGAGTTTAAGTAAATCAGTGTGCTAAATTTATCAAGGCTTGTAATTGTTTTTTTTTTCAAAGGCAGAAAATTATGTTGGTGTGTTCAGTACTGAATTCTGGCAGGGCAGTCTGGTAAGCAAGAACAGAGAGAGTCCAAAATTTTGAAAAAAGCATTAAATAAACGCAAGCATTTAATTCTTCTCAATTTGGAATAATTTCCCTTCCTCTCTTCTCTTCCCCCACCCATTTTATTTTTAATCTCCATTCATAGAATCCCTCCCCCTATTTTTTTGTTAATCGACTGGAGTTCATTTTCCATTTTTGTCTCTATCCCCATCCCTCATTTTTTCTCATCTTCCCAAGTGCTTAATTATTTAAACATTTTCTTAACAGCAGTAACCACCAGTCTGCTAATTCTCTGCTCCACTTAATCCTTTCAGAGGCTGGGCCGTCTGTCAATAATGCCGAGGGTTCCGAATAAGAGCCACCAAAAAAAAAAAAAAAAAAAACAGATTGTGAAAGCTGCAGAACGTTTTTTTTTAAATTCTCCAGATGTTTTAAAAGTTGGACTTGGGTGGAGTCAAGTGGAAGGATCAGGGGTCCCGTTTTGCACTTCTCCCTGCTCCAAATCCATAGAATAGCTTATGTCATAAATAATAAAAACTGGATAACAAGAAGGGGGGCCTGAAATGCCTGGGGGAAAGAACTCTGAAGCGATTAAGGCGTCTGGTGGAGGCCTTGTTTTAATCAATCAAGTGTGAAAGTGCTAATGAGAAACCTGTGCCAACTCTAAAAAACACACAGAAGCAAGACAGGCTACAAGAGATTTACATGAGCAGCTTCTTAAAGCTGGCCAGCTCTTTGGGTGAGCTTAATAGCGTTTTGTTCTTTGGAGGGGCTTTGGTTTTGTTTTGCTTCTCTGAGGTGAAAATAAAAAGGGCACATGAAAGAAATGTGCAACTGATTTTAGATCCAACTAAAACAGAGTTCAGGGGAAGAAAGGAATATGATTTAGGGAATGATTACGGGTAGTCCTCAACATATGGCCACAATTGAGTCTACAATTCCTGTTGCTAAGTGAGGCAGTTGTTAAGTGAGTTTTGCCCCATTTTACTATTTTTTGCCACTGTTGTTAAGTGAATCAGGCTTTTCCCTTGGAGTCTGATTGCTGAAAGCTGGATAAGGTACAAATGATGATCACATAACCCAGGACAGTGCAATTGTCATAAATGCATGATGGTTGCCAAGCACCCTAATTTGATCAAGTGACCATGAGGTTGCTACAACTGTGTGAAAACATGTGACTTTAACAGAATAGCTGAATTGAAAGAAATATTGAAGTTCCTCTAGTTCAAACCCTGGTCAAACGGGAGACCTTATATGTCAGAGTTTGTTGCAGAAAAATCAAATCCAGAAAGCACACATAGATACCTGATTCAGCTGGATTCATTAATTTCTTTATATACATAATAACAGAAGAATAAATGTACAATATCAATAGTAGATTCTTTCAACGTGGTAGAAGTTACAAGCAAAACACAAGCAGTAGAGAACAGTCAGTTTCATCTCAGAATTCAGAGCAATACAATACAATACAATACAATACAATACAATACAATACAATACAATACAATAGCAGAGTTGGAAGGGACTTTGGAGGTCTTCTAGTCCAACCCCCTGCCTAGGCAGGAAACCCTATACCATTTCAGACAAATGGCTCTCCAGCATCTTTTTAAAGACCTCCAGTGTTGAGGCATTCACAACTTCTGGAGGCAAGCTGTTCCACTGATTAATTGTTCTAACTGTCAGGAAATTTCTCCTCAGTTCTAAGTTGCTTCTCTCCTTGATTAGTTTCCACCCATTGCTTCTTGTTCTACACTGAGGTGCCTTGGAGAATAGTTTGACTCCATCTTCTTTGTGGCAACCCCTGAGATATTGGAACACTGCTATCATGTCTCCCCTAGTCCTTTTCATTAAACTAGACATACCCAGTTCCTGCAACCATTCTTCATATGTTTTAGTCTCCAGTCCCCTAATCATCTTTGTTGCTCTTCTCTGCACTCTTTCTAGAGTCTCAACATCTTTTCTACATCGTGGCGACCAAAACTGAATGCAGTATTCCAAGTGTGGCCTTACCAAGGCATTATAAAGTGGTATTAACACTTCACGTGATCTTGATTCTATCCCTCTGTTGATGCAGCCTAGAACTGTGTTGGCTTTTTTGGCAGCTGCTGCACACTGCTGGCTCATATTTAAATGGTTGTCCACTAGGACTCCAAGATCCTTCTCACAGTTACTACTATTGAGCAAGGTACCACTTATACTGTACCTGTGCATATTGTTTTTCTTGCCTAAATGTAGAACCTTACTCTTTTCACCATTGAATTTCATTTTATTAGATAGTGCCCAATGTTCAAGTTTGTCAAGATCCTTCTGTATCATAAGCTTATCTTCTGGAGTGTTGGCTATTCCTGCCATCTTGGTGTCATCTGCAAATTTCAGGAGTTTCCCATTTATTCCCTCATCCAAATCATTGATGAAGATGTTGAAGAGTACTGGGCCTAAAACAGAGCCTTGGGGTACTCCACTGCATACTTTCCTCCATGTAGATGCAGTTCCATTGAGGACTACACGTTGAGTGCGGTTGGTCAGCCAGTTACGAATCCATCTGGTGGTGATGCTGTCCAACCCACATTCTTTTACTTTATCTAGTAGTAGGTTATGGTCTACCTTATCAAAAGCCTTACTGAAGTCCAAGTAAACTATATCGACGGCATTCCTCTGGTCCACTAATTTTGTCAAAGAATGCAATAAGATTAGTCTGGCATGATCTGTTTTTGACAAACCCAAGTTGGCTTTTGGCTATTACTTTGTTTACTTCTAGGTGTTCGCTAATTCTTTGCTTGATTATCTTTTCCAGAATCTTTCCTGGTATTGAGATCAGGCTGATAGGTCTATAGTTTCCTGGATCTATTTTCCCCCCTTTTTTGAAGATGGGAACCACATCAGCTCTTTTCCAGTCCTCTGGCAGTTCCCCGCTGATCTCGTCTGCCAGTTCCTTCAAAACCCTGGGGTGGAATCCATCCGGTCCTGGTGATTTGAACTCGTAGAAAGAGCAGACAGACAAGTCCAGACTACTTTTATTTCTCAGCACAGAGCTCAGATCTGTTTAAGTTCTCATTGTCTGACTTAGTTGCTACGCCTATTCATTGGCTGACCTTGTTATCATGTCTCTCCTAGTCATGAATATTCTAACATTATATACCGTTTCAGACAAATGGTGTCCAATCTCTTCTTAAAAATCTCCAATGACGGAGCACTTCCAATTCCTGAAGGCAAGCCATTTCACTCATTAATTTTTCTAATGTGAAGACACTCCTTATTTCTCCTTATTTCTGGATTGATTCATAAGTCACTTTTTTCAGTGTTGTCATAACTTTGAACAGTCACTAAATGAATGGTTGTAAGTCAAGGACAACCTGTATGCACCTTCTTTTGAGTAGTATTAGCCAGAGGTGGGTTGCTCCTTGTTTGGCCTGGATTCTACGCATGTGCAGAAACGTCATGGGTGCGCGCGTACACAAGCAAACCAGTAGTAAAAAAAAAAAAAAATAGAAACCCACCACTGGTATTAGCATCACATTTTTTCCATAGTGGGAGTGGAGAACAGCTTCAGGTGGAGCATCTTAACTAACCTCAAAGACCAAATTTCCATATTGGTGTTAAAAGCTGTAATAACTACCTACTTCAAAAGCTTGTCCATGCAATTCTTAATGGAATACAACTTCTGCAAGGAGTAACACAGGTTCTGTCTTAGGTTCAGTTGTCTGCAGATCTGGAACAAGTGTTATTTAACCCTTTTGGCTGCAAATAGGAACGAGCTGTGTAATGAACAATATATTCATATGTTGAGAAGAACAGGGGTGGATTCTGGAAAACACTACTGCTGGTTCACACGTGGGTGCGCTGTGTACGCATGCGTGGTGCAATGAAAATTGTTCTGCACATGTGCAGAAGTGGAAAAAAAAGATAGCGGCCCCTATGGTGCCACCCAGAAAACCAGTTTGAGGGCATGGGTCGCTGCCATTTTCAGCGACCCAGGCTGCCAAACCACTACTGGTTCAGCCGAACCAGTAGGAACCCACCACTGGAGGAGAACATGAGACAAGAACTGCCACAGAACTCAGTCAGGTAGTGAAACTACCAAAGAATTGAAAGTGAAGGAATCGTCCCTTAAATTCAAGCAGTTGGAGGACTGAGCATGACATTAGAGACATGGAAAGAAGATCCAGAAAGCAACGCAGGGAACCTAGAAATACCACATGTTTTAATTATTTGCTTAGATCCCCGCTGTGGTAATTCTTTGTTAAGCCTCCCTCACATCTGTTCACAGTATGTTTCTCCCCTCCTCCCTTCTCTTTGTGAAACCAGACTGGATAGATGTGATTGTTTTCAATCAGTAGTAATGGGTCAACATTTTTCTCACCTTGACTGCTGTAATGGAAATGTGGATTGGAGTCTCGGGAGGGGGGGTTATAGAAGAAGGTGATGGCATTTGGAGTAAATCAGGATGATGCAAAAGTAATAAGCTTGTGCAATGAGGTCATAATGGAAACATATCTTACACACTTTCATCCTGACATCTGAAGCAACTACAAATATATTACATATAGCTAATGACATCATAGGTTATGTAATAACAATTTGCCCTTTTGACCTATATCATCTTGTGGTATCATTAATGTAGGAGGTTAAAAAAAAGACAGTTATAAACATGTGATCAAAGTTCCATCCCTTTTTTAAACCTGATGCACGTAAAAACTCCAATCACTTGGTTGGTGGCTACCATCTTGACCTTGTGGATATCCTGCTGTAGATCTCCATGCACAAATGAGTGTAAATTCCCAATGGTGGGACAAGTCATACCCTCATCAGCCTCATGAATGCCACAATTATGTATTTATTATTGCAACTGAAGTATTTTTATGATGATGCATTTTATCTACACATGAAGAAATGCTCTTCACAATAGCAGATGCTATTTGTGAAAAGACGTGTTTCCATATGAAATCGAGAGAATGGAAACAGCATATTGTTTTGAATTACATACCTAGTATATGGAATTTGACAACTGGACAACATAAATGGATTTTTCCATGGCCTTAGAGGTAGCCTTTGACTTGCAACCAGTAACTTGTTGACCATTCAAAGTTACAACAGACTTCAAAAAAACTACTTACAACCCATCTTCAAAGTTACGACTGCTAAAGGACCCCCCTTCTGATCACATGATCACATTTTAGGTGTGTGGCAGCTAGCTCGCATTTACAACCAGTTCCAGCATCCCACAGTCATATGACCATAATTTATTACTTTTTTTTTTGACATTTTCCACAATGACTTATTGTAAAAATTGTTGTAAAATCGAATCTGGTCACACAATGTCCAGCTTAATGACTGCAATGCTTAATGAGTAAAATTCTGGTTCTAAGTCAAGGACTATCTGTACTATTAGTAAAAGACAGATATTGCAACATTGGAAAGATAAATGTATGGCCCCACTTACTCAATGAATTGAGGAGTTGATTACACTTGCCACTTATGAGCAAATTGCCTATAAACATAGATTTTATGGGGATAAGTATAATGAAATATGGGACATGTTTATACAAAATATAGTAGGTTAAATATGATAGTTATATAAATATATTAGAAAATATGTTGTATTTATAATATATAAATATATTAGAAAATATACACACACATGCTGGTCTTGTTGTATTCAAGTCTTTTTCCATGTAAGATTGAGATTGTCTTCACAACGTTTGGGCGAGGTCTCACTCGTCATCTTCAGGCTGGGGTTTGGGCTTAAAGCGTGGTCGGAGCTGCTGTCTTTCTATAAATCTTGGTGTGTGTGTGTGGAGTGCTGGCTTTGTTTCAGTAAGTGGAATGATTGGTTGTGTGGTTGTATCATGATTGGTAGATTGGTGCTGATTGGTGCTGGCTGTGTGTCCGTTGTTGTTTTGTGTTGTAACAGCCTGGGTGGTGGGTGGGGTTTGTTTGTTGACTAGGGCTGGTTTCTAGATGTCTGGTAGGCGAGAGGTATCGTTACATTTATTCATGTTGTGGGGGTGTTTCTCTATTTCAATAGCTTCCATAATTATTCTCTTGTTGAAGTGTTCAATTTTGGAGATTAGTTTGGTTCCTTTAAAATTAATTTCGTATCCTGTAGCTTTAAGGTGCTGGAAAAGGGAGGAAGTTTTTTCTTTTTTTTCTTACTGCGTTCTTGTGTTCTGCGATGCGTGTATTTATTCTCCTGTTCATTTGTCCTATGTATATTGCAGGGCAGATTTTACACACCCACATGTACATACATGAGCACGCACAAATACTTACACAATGTTTGTATTAGACAATTATATGTAAAATTGTAATTATTACTATAATAGTATATTCTATATTTTATTTTTTGTTGCATTTTTTCATGTTTAAGCACTCACAGTATGCTTTTTATAATGTATACTTTCACATTCATTTTACTTTTTCTGTTATTATTTTAAAAGCAATAAAATCAATCAATTTAAAAAAAATTGCTTTAGCTTTGTAATAGCCATGGCTGGGTATTACAATATATTCCGCTATTGACTGAGTAGGGCAAGAGCTGATTATATTATTTAGACTACCATCTTGCACACGTGTCCATCCTTACGTTCACAGTCAAAAGAACCCTGATCAGATAAGCCACAACCACACTCAGAAATATTAGTTGACCAAAAAAAAAAAAAAAAAAAGGGGGGGGAGGGTTTGCTAGAAGACCAAAATGTGGTTTCACTCTACAGGCAAACACAGCCATTTTCTTTTGGTGGGGTAGCTAACATAGCAACTATTTAAATTAGATTAAGATCTTCCCCACCACCCAGTTAGAGAATGCTTTGCAGAGCCAAGGCTGTTTTCCATTGTTGAGATCTGGATCTCATTGTGATGCCCTGGAAGGAAAGATTTCCCTAGAGATAACAAGAAATAGTTTGCTTTCAAGTTTCTCCATCCATTATGTTTTTTTCTCCATTTTTATTACTTTAATTTATGACCTCAAGAGTATGTGGCTTCTTATGATCAGGAGAAAAAATGGGAGGTGGGTTATAATTTTCTCCAAGAACAATTTCCAGGTGCCTTCCTTATGCAGAATATAAAAATCTACCCTCTTTTAGGAGCTCATTATTTCAAGGTGGTGATAGTTATGAGAAAAATTAGAACTATTTCAACTACAGGCTTCCACTGCACGTTGGGTTAATGTGAGCTGTGTAAATTCAACATTATTTATATGTCTAATTATCAAAATACCCATTATTCTCTTTAAGAATATACTCAATGTAAATTTACAATGATTTCAGAATTATTTTCCACATGTATCTGATGGGACAATTCATTGCAGCCAACTCGCTGCAGCCAACTCACTGCAATCAACTCACCGTGGTACAACTCATTGCGGAACAATTTAACCATTCAATTTAATTATTTAAAGTAAATGAAAAATTACTTTAGTTTTTGTCATTCACATTTCATTCTGTCCCTCCTTTTCCATCCTTTCTTTAATGATTCTATACCACTATTTCTTTGATATTTGTGCAACTCTTGTCCTCAGTGACTTGTCCTGTGGCAAGTTGGCTATGACAAATTGTTGTCAACCCATCTGAATGTGCTTCATACAAATATGACTGATGTCTTTAGGCAACTGCAGTTAGCAAAAGTGATGGGTAAAAGATCATCAGGACAGGATGATCAATGCAAGCCCTGTTCTTACACAGATGCTTTCCAATTGCACAATTGTTTTCCAGCCATAAGCACATAAGACAAATAAGTTGTAGGTGCGAAGAATTAGAATAACATTAGAATAAAAAGCATTTCAGACAAATGGTTATCCAACCTCTTCCTAAAAACCTCCAGTGTTGGGGCACCCACAACTTCTGGAGGCAAGTTGTTCCACTGATTAATTGCTCTAACTGCCAGGAAATTTTTCTTTCATTCTAGATCGATTCTCTCCTTGGTTGTTTCCATCATTGCTTCTTATCCTGCCTTTGAGTGCTTTGGAAAATAGGTTGATCCCCTCTTCCTCAAATATTGGAACACTTCTCCCATATTACCTCTTGGGCCCTCTTGTCATTAGACTAGATATGCCAAATTCCTGCAATCCTTCTTCATATGTTTTAGTTTCCAGTCCCCTAATCATCTTCATTTCTCTCCACTCTTTCTCAACATCTTTTTATATTGTGACTCCCAAAATTGGATGCAATGTTCCTAGTGTGGTTTTACCAAGGCATTTTAAAGTGGTACTAATACTTTGCATGATCTTGATCCTATCCTGTGGTGGGGCAGTGGTTAGAATGCAGTACTGCAGGCTACTTCTGCTGACTGCCAGCTGCCTACAATTTGGCAGTTCGAATCTCATCAGGCTCAAGGTTGATTCAGCCTTCCAGGGTGGGTAAAAATGAGGACCGAGATTGTTGGGGGCAATATGCTGACTCTGTAAACTGCTTAGAGAGGGATATAAAGCACTGTGAAGCGGTATATAAGTCTAAATGTTATTGCTATCCCTCTGTTAATGCAGCCCAGGATTGCATTGGTTTTTTGGTGGTTGCAGCACCACACTGCTGCTCATATTTAAGTGGTTGTCACTAGACTCCTAGATCCCTCTCATAGTTAATACTATTGAGCCAGGGGCTACCTATTCTGTACTTATGCGTTTGATTTTTCTTGCGCAAGTATAACACCTTACTTTTCTCACCACTGAATTTTTTGAAAGGAGATAGGCAATTTCAAATGGAAGGCTACTGGGTTGATTTGATTTGTGATAGTGAAATGGCCAACACATTTCAAATATAGCAGAACCATGTAATTGTCTGATGACAACACTGTAAAACTATTGAAAGAAGAACCTCTAAAGTTTTCTGATATCAAAATTTTAGTCATTTGTTTGTGAGGCGACCCACCTTCCTACAGGTACAACACTTTTCAGGTAACTCTGAGGAAGGAAGCTTAGTGAGGCAAACAACTGCTGTGTGCATTCATCTGCCATGATAGTAGACATATTTTCCGACAACTTGCCTTCATTGTTTCATTTGTAGGAAAGGCTCAGTTTGGTTGGTGTCTGAAGAGGCAGGGAGGGGAAAGATTGACAAAAGATAGCTGAACTTATTTCCTCCATGCTTCAGCTCCATCAATCTGCTATCAATTACTACACAGTGTTAAAATAACTGTGCCAAATTCTGTTTTATCAGTTCATCAGAAAGTTCTTCCCCAAATTGATTGATCTGGGCAAAATCATCCCATTGCAAATCTTTAGAACACACCTGGAAGTCAATGATGTGTTCATAAACTTGGCATATTCCTAGTCCTAGCATTCAGATCTTGCGATTCACAATTGTTCTTCTGCCAGGTTGTCAAATACAGTTCTAAATCTTTGTATGGCATTTTGATAGCTGTGCTCATGCCAGCTTTCTAAGCTACTTTAAGAAAATGTGGTGCAGATTGAGACAGTTTGGCAACAGTTTGCAAGATACTCAGTCTGGATTGCAGGGACGTGCGGTCAGGGGAGGCAAGGGAGGCAGAGCCTCACCTCTCTTCATGAAATAATAGTATATAATATTATATACAGCCGTCCGGCCGCGCCCGGGAGCTGCGGAGGCAGAAATGTTGTCGGCGCTCCCCGATGACGAAGCCATGAAAGCGACTGGGGGAAGATTCTCGTCGTTCCCCAGTCGCTTTCGTGGCTTCGTCATCCGGGAGCGCCGACAACATTTCTGCCTCCACAGCTCCCGGGCGCGGCTGGACGGATGTAGCCAGAGCGACGCCGAGGTGGTCCGGGCGGACGAAAGAGCAAGCGAGCGAGCGATGGAGTTCCTCGGTTGCTTGCCTGCCAGACTGCCTCAGCGCCACTCTGGCTACCTCCGTCCATCCGCACCCGCAAGCTGCGGAGGCAGAAATGTTGTTGGCGCTCCCGGATGACGAAGCCACGAAAGCGACTGGGGAACAACAAGAACCTTCCTGCCTCTGCTGGACTTTGCGCAAGTCCAGCAGAGGCAGGAAGGTTCTCGTCGTTCCCCAGTCACTTTTGAGGACTGTGGAGCGCGAGCCGGCGGAGCACGCTCAGGAAGGCGGGGAATGGGATCATATGTGCTGGAGGCTGAGGCAGCCTCAGCCTCCAGCACACATGGTCCCATTCCCCGCCTTCCTGATGACGTCACTAGCCTCACCAGCCATAAACTCACTGCACGTCACTGCTGGATTGTGGGTCATCATATCTTCCCATTGGCTAATTCTCATCCTGCTGTACCCTTCCATTGTCCTGTTCTAGGAAAGCAATGACCAATCACTTTCCTTTGTGTAGGTGGGCTTTCCTACCTGACACATTCTTCATCTCCCTTCTTTCTTTCTTTCTTTCTTTCTTTCTTTCTTTCTTTCTTTCTTTCTTTCTTCCTTCCTTCCTTCCCCCCTCTCTCTCTGTCTTCTTCCCTCCCTCCCTCCCTCTCTCTCTTTATTTCTCAACCTTTATTGTTTTTATAAATAACCCAAGGTTATGGAAACACACAATACTTTTCCCTCCTATTTTGCCAGAACAACAATTCCACAAGGTGGGTTGAACTGAGAGTGTGACTGGTGCAAAGTCACCCAAATGGCTTTCATGCCTAAGGCAGACTGTTGAAACATAATTCCACAAACTGTGTGAGAAGCCATTCTTAGGAACAAATACTGAAAAATATGAGAAACAAATCTTCCAGTTCCCCTTTCTTTTGAGGCCACTGATTGTAAAAACCCCTATTATAATCCAAAATTAGAGGAAGTTTCCTTTTCTTGATAGAAGGTTTTACCCATTACCCAATATTAAAACAAATGTGCTTCAACAAAATATGCTTTCTTTCATGCCAAAGCAGCCTCAAAATGTGTGAAATCTTTAAAAGATAGTTATCCACAACTTTAATGGGAAGTTGGGATCATGCACATCTTGAAACAGAAAAAGTAGGAGCCAGCTAGAGATCAGCAGAGGAAAAAGGAAATGCCAAGCTAATATTATCTTCTGTTGGTTCAAGGACAGATGGGTTCAACTCCTAATGGGCCCTTAAACCTCACTCATAAGGTCACTATGAATCCTAAACTGAAATTGGGCAAGAAAATCATCTTGCTTCTCTCATCCCAAAAGGGAAAGCCTTCATTTAAATTTCAGGGTAACAAAGCGGGAGAAGCTAAATTATCCTTAAACTTGTATTTAAAACTTTTTTTTTCACTTCATACACATGAATACATTTTATCCAGTGCTTTCATGCCTTTGATCCAAAAGTTCCTAATAGCTTAAAAGTAGTTAACAAGCAATTTTAGAAAATGATGAAATACTCTGTATGTGACCATAAAGGTGCTGACCATAGTTTGACTGAAGATTATCTTGCAGTCTCCTCCCGAGGATCAACTGTCTGGAGCACTTGTGGGCAATCTCAAAACATCTCCTTGTCCAGAGAGGAATTGTGAAGAGCCAGTCCACTCGATGGCTTTTCATTCTGTTGTGGTCATTGGCTCTGTTTTTAGAAGAGCTGTCTTCCATTTACTATTTCTGCCCCAGAAGTCCCCACAGTAACTAATAAATATCCTGAAACTGCAGGCATTGGCAATTAATATATGATGTCCCCAGTACTGCAAAAGAGTCTTTGAGATTTTGGTGAATAAAGAAAATTACAAAAGCCGCAATGCTAAAACATAGTTTATTAGCAATCTGATATAATCAATGGAAGAAAAGAAAGAATGTGAATGACCATGTGAAGTGATAGTAAAACTTCTCTATGAGAATGTATTAAAAATAGGCTATTCTCCCAACAGAATGAACAGGAAGAGGTTTAAGGAAAGAGGATGTGAAAGCTGCTTGAAACAAGGATCACACACACACACACACACACACATGCACACACACATACACACACAAACCACTAATAGGGTGCCACTAAAATGTGTGGAATTTTGCTAATTGGAGGTATGCAAAAGGATGGCTGATAGAATGAGGTAGGAATTGCTATTAGAATAAATGCATATTAGAGGATGACAGAAAGATATTGCATACTGTATCCATGGGGAAAAGTTAATAGAGTTAATTGAAGTGCTTAAAGGGAAAAAAAGAATGTATAAAGCTGTATATGGTCTTATCCACTTCTTATCCACAGAACTGAGGTGTGTAAGGATAGAAGGGTATGAATAGATATAGTGTATTCAGCTGTATTTACCTATACTTCTTTTGCTTTTCTTCCCTTAATTTGTCTTACACCTTCTTTGCGCATCTTCTATAACATTACTTATTCTGAAAGTTTAATGAGAAGATATTTGTAACTTCCAAGTAAAGGAAAATATTAATTCTGCTTATAAGCTCATGCTATATTAATTACAGCAGAAAAAATTTCTATGGAGGTTTTTTTTTTCTTTTTAGATCTATTTTTCTCCTGCTAATTAGATGGTGACATAGTAATATTATTGCCCTCATTTTCTTTTAGTACTTCTTGCTTCTTTCCCAACTTTTCCCTTTCCCCCTCCAAAAAAACAAACAAACAAACAAAAAAACCAATAACCACTATCATGGCTTTCTCCTTAGCAAACTGAGTGGATTACACATCTCCATTTATCTTGCTCTTCCTTCATTTGTTCACTTACCGAGATGAACACATTAATTAGCTTTATTATGTTTGATAAATTGTTACATATCAATCATGTTTTCTTTCCCTTTCCCTTTTCTTCTCTTTAATTTGCGGTGACACTGCTTGGGATAAAGCATCTCATTAAATGTTATTGTCCAATGGGAAACCTATGCAGCAGAGCAGAGCAAAATGATTAGACAGATTTCTTTCTTTTTTTCCCCTTTTTTAAACAGAATTGCAATTTTGTGATGACAAGGGCCCCAGGGGCAAATAAAACAACCACATTATCTTAAATGGGGTTGCAAGGTCTGTGCAAATGACCTCACTGCTGTATTTGCAGCTGTCCCACTTCCCTTAATGACCACTTATCTGTTCCTCCCTGCTGGAGAGAAGGAGCATCACTCTCTCTCCAAAGATGACAAGTTAAATGAATCAGTTTCCATTTTTTTCCTAATCTGGCTGCTGTAAACATAACTCAGGACCACCCCAATGGATAACGGAATTAGATAAATTCTGATATGGGCTTGATTTATGCTTCTTCCAGATGCCATGTTCTTTTTTTTTTTAACCTTCAGCACAAGCTACTTAGCAATAAGTTGCCCAGCATCCCCAGGTAAGCAAGCAAAATAATTCTCAATGCATATGAAATAGGTAACTGACCCCTATTTATTGATTTGTGGCAGTTGTTGTAGAAATCCCAACACAAAGCTCACAGTCTGATGCGCGGCATGCAGTTAAAGAATTTGAAATTCAGTTCCCATAAAAAGAGAGAAAGAGAGAAAGCATGCTTATAAGCAAGACTGGGAGAAAGCATGTACTCTCTCAAAGGTAAAGCTTCCCCTCGCGCGTATGTGCTAATTGTTTCCGTCTCTAGGGGGTGGTGTGCTCATCTCTGTTTCAAAGCTGAAGAGCCAGCACTGTCCGAAGATGTCTCTATGGTCATGTGGCTGGCATGACTAAATGCCGAAGGCGCACGGAATGCTGTTACCTTCCCACCAAAGGTGGTTCCTGTTTTTCTACTTGCATTTTTACATGCTTTCGAACTGCTAGGTTGGCAGAAGCTGAGATAAGTAACGGGAGCTCACTCCGTTATGCAGCGCTAGGGATTTGAACCACTGAACTGCTGACCTTTCTGATCGACAAGCTCAGCGTCTTAGCCACTGAGCCACCACATCCCTATTACTCCTTTTACTCTCTTATTTTATTACTCCCTATTACTCCCTTTTACTCTCTTACTGCTGTTCAGAGAGTGCTGTGTGGTTCTGTTAGGAGGGTTTCTCCTCAATCTGGCAGGGGCAAAAAACCTCTCTCTTTATAACATGGGAGTCAAACTACGGCATCACGTTGCAATCATGTGATGTTTATTCCCCTTCTTGAAGCTGGGGTGGTTGTGGCCTACACGTAATGCACCCGGCCAACAGTCTGCCAGTTTGACACCCCTGCTTTATAAACTTTTGGTGGCTGCATGCCATTTTTTATGTGAAATGCTGGACCAGACAGAGCAAGGCTGTATAGCAAATTGATTGTCCATCAATTTTGTGAGTAGAATGTCTTTGCATTAAATCTGTTGTAGGGTTTACACAATTGTTGCTTAAGTTTCACATCTCAAAATGGTAGGACATGGCTGCTGTAATTCTATGATGTGGTCATATGGGTAAAGCAGGGCACTGGGAAGAAGAATCTGGTGATCCCATGCAAACACAGGCTGCCAGCTGCAAAGTCCTTTGATCTAACTATATCGCTCCTGACGGGTTTTTATTTGGGTATTTTAATTGTATTCAATTATTTAAGGGTTTTAAACATTGTATTTTAACTGTTTTTATTTAGCCGACCTCCTCCTTGTACATGTACATGTCTTGGTATATGTCTTTGTTATATTGTCTTGTCTATATATTTATTTCATATGTTTTATTGTACGCCGCCCCGAGTCCTTCGGGAGAGGGTGCGGCTAAGAAATAAATATTTATTATTATTATTATTTAACCACACAAATGTGGTAACATATTTTGCTCTATTTTAAAATTGTAAAAGGAGGGTGCACGAAGCCTTCTTTATTGGTGGTGTAGCCTTACTTCTTAAGAGTTGCTGAAATGCAGCAATGTTGGTTGCAAGTGGTGAAAACTTGTGGAGATAGGTTTGGGTGAGATTCTTAAGTCTGGTTAAAAGAAAAGAGAGCAAGAAAAATACAGACAGTCCTCGACTTATAACATTTCATTTAGTGACGAGAAGGCAAAGAAGATGACAGCTGCTGCATGCGCAGTAGCGCGCCAAGCCTGTCACTGATTTGTTTCTTGTTCATCTACTGAAGCTGAATATGCTTGTGTTTCAGATGCATGTAATTCTCTAACATAGTTTGATGCTTTGATCACAGATATCTGGACATGTCCGATTCGACCGATCACTGTGATGGAAGATAATAAATCGGTGGTTTATATTTCTGAGTCACATTTCACAGGTTCTAGGTCCAGACACATTGACATTCGTTATCAAAACACAAAGCAATTAGTTAAACAAGATTTTGTTAAATTGCAATATGTATCTACACATGATCAAATTGCTGATATGCTCAACAAATCACTTCCAGCAGCTCAACACGAGTATCTGCGGAAGAAGATGTGCCTTATTTGATATTATCTGCTCAACTGGCAAAAGAAGGGGTGTCACTGCCTTTATTTGGTTTGCCAGCTGTGCCTACATTCTGAGTTATACGGCAGAATGAACTGTCTCTTATCAGCAATGATTTACTGCGCATGTCAAAGCCGGCACGCAAATTCAAACCACGTCTCCCGCCTTGAGCTAGTTGTGGAGGAGACCATGCCAGATCGTTTTGCCATCTCCATGATGCTATCTGCCAGCGCTGTGAGTGAAAGGGGCGCATCGCCAAGGTTTACCAAACCAAGCTCCCCCCGAAGACCTGGCAGCCATGAAGCTAACCTTACTGCCAGCAGAGGCCCGACCAAGGGGCATGGTGGCCACCACCACGGCGCTCAGAGGGCGACAACAGAGTCACCCATCACACCTCAATTGGCCAAGCCCGCACAAGGAGGTCAAAGAAGCTGAGGGTCACAGTCCTCATCAAGGGCTCTCCATGCGAGATGGAGATTGACACCGGGTCATCACTGACCATCATGCCGTGGTCTACCCTGAAGCAGGCTATCCCTAGCCTGAAGAAACAACATCTAAGCACCCCTGACATCTGCCTTCATGATTACCAGCCCTGGGGCTGGAAGTGACCAGTGTCAACAAGAGCACCGACAAACTACTCGCAGACCCTACCCCCGAGACGCCAGTTTTTCACATTGTCTGTTTAGGGACTGGTTCCAACTCGCTTAGTGACATTGCCCACCACTCTGCCAGAGACTCCACGATCAAACAGGTTTTGAACTGGGTGTGGAGGGGGTGGCCCAAGGGGCCTGTTGGGTCTGATTTCAAAATGTATTATCATAAGAGAAATAACCTGTCTGTTGTTAAAGGCTGTTTACTGTGGGGGGACCGGGTAGTTGTTCCACCCAAACTGCGCATTGCAGTATTAGAGGCTTTACACATAGGGCATCCTGGAATTGTCAGGATGAAGTATTTGGCTAGGAGTTCTGTGTGGTGACCTAACATGGACAGGAAGGTCGAAGAATGGGTAGCTACCTGCACACCGTGCCAGGAGTCCAGACCAGCTCCCCCAGAGGCACCTGCTAAGGAGTGGGACCTCAAGCACCATGGTTTAGGGTGCACCTTGACTTTGCTGGCCCAGTTCACGGCCAGACATTTCTCATAGTTGTGGATGCCTACTCGAAATGGTTAGAGGTGGTCCTGATGACCTCCACTACAGCAGAAGTGGTCATCAAGGTGCTACGGAGACTTTTCTCCACGCACGGCCTGCCCTACGTCTTGGTCTTTGACAACAGGCCCCAATTCATGGCCTTGCAATTTGAGACCTTCCTAGCAGCTCCGTCCTACCTGTCCAAGGAAACCCCTCCTACTGAACTCCGCAGGTCAGGCAGAGCTACCCAAAAGCCTGCCTACCTGTGTGACTATGTACCCTCCCTCCTGCTGCTGGAAAGAGATATTCTGTAAAACATCCTTGTAGAGCTTCAATCAGGCCACATTTACCTCACTTTTTCTGCTTCTTTACTCCTGTTGGACTGGGAAAAAGCAAAAACAAAATACCACAATGTTACCCTTGTCATGTCCCTTGGGCTAGAAGGAGAAAGTGACAGAACATTTGTCAACTTCACCTGGTGAAAAAAACACACATATTTCATTGCCTCACTGTTCCGTCAATGAACTTGAAAAAAAAAAGAAAATGGCTCCACCATTTAACTATTTCATAAGTAAACCTGTTTAAAAAATACTGTCTGGCTTCCATTGGTGCCCTTGTTAAAAAAAATGGCAGACAATATATCAGGCTCATCTAATACCTTCACTCAATGCTAATAGAAAAGAGACATTTCCAAAGTCTTGTGGAAGGCCAACAGGATTGAAAGAGGAATGCTGTTCCATAGCCCAGGTGTCATGACCAAGAAG
Source organism: Natrix helvetica (assembly GCF_964273705.1). NCBI lineage: Eukaryota > Metazoa > Chordata > Lepidosauria > Squamata > Natricidae > Natrix > Natrix helvetica. Next base: position 69,003,565 of record NC_138552.1, read on the forward strand.
GCACACCTGGGTTCCATCATGCACTATTGTTTTATAGAGGAGACCCAGAGAACATCCTCTTGGATTTTGTGGAATAACAGAAATAGTAAGTACCTTGAATGTTATCCAGAAGCCTACTGGAACTATGTGAGCTTTTAATCTCTAGTGAGGGAGCAGAGAGAAGGAGGGGAACCTGAGGCATCTCTATTCCATGGAAAACCTCTCTGGTGTGAACAAAATATCAAATCGAGCATGTGACTATCATACATTGGCTCTGTGACCAAGAGAGATGGACCCATAGTTTTTAAGGTTTCAATAAACTCTTGAACTGTTCCAGACAAACCAGTCCTAAAACAGGTATTGAATTCGACCAATTCCACCATAAAGTGGCATCGCTAGACTAGGGGAAAGAGGTCAAAACAAGCAAAATAGCAGTCCAAGCAATGAAATTGCATGCATGAAACGTCAACCCATGGGTAAAAAGTGATGGGGTTTTGATCAGAAATAGCAGAAATAGCACCTGCTATTTCCCCTGTTTTGACTACTGCCTGGTGACACCATGGCCTAGATTCTCCAGCACCAAATCCAAATCAGCTCTATCAGTTGAAACGGTTCCATCAGTGGAAGAGGATGATCTTATGAATCATAGCTGCATGCCTTCCCGACCTACTGTATATGCCCCAACCTTTCTGCAACAGTATTTGGAGTAAGAAGTAGCTGGGCTCAAGTCAATTGCTATCAAGTTAGCTTTTCCATCCATCTGACCTGGATCCTTTGATGTGGGCAACTATGGACTCCAGATTGAGGTGGGTTCTCAACTACCTAAAGTCCTGTTGGAAGCAAATTACCTTATTTTATTTATTTCATTTGATTTATATGGCCACCCGTATCACTTTTATGCAATTCTAGGCAGTTTAAGGCAGGTTATAGGATAAAACTGGTTGTCCTGATGGATAAATTTTACTGGTGACCAACCAGTTAACAGGGTCCCCAACCTCACTTTCCAATCTGATATAAAAGCACTGAAAAGTCTTCAAAATATTTGGAGGCCATTGTCAACTAGACCCTTCTATTTGTGCAATACACTGAAAGAGGTTTGATCTACTCAAAGTCTGAAGGTAAGGCATGCAAATTTTAAGAGTTGGTTTCCAAAATCAACAGATGGATTAAGATTTGTGGCTGAGATTGGCCAAACACATCTAATAAGGACTTTTCACATGCAGTACCGAGCAAATTCTGATCCACATTAGATTCCGTTTTTCACTTTTTACGGGTGTATCACAATGATATAAGAGTTCTTCTGGCTGGCTTTTGCAGAGGATGTTTACTGCCCAGGAAGCATGAACAGTTGTGGTTGCATTACATGGCAACTGCAGAGGATTAAAGGAATATTTTTTTCACATGTACAATAGTTATAGCTATCATAGCAGAACTGCTGTTCCAGTGTGTTGTGGGAAGAACTTGCAAACAGCGTGTGAGTCTGTAAAATCATATCACACTATTCACTATGTTCTCCACATCAAAAGCCACCATGGCAATTACATAGTTCAATATACAATTGCTCAGACTGTAGAGCAGAAACTCATGGCATACCATGTTTAATATGAAACAAGTGGGGAAGTATCATTTCAGTATGTAATTGAATCCTCTTTTGTACCTCAGAGGTCATATTTAGACATTGGTTTGACCTAATTTAAATAGATGAGAATGTTTGTTTTCATCTGTATGAAAGTTAGATTGGGGATCACTCATCAGCTTTGCCAATCAAGCATTCTACAGTTGTGCGGGGTTATCACGTTACACCCATTAGCAGCTTTGGAGTCCACATTAGCCTACAATGGCTCTTATTAATCCTTGTCTTTCAAGATTTGAGACTACAGAATGTAGTGTAGATTGAGCAATGTGGAAAACAAATTTTGCTTAAACCGGCTACATTTTCAGCTCCATATTCTACTAGAACAGGGGTGGGCATCTATGGCCACTTTACAACCTGTGAACTTTAACTCCCAGAATCACTGACTCAGGAATTCTGGGAGCTAAAGTCCACAGGCCACCTCTATGCTAGAAGCTGACTGAAATCATATAATTATATCTTAGTGTTTTCTTTCAAGGATGAATTGAAAATTATGATGCTACATATTAGATTGCTAATCTATTCTATGTAAGTGTAATGTTTGAAGCCCAAAATTATTTGGTGTTATCCTGTATCCCAGGGGTGTCAAACCTCTCAGTCCACGGGCACAGGCCACGCCCACCACAGCTCCGCGAAGGGAAAAAAACATCATGATATGTGACGGCAACATGATGCTGCGAGTTTGACACCCGTGCTCTATCCATTGTTCCAAAATTGATATTTAGTTCATTGGCAGTTCCGTTGTACCTTTGAACTAGCATCGGTACAAGCATCGGTTACTCCTATGATAAACTACTATGTATTCATGTATTATTTTTCACTGCAACCTCATGTTTCAATGGACATGAAGTCATTCTTCTGCCTTATAAATGAAATATAATCATTTTAATGGTAACAGGCTGGTCTTGCCTTACTTATCAAGATGAACTGCTGGGTAACTATTGGAGTAGAAGCAGCATCGGAGCTGCTGAGGCCTCAAGGCATTCAAGGTGCTTGGCAGCACATTTTTCAGAGTGGAAGTGGATCCTTCCGGGCAGCAGCCATGAATTTAATGTTTTTTTAAAAAAAAAAACCAGTGAGCTGCACAAGGTTGCAGGGTAGTCCACATGTTGTTCTACAGGGTGCAAAGGATTATTGATCTACCTGAAAGATTTGCCTTTATCTAGGCTTCAGTCTGATTCAACTTGAACTTCTCAGCTTCTCAACCTTCTACTCTGACACCTTGATTTGAAGTATTAGAACAAGCAATTTCAATTGAGTCAGGCACCTTGCTCTCAGCTGCCATCAAAAAGAAGATCTGAGTTCATGTGGACCACTGGTTTGGAAGAAGTAATTGAAACGGCATGAAATCCAAGTGTCCCCTCAAAGCTCTAAAGAAATTGCTTATCAAACTTGGCAACTTCGTGATTTATGGACTTCAATTCCCAGAATTCCCCAACCAGCGTGCGCCCTGGCAATTCTGGGAATTGAAGTCTACACATCTTAAAGTTCCCAAGTCTGCAAAACACAGGTCTAAAGAGAGCTTTTCCTCCCTGTCCCCTTCGCTCTTCCCACCCCACCTTATTTATATTTTTGGTTGGGCAGATGCATTCATTTCCAGCTCAAAACCACTTCCTGTTTTATTTTTAAAGAATGGTCTTGGGCCCCATTTAGGCCACTGAACACTTTTTAAAAGAATAGTAATGGCAGAGGCTAGTATTTTGCAGCAGGCCTACTTGGTTATTTCTTAAAGTACAATATTAATTTGTCAAAGGCAAGGCATAGCTCCCAGCAAGTTCCAAAAGAGATTAGTGGTCCCAACCTCAAACTGTTCAAGGCTTTGAAAATTAAGGCCAATGCCAGGCTGGAACCCTGGAAAAACCGTGGGTTACCTGTGCTGACCTTTCTGTTTAGGGGAATGATATGAGAATTCTAAGACCGGCTCTCCTTGTTAGAATTCCAGAAGAACCCCATTAACAACGGGGAAAACGTGCAATAAAGTCCACTAGGCAACATTTCATTAATTCCTTCAATCTGAGGTAAATCCCTAATTTGTTGAAGGCTTTGTTTATCAAGCAAAGGCAGTGAGATATTCATAGTTTACAACAAGATCCGTTCCAGTTTGATGCTCCACTGATTTTACACAGTAGAATTAGAAGCTGGCTCAAACAAAAAACACATCCCATTTTTCTTAAATGGATGGAGACTCGGGTCCGAATCTGGAATGCAGTGTTGTACCTCATTTCCATATCTAATTAATATGCAAATGCTCTTCAGTTTGTGCCCTCATTTGCACTGTGTAAACAACTTCAAATGGCTGCTTTCTCTTTTTGCTAAAACAATGCCCCTTGAAGCCCAAAGAAAAAATTAATAGCAGGTAAGAGATTAAGTGTAATGAAGCATAGATAAAGCGGTCATTTACTATAAATTGTGAGGGCTTCTCTAATCTTATTCAAATCCTCAAAGATATATCAATTTGTTTTGTCACTAAAAATTGGATTCTCTCCCACGCCTTCAAAGCCATTGTTCATATCCTTATAAATTAACAGGGAGAATATATTTCATTGTTCTTCACCAGATGAATAGAAATAGGATGAAAGGACATGTGAAATCATCAAGATTGTAGAGCCAGCTTTTTTTTTAAATGAGAAATTGCTTAACAGCACACTTGAATGCTTGCCCAATTAGGAGGGTTTCAATGAATGTAATTCATGTTTACTTATATGTGAATTGAATTCAGTGGCTCTTACTCCCAGATAAATAGATTTATTGTAATGGCATGGAATTTTTGTTTTGATCTGAATTTTGTTTGGATAATAATTTTATGAAGTAGGTCATTTCTCTGTATGACATATGGGAGAATAAGTTTTGAGAAAATTTGCAAACATTGGCCTGATATTTTGAATTACTCATAGGCTATTAATGTTGTTAATATTCTTGGCTACATGTAGTTGAGACTGATTTAGTTTTGTTCTGAATTAGATTTGGTCTAAAGATAACTTTTGCCTTTGGAATAACCTGGGATACAAATGGAACAGCACAAAGTTTACAAACACCTATCATTATCAGACCTCTGAGAAAAAGAGAACATGTTCTATTTTTGGTCTTCATGTCTTCCATCTGGTAGGCATAGACTTAAAATCAAGTACTGTTCAGCTTGGTTATTTAAAAAAAAAATTCTTGTTTTCACAATTGTAGTTATTCAAATGTTCATGTATTGTGACTTTATAAATTGGTTTCATCTGTGGATTTCTCCTGCCCCTCAACCCAGGTTTCCATGATTCACCTTATTTCCTGATTCCAGCAATCAGTTTCAATCCAGCATCCTGAATTCTATGAACACTCCAGTTTAGGAGTGTCAAACACAAGGTCGAATCTGGCCCATGAGGCTGTCCTGGAAATTGTAAAGGGCTGGCCCGCATGGCTTCGGCCCAGTCTACCCAATGCAAAGAAGATGCATTAGGCCAGCATGACTTTGTGGTCTACCCAGTGAAAAGAGGAAACATCGGACCAGTGTGGCTTTGGTGTGGTTTACCCTGTGTGAGGAGGAAATGTGCCAGCACTTTGGGGAGCAGCGTCAAGCTGGCTACGCCCATCCAGTCAGCCATGGCCACCCAATCAGCCATGCCCAGTGAATTGTGTCAAGCTGGCCATGCCCACCCAGTTGGCCACAACTGCCCAGGCCCCTGATGTCAACCACAGCCTTGAAATTGAGTTTGACACTCCTGTTCTAGTCTGTAGATCCCATGACTCATAATATTTTTACAGTGAAATTTGAAGACCACATTGTCGATTCTATAATATCACTCGAGTATGTTCTTGAAAGTAAAGATTTGCCGAAAAAATGCAGTGATTGAAAAAAAAAACAATCTTTCTGATGTTGAAAAGGTAATTTACATACATGTAGATCCAAGTATATTCCTTTTGCAGTTTGTTTATTAACATTTTTGTTGTGGCTCCAAGAAAGCTAAATAGTGTGCTCTTCTTCCCCCTCTCCACCAATTTGACCTCCTTTCCAATTGCCCATGTTCTTCTTTGACTATTCAGATATATAGTAGTCTTATACTCACCAAACATATACTCTAGATGCTAAATACAATCCCAAATCCCCCTTCTTCATTGCACGAAGCCATAAGACGGGCTTAATTTTGAATTTGCTTTACATTTTTTATACATGGATCAATTAGTTCAACATTCCTAGGCCCAGACCTCTAGACACACTGCTTGTCAGCTATTAATATACTTAAAGTGCAATACAACTCCCCAACATCGATCCACCCATCCCACTTTCTGATGCTTTGCCTCTTGAGAAAATTGCAAAGTACAGTCCTCCATCTCATAAGTTTCCTGTACAGATTCTTCAAGCGTGGAATGGGGGAGAACAAAGCAAGTGTGAGCCCGAGATCCAGCTTGCACATTCACAGGCAACAGAATAAAGCTTTCTTTAGTTTTCCCATCTCAATGCAGTGAAGTTTGTTTATTTATACACGTTTCAGCATATTTTGCTCCACGGAACATAATTACACTTGCATGTTTAAAATTACATAGTTCCTTCCTCCCTCCCTCTCTCCTATAGCTTATTTTAGAAAATGTTTTATGTATTGTTTTGTTCAAGGAATACAACTTTGTAAAATCCTTTGCGTTAACTGGGCCATTAAATTAAAATTATAAACACGACAATTTGTCATATGCTGCTTATAATTGCACAAGTGTTTTTTTTTTTTAAATCACCGTGGTATAAGAACCAAATGAATAGCCCAACCCACTTGTTGGAGAAAGCTTAAGCCTTTTAGTCTTTCTTCTTTTATGGCTTCCCTTCTTTTATTTCCTTTTCAGTCTCTCTCTCTCTTCTCCCTCCCCCTCCCTCTCTCTGTCTTTCTTTTTTTTGTTCCTGGAACATTCTGTTTCTTTTACGAGCTAACAAGTTTGATGTGGCCCTCTGTCTCCTTCCCTTCCAGGCTTGCAGCTGTTTTGGCAACAGAAGAAAAAAAATCTCCATAACAAATCAAATAAAAGCCCATTCTATAAAGAGGAATTGAAAACAGCAGGCCTCAAAGTGCTCTGCACATGAGATGCCTTGTTCTGGCTTTCAACGCAACTCAAATCAAAAATGCATTATCATAATCTGAAACAGCTCACTACTAACACAAGACAGATGGTGGGTAATAACCCATGCATCATTAATAAATAAATTCCAGCATTAAAGGCTTTACCAAATATGACAACATTATCTGGGCAAAATGACTGGCCCACTCCCACCCCGACATCATTTTGCTACGTTGTGGGTCTCCTCCATCCTCCCATGTCTTTCTTTTCTTCTTCTTAAGTCTCTGTGCTTTGAAGGAAGCTAATAAGGCTCTCTCTCTCTCTCTCCCTACCCCCAACTTTAACCAGATGAAAACCATCTCAGTATATAAGACACGTTTTGAAGCTCCAGAAGGGAAAAATAAGATTGCTGCCAAACTGTAATAGGTCCCGTGCACATCCTTTGGATCAGCAAATGGCAAAATATTACACTGCCCTTCACTGCTTCTATCTGGTACTTTGCTGTTGTCATTTTCAGCTCCATATTTCAAATAACAGTTTTGGCATCATGGTGAACACAAAGCTGAAAGAGAAAAAATGGAATTTCTCAGCTGTTCTCCAGGAGATTCTGCCCTCTGTTGCCTACGTAACTTGCCCACAATGTTAACTTCATATCTTTGCTCTAATCCCAAGAATTATAGAGCAAATTGCACAGTTACCAGAAGGATTTGATCTTGCATTTTTTAAAAGGAAAAAAAAAAAAAAACTTCCATGACCTATCACAAACTCTTTTAAGAGACAAAAGTGTTACAAATGAAGTTTAAAGTTCATCAAGTTTCATAATAAGAGAAAAAGAGAGAAGAAACTTCCATACTACCCAAGAAATCCCTGAGAAATGAGTTGAAGCTAGTTCTTCTGGAGTTTCAAAACCAAGTGAACCTGGAGGAACCAATCACTGTTCCATTCAGTGGGTTAATAAGAGGGTGAAAAGAATGGTGTTCAATCAGTGCTTTGTTCTCCATCTTCATTTTTATTTCATGTTGGGTGCATTTGTCTGGGAATTTGCGAAAACTCAGTGTGTTTGCCATAAGAAAGAGCTGCATAGCTGCCCAAACTCAATACCCGTTATTCTGGTGAAATGATAGCATCTTGGCCTGATTGTTTTGGCAGTTTAACTTCTATGAAGAAGGAAGGGGGTGATCATGTGACCAGGAATCAGAGAACAAGAATTTCTACTCATGGGAAACTTTCAGATGGAAAGTTCATTTTGGTATGGTTTCAGAGGCACCATACTGGACCTCGAAACAGATCATCTCACTTGCTAAAATCAGACAACATCATGAGTCCACACAAGGCAGATCCACACTTCCCACTTGCCCAGGGGTGGGCTGCTATGGGTTCACCCGGGTTCAGGAGAACCCATAGTTAATATTATGGCCGGTTCGGAGAACCTCCTAATCCCACCCCTGGCTGGCCCCTTCTACCGCTCTCCTCCCAGGAGTCTCCACACAACCCATTTTGATGCAAGGTAAGTACAGAGCCAGTGTGGAGGCTCGGGGAGAGAGAAAAACAGGCCTCCCAGAAGTTCCAGAAGGTTGTTTCCAGCCTCCAGAGGACCTCCAGAGCCTAGGGGAAGTGGTTTTCCCCCTTCCGGAGGCTCAATGAAACCCTCCAAAGCCTGGGGAAGGTGAAAATGCCCCCCCCACCATGGTGTAGGAAGCCAACTAGGCCATATCCACCATGGTCATGCCGATCCAGCATTCAGGCAGAAAACCCATTGCTGAGATTTTTAAAGCCCACCTCTGCACTTGTTCCAATGCCAGCATGTCCCACCAATCATTTTTCCAGAGCAGGGATGCACAACAACCCCCTACCCACCCAAAGCCAACCGAGCAAATAAACTTTGCTGTAACTTTCCGGAAACAACACCTCACCTTCATTCATTGGATAAGGGTAGGCATGGATATTCTTTCCTGAGTTTCGAGGTTGTCTGAACTATCTTGAAAGGACGAATTGACTTTGTTTGGCTGGTTAGTCCCTCTCCCTTCCCTCCCTTTTGTAATTATAGAAATGACTCGAAATGTTGTGAAAGGTAAAGTAAAAGCTTGATGTTGAATTTTTGTAATCTATTGTACCAAAGAAAGCCATTACTTGTTGCATTTTTCTCTTTTTCCAACTTATGTTTCATCTATTTTTTAATGCTATAATGAAACTGTATTTTAAAACATTACTATAGAAAAAGATACAGCACTTGGCTATTAAAATAATTTGTTCCTGTAAAGGTAACCCTCAACAAAAAAATAATTGCATTCTTTTTTGCATTCCTTCTTTTCTTTTTCATCTATCCTCTCTTTGTACAATGAGGTATCTGGCTGACCTTGGCTGATCAAGAAAAGCCATATAGCATCAGACTGACTACTACCAAGGTAGAAAGAAAGTAACATGGCTCTCTGCCAAGAAAACTATTTGGACATCTTTGTGAAAGAACCAGGAATAGACTTTGATTGACAGAAAACTCTGCATCTCAAAGGCAGCTATTATGTTAAATTTGTGTGTTAGGAATGCATTTTTGTTTTCTGTACACAAAGTAGCCTTATATTATTTTGCTAATCCTGAAGTGGATTTTCTATTCATAGTAGATGCTGGCATTTAGAAATTTTAGAAACACAGCCATAAAATATGAAATTTGCCAAAAGCATATTCTGTCATTTAAAGATGCTACTATGACTGTTTCTTTCACAAAACAATCCTTAGCTATTTGTAAAGGCCCCATATTCCAGATGTATGCATTCTCTTGATATACGGCCATTCCTTTTTCATGAGTTTACAAACTTCAGTGTGCCCTCAACAGAAAATAGTTGGATACAAAAGGAACTTGTGCTCACCAAAGTTGATTTTTATAGATACAATGGAGACAGATCTCTTCACTGGATGGTTTGCTTTTCTCCCTTATCCCTTCCTTGAAATGAAGAATTGATATTGGAAGGTGGAAAAATGTAAGTTGTGTCTTTTATTGTCCAATGTGAGCGGTGGGAAAAATCCAGTCAGTCCAACCTCTTGGATCTGGATCAAATTTCCTTTCTATGCATTTTTTATACAGAGATTATTCTCTCTGCTAGAAAAGGCCTGGCTGTTCCGAGCACCACCAGCTGTGTTTCCCTGCATGCCTCAAGTCTAAAAAAGCTTGTCAAGGAGGCAGAAAAAGAGTGGGCTGGAGCTGACACTGAACCTTTTCAAGTCATTCTCATTCTGTGAAGATTTAAAGGACATTGAAGACGTTATGTAATGGATTTGCAAAGCATGAGCCGAGTCACTGCACTCTGATCAGTGTGTGCAACAAGGATCAGTGATCTTGGCATCCATCAACTGTTTGTTTCTGGGAGCAACCAGACAGGGAAGACTTGGACTATGAAGGCTAGAATGATTGTTAAACAGGAAACTGCTGCTTGGTTAACCCTGTAGAACCACATGGACAGAAAGGCTTCCTCCAGAAAGAGCTTAGAGATGACATGCTACTTCGCTCCATTTAAAACAAGTGGATGGTATTTTGAATAGCAACAAATAGTTCTTACTTGAGGCTCCTGTAGCTCTTCATCCTCAACATTCTTGCTTGTTTCCGGGGCATGATGCACCTTAAAAGAGAGCTGAGGATTTACTCATGCATTCATCCCTACCATCTTGACATATTTTTGACACATGCCACAGTGCTGGTCTTAATGCACCAGATTGTTCCTCGTACAACAAGGGAATAGTATAGAATGAGACAGAATTAGAGGAATGAATGACATCAGTGATGGGTTGCAGGCAGTACGGGCATATTGGAGCCTGCTTGGAGCACCAGATACCATTCTGGTATGGTGCTCCGGAGGGCCCACCCACTAGCCCAAGCTCCTTACCTGTCCTTTAAGCCTTTGACACTTCTGGGCACATGTATGGCACGCACGGTGCCTGAGCAATGCTCCACTGAGCAGCTGGAGCATTGCAGAGGCTTGCGGAAGTGTCGCAGGCAGGTATGATGCAGGCGCATGCTGCGCGTATATGTGTGGGTGACTCCAGGCCGTTCCAACCTACGGGTTGGAGCAGAATCTGGAACCCACCACTGAATGACATGTACTCTTTAGATCAGTGCTTCTCAACCTTAGCCACTTTAAGGTGGGCAGACTTCAACTCTCAGACATTCCCTAGTTAGCCATGCTGGGGAATACTGGGAGTTGAAGTCCATGCAAATTTAAAAAGGCCAAGATTGAAAAACATTGCTTTTTAGATCAATAAATTTCATCTCTCTGGAATCATCAGATGGTCTTCTGATACAGGTGACTTTTGACTTACAATACAGTTGGAATCAGAATCCCATTGCTAAGCAAGGCAGTTGTTAAATGAGTCATGCTAGATTATATTACCTTTTTTTGCCACAATTATGAAATGAATGACTGAAGTTGTTAAATAAATCACATGGCTGTTTAGCAAATCCAGTTTCCCCCAGTGACTTTTGTCAGAGTTTGTTTCAGAAAACCACTTCCAGAAAGTGCAAACAGATAACTGATTCAGCTGGCTTCATTAACTTCTTTATATACATATTAACACATGAAGATAAATACCAATATAGGTTTTTTAACAATGTAGTAGTAGTTACAAGCAAATACAGGTAGCAGTACAGCAGAGAGGAGTTTTCAGTTCAGAGTTCAGAGCAGACAGAGATGTTTCAGTTACAATTCTCAGCACAGACTCAGATCTGTTTAAGCTCCCATTGGCTGACTTAGTTGCTATGCCTATTTATTGGCTGACCTTATTACCATGTCTCTCTCAGTCATGAATATTCTAACAACTTTGCTTATTGAAGCTGGTTGAGAAGGTTGTAAATGGTTATTATTGAGCTGTTAACCAGTTAACCTATTGAAAACTATGAGACCGCAAAGAATTTTGGTTTCTTTCTTTCATGGCACCCGCCAACCTCCTCTTTCCAGAGATCAGATGGACTTGGTCCCTGCTGACCTTCCACAAGGCCTTGAAGATCTGGTTTTGTGCCTAAACCTGGGATCCCAGCTGTGGGACAGAGCCCATTGCTTGGTTATGCAGAGTGATTGTAACTTAACATATATTTTTTCTCCTGGCTGTTATGGTTTTTATATTGTTTGTATTTTTTTGCATTATTTTTAATATTGCTAGCTGCCAGAGTTATGCATGGGATCTGAGAGGCCATATATACCCATAAATAAAAATAAATAAATAAATAAATAAATAAATAAATAAATAAATAAATAAATAAATAAATAAATAAATAAATAAATAAATAAATAAATAAATAAATAAATAAATAAATAAATAAATAAATAAATAAATAAAGGCAAGAATTTCAAAAGCATCAGTCAGAGGGGAGGGATTTCCTATGGAATCATAAGAGTCTCTTCTTTCAATGTAATTCATTAAGGTAGATAGGTGATATCAGGGCTTTAGAATTTCCTGTTTAAACTTTCCTTTAAAATTTAATTCTCTCTGTGTACAGTAGTTTTACTTAGTGCTATTTTCCATTCTGTGGTCTGTAATGGATGTATTTTTACTTAATGCCTAGATTTGCATATCACAAAATACTATAATGTGTTTTTATGTAGTGTGGAGCATGATGCCAAAAGTTGTGGTTCGCAAATCACGGTTTATGGCTTTGTGTGTTTGATGAACCCAACAATTATGATTTATTCAATCAATAATGGTAAAGGAAACTATAGCTTAGTGTGATATCCAAACCCAAAGTCTAGGAGAAACTGCCAACTTTGGTACCACTTTATAATTATACTATTTATCCACTACTTCCTTGGGTATATTTATAACCAATAAGGGTATTTCACTCAATGGCTTGAATAATCTGCACTTTGCAAATTCCAGTCTGTAGTCATCAAAATCTAGACTTGCCAAACTGAAGTTTGGACTTCCTAAACACTTCCATTCAATCCCTGGCTCGATGGAGTAGGAAAATGTGCTTTTAAATGTTGAGCTGGAGAGAAAAACCTTAAAAACAAGCATTTTGCAAGAAAATAAATTAAGAAAATGTAAAATACAGTTTTATGTGAATTTCTTTTTTCTTTTTTAAACCTGGATTCCTGGGGAACAGGAATGGAATGGGTTTTCTGAGTCAACATAAACATAACCAACCCAGCCTAGAAAGTGATTGATTTGCACTTTCCTTCTTTATCTTTTTTCCCCCAAAGCTTCCAGATCTCTCCATATGCAAAACCAAAGGCTGCTGGGGGTCTGGCAGCTTTCCAGCTGGATGGAATTTGTTGATTCTGGTTTGGCGAGACTTTACACATGTGCAAATGATTGGGCAAGTGGAAGACTTTATTTTCTTTGATGAACAGCATCTGCCTGGCATGACATCTGCTTTTTACAAGGAGGGTGTGTGTGCATATTACATTGCATTTGATGTTGGTGGTTTGCAGGAATAAACCAATGTTGCATTCTAAATATTGGCTTCCACTTTGTTTATCTGGATTTGGTCCATCAATAATAGCAACCTCTGTGGATGTATCCTGGCCACTGGACCTTGGGATAAAACTTCTAACCTCTCCCTAAAACAAGTTAGTCTTCTCACAGCAGCAGCAGTGCTGATGTTCCAGCTGCGGCATGAGACAACAGCAGAACTCAGGGTTTTTCCATTTCCCCTGGTGAGTACATTGATTTTGATTGCCAAGTGGGGAAACATATACACTGCATTTTGGAATGGAAGCCCTTATTTTTTGGGAGACATTCTTGATTTTTAAATCCAGCATGTTCCAGAATGTTTGAAGGACCACAGAGAGACCACAGAGTTTTGGTGGAAACGGTTAGTGAGTGAGTTCAGATGTAAAAATATTACATCTTTATTTTTTGAACTTTTCTCCCCGTCCAAAATGACTGAACTGCCTCCAAATATGAATTGAGGGGTGGGTTTGTATAACACTTTTGGTTCAACCCTAAAACTGGATTTTCTTTCATTTTGACTACTAAGATATACCGTACTTTTCGGTTTATAAGACACACTTTTTCCTCTCCTAAAAGAGGCTGAAAATTTGGGTGCATTTTATACCCCACCCACCTTTCAGCCCCTACCCTAAGGCCTCTACATGTTCTCTTCCTAGCTGCAGAGATTGCCATCAACAATAGCTTGTGTTTGGGGCTCCGCATGTTGCATTTTCGGCCACCAAATGCTGGACACGTGGTGCCCAAAATGGCTACCCGGGACAGCTGTTGCCTTCTCTTACCTCTTCCACGCTTTGCCTGCCTCCGAGGATCAGCTGTGCTTTTGAAGCTGTTTTTCAGCCCAAACAGGAGCTAAGCAATCTTCTGTGCTTTGTCCGCTTTTCTAATTGCTTCTCCCTACAATCAGCTGTGCTTTAGAAGTGAAGCCCCCATCATCCCCAACCTCAAAACCAGTGAGTGAACAAATGTGCTGGAGCTGACCAGGCTAAGGACTAGACAGATGTATACCTGGTAGGCAGAATCCCGCCCCCAAAACTAAGGGGTGTCTTATACTCCAGTGCATCTTATACTCCAAAAATATGGTATATTTCCTAATGAAATTGGATTGGTGTATTGAAGCAGCAAATTCGTCCTAAATAAATATCCCAATATGTGCACAATAAGCAGGAAAAGAGGAAAACAAAAAGGAAATCCATGTGGATTGTCTCAATCCTCATTCTTTCTTATGAAAAGATGAACTTGTGATTCAGCTGGTAGGTGGAAGAAGACTTCAGTGAGCTGGAGGCTTTGTGAATCTTTAGGCTTTTAAACAAAGAATCCCATGCAGATGCTTTGGCGACAGAGCCCCAAAACATTTATGGGGCATGAAGTGGAATATAGCCCATTGATACAGGCACACAATACTATCTCAAAAAAGTCAGCCCTGGATTTTATTTGGTTTTCCTTGCTTGTCATTAAAAACAATATTTTTAAGAATGTCTTCTTGAGCTCTTCCATGAAATATCTAATCTGCCTCTGGTTAAAAAAAAACTTTCATAGGCAGATTAGATATTTCATGAAAGAGCTCAAGAAGACATTCTTAAGCATTTTGTTTTTAATGACAAGCAAGGCAAACCAAATAAAATCCAGGGAATTTGGAAGTATGACTCACTTTGTGTTGCTTTTTATATTTTAAAAAAAAAAACATAAAATAGAAATAGAACAAAAATAATCTCAACTCAATTAATTAAAAAGGAACTAATTATTCCTGTAATAGCTACAATGCATGTTATGACTTAAGGAAATAGAAAAATATATAGATATTTAAGGTGCCGGTGACCAATAGAACTAAATATCCATAGTGATTTAAATTAGAGTAACTAACTTTCATAGTAGAATATTTACCTTAAAAGAGAAGGACTATACATTTAATGCAATGCTTCAAAATTACAAAACAAAAATTTGCTCAGCACCCAGTTTCTTCACTTCTAGGCTTGTTAAGGCCAGTGATAACTAACCCAGCTGATTCTACACTAAAATTTGTGCATGTGATACACTTGTATGGGTGTATGGATACACATTTACACTATAGAACCCAAAAGATAAAATAATGTACAGTAATGGAGCAACTGCAGAGTAAACTTAATTACATATGATAAGTCTATCAAATCACAGTAGAAAATTAGCTAATTGCCTACCTCCATCGCTTTCCTTACCAACCACTTTCACATAGAAGAATACACTTTGAAAACATATGTCTTCTCCTCCTTCATCCTCTTAGAAACAGAAAAATTAAAAGGGATGGAAGAAAAACTGAGGGTGCCAGCAGTGGGAAGAGAAACAACACTGGATGCTGAAAAGTGGGGAGAGGAGGAATGGGATAAAGAAGGGTAAGAAAGAGAAGAGAAGTCTTAACCTCAAACAAGGACCCTCCCCATGCAGTGGCTGATATTTTATCACCACCCTTTCTGTCCCAAGGAACTGTCGCTTCCATTGTATCTCCCACAATTTGAGGCGTATCCTACATTTTAAAAGGATTGTTCCTTCCCACAATGGCAGGAAACGATGCTGCCAAGTTTTAGCAACCATCATCAGTTCAGAGGTTTCTAGCAGCTGCAAAATAGGAATCAGCGGGCCCCCTGTGGCCCTGGAGGCTGCAGATTACCAGCCCCAATATAGGCTTGTGCATTAGGTGACATTGCAGAAATTAAACTTTGCTAACATGCAGGGAAGACTTTAAACCAAACCCAACTCAAATCCCTAAAGATGATACGTGAGGCGCTAGCCTAATAGACCAGGGTTTTGTTAGTATTGTGCAGACAACTAATTAACATACCCAGTGAAAATCTTACCCCTCGGTAAAGCCTTGGTCTTTCTGTTGTGCTAAAGAGAGAAAGCACAGTTGGCTCCCAAATGAAATATAAAATGAGGAGAGTACTTGAATTAATTATTGAAGAGTTCCACAACAATAAAAAGCTGAAGGCGGAAGAGTCTTACTGTTCCAACTAAACAATATAGTTGACTGATGCAAGACCCGGAGAATTAGAATGTTGAAGAAATCAATCAGACCAGTGAAGGGGATAAAAACCAGTGTGAGACTAGGAAAATCTAATTAGATTTTTTAAAATCACAGCAAACTTCAAAAATAAGCTGTGTGAGCATGGGCTTCTGGCTGTTATGCAATATCCAGGCGTTAACTGAAATGTCAGACAACCTCATTTGGAATTTGGCAGGAAGATAACCTTTGGCTATTGGCAGCTAGCGATATATCCAAGGAAGTGAGTTCTTGGGGTCCAACCTGTTCAGCCTAAGTGGCACAGGCATGACATTGGATGTCTCCTCTAACAGGCCTTGGGCAGAATACTGGTCAGGAAGCCTTTTAACAAATTTTTCTATATAAATTGCAGTCTGGAAAAACAAAGGACAAAGGAACCATGGTGGCGTAGAGGTTAAGATGCAGTATTGTAGGCTAATTCTGCCAACTGCCAGCAGTTTGATTCCCACTTCCTCCAGGTTGACTCAGGCTTCCATCCTTCCAAGGTCGGTAAAATGGGAACCCAGATTTTTTTTTTGGGGGGGGGGGCAATATGCTGACTTTGTAAACCACTTAGAGAGGGCTGTAAAGCACTATGAAGCAGTATATAAATCTAAGTGCCATTGCTTGTGAAAATTGTCACTGGCAACATAGGCAGATATTGGGGGAATACTGAAGCCCATGTCTCCTTTTCCTCCTGAATGCAAGCTGGCTCATGAGGCTGGGTAATGCTTTATATCAATGGTTCTCAACCTGTAGTCTGCAGACTCCTGGGGACTGTGATGTCAAATGAACCAAACAAATAGGACAAGATATTCCAAAGGATGGTTTGGTAAAGTCTTGTCCCATGGTGTTACTCCTAGCCATTTTGAAATTTACACATCAATAATTGTGTTTCTTCTTGCATCTGCATCACATGAAAGTCACTTGGTCCTCACTTATTTTCTTTGTGCTTTCTTCTCATTTCTAGAGCTACTTTTTCTTGCTATTTGTCCTTGTACTCTGGACAAGATTGAATTTCACTTGGCATTAAACAATCCTTACTATACTTGAATTTCACTTGGCATTAAACAATCCTTACTCTACCTGTTAGCATACCTTATCAGATACTCACCTTTTCATCACCAATTGTTTTATTGGTATTGACACATGATTCCTATCTATGATTATGCTTGCTGACAGATACAAATTTCACATTACAAGTGTTTATTCAACAGATTTAATAACAATGGTGTTTGGATCAAAAATGTGAGAAATGGGAGTTGGTATTTCTTTGAGAAGGAGAGTCACCTGATACATGTGTCCTGAACAGGAATAACAATAAGCATTATCTGATAATCTACAGGCTAAACTTAGGTTGTTCATGGGCAGACTCAATTGTTTTTAGCACTAACATTGCATACAATAATACAATACAATAGTAGAGTTGGAAGGGACCTTGGAGGTCTTCTAGTCCAACCCCCTGCCTAGGCAGGAAACCCTATACTGTTTCAGACAAATGGCTATCCAACATCTTCTTAAAGACTTCCAGTGTTGGGCGTTCACAACTTCTGGAGGCAAGCTGTTCCACTGATTAATTGTTCTAACTGTCAGGAAATTTCTCCTCAGTTCTAAGTTGCTTCTCTCCTTGATTAGTTTCCACCCATTGCTTCTTGTTCTACACTCAGGTGCCTTGGAGAATAATTTAATTCCCTCTTCTTTGTGGCAACCCCTGAGATATTGGAACACTGCTATCATGTCTCCCCTAGTCCTTGTTTCTCTTAAGCTAAACATACCCAGTTCCTGCAACCGTTCTTCATATGTTTTAGTCTCCAGTCCCCTAATCATCTTTGTTGCTCTTCTCTGCACTCTTTCTAGAGTCTCCACATCTTTTTTACATCATGGCGACCAGAACTGAATGCAATATTCCAAGTGTGGCCTTACCAAGGCATCATAAAGTGGTATTGATACTTCATGTGATCTTTTTTTTTAAAAATAAAGTTTTATTGGTTTTTTGGTGTTTTACAAAAGGAAAAGGTATGGGGAAAGTTACAAATTGTGGCAGCCGCAAACTGCGGTAGGTATACCCCCCCTCCAGACTCATGGTGTACATTTGCATAGCATTCAAATATTATATAATAACATATAGTCAGTGTGGTAAATTCATTAGTAATTTCAATCAATTTATGTCATGTGGATTTTCTTACTTATTTGTGTGATCTGAGCTTTCTTGATGTCGCCCCATCTCCCCCTGTTGGCAGTGCTCCGGCCCCTCCCGTGTCTTGTGCATCTACTGGGATATCTTCTGGTTTTTCTAGGAGTAATTTATTTTTTTCCATAAAGGTCTGCGCCTCTATGGGTGTATTAATTCTGACCCTTGTCTCCTCCCAGAATATTAACATACCTTCAGGCAGCAACCAACGAAACTACACCCCCTTCTGGTATAATTTATTCACCAATTGCGAATAATATTTTCTTTTCTCCCTCACTTTCTTGGGGATCTGTTTCAGTATGGTTATCTCCTTATCTTTGTATATCAGGGCTTGTCCCCTTTGTGTATTCAGAATTTCATCTCTTGTGCTTTTCCTAAGAAACTTAATGTGTACCTCCCTGGGGACACCGCGTGCTCCAGCATATGCGGAGCTCACTCTACAAACCAGGTCCATTTCCCACCCCATCTGTTGTTTTTCTTTCTGAGTATACTCAGCCAAGATAGTTGTCATGATGTCCCTAACGTTTTCATCATCTGTCTCCATCACATTCTGAAACCTAAGATAAAAGGACATTCTCTCAAACTCTATTTTCATTTGTTGGGTGTCAAGCTCTCCGCCTCCCCCCTGCACGCCCTCCATCTCCCCTTCATCTCAGCCGCCCCCTGCTCCAAGAGATCCAGTCTCTGTGAGTTCCCATTAACCTTTTCCTGGTTCCCTCTAATTTCTTCTTTTATGTCCTTCAATTGTTTCTTTATTTCCTCTTGTCCCTGTAGAACTTGCTGAAACATTTGGTGAAACTCCAAGTCCGTAGTTTTAACTTGTTTAAAGGCTGTCAATGTTGATTGTGTGCTCGGACTTGAGGTTGCAGATGTCGGGGCAGAGGCAGCAAAGCCAGACTTTCCAGGAGGTGGTCTTTTAGATGTCACTGTTAGTAATAAAGAGTCCAGTCAGTATACAGAAGAATCAGTCAGAGGGGTAGAGCAGCCAAGAGAGTCCGGGGGGGGGGGGGTAGAGAGACCAGGCACAAGGGAACTCTCCAATCACCCTGGCAGGGAACAGACGTTTTTCACTCCAAAAAGTTCAAAAGCAAACAATCCACAAGAGGAGTATCCAAATAACACGGAGACAAAGACCAGAAGCCTGAAGCTAAGAGGTGGAGTCAAGTTCACCTTTCATGAAGACAACGGAAGTGTGCCATCTTGCCCTGCCAACTTCGGGTACTGAGGCAACAAATAAAGTTTTCAAAATTCAAAGTTCCCAAGGCTTCCAGATCGCATTGTCTTAAAACCTAAAGGTTTAAATCTGAAGATCCATTTAGTTGGAGTGTGACCTCTTTGGTTTGGCTCTCCCCCTCCTCCTTCCCTGGGGCTATGAGCACGTTTGTTTCTAGCCGCTTGTCCAAGTTGTCCAAGTCCAAGGATTCCCCCCCTCCCCTCCAGCCGCACTTCTCCAAGTTAGCCAAAAGTTCCAACACCTCACCGCACCGCCGCTGCATCCTTCAACTGTCTTTTTCTCTTCCGGACAGCCTCACAGCGAAGACGCTTCAGCGCGCCTCCCCTTCGCACTCCTCGGTGCCTGGAGCGAAGCGGGAGCCCCCCGACGGCCGCCGCCGATGCAGGGGTCCTCCCGCCGTGCCGCTCCTCCAGCAGAACGCCTCTTCGGGGCGTCCTGTGCCCCCCAAGGAGTGGGGAGCCCACCGGGGATGCGCAGGGTGAGCAGTCTCTGCCCGTCGCCGTCAGCCGCCGGAACCGGAAGCTACTTCATGTGATCTTGATTCTATCCCTCTATTTATGCAGCCTAGAACTGTGGTGGCTTTTTTGGCAGCTGCTGCACACTGCTGGCTCATATTTAAATGGTTGTCCACTAGGACTCCAAGATCCCTTTCATAGTATATTTAAATGCTTTCTTATCCATCCCTTTTAGGCTGCATGACTACTATCACAAGAATCTACTGTTCTCAGAATTCACCATAAATTCCAAAAGCAAATCTATGAAATTAATAGTCTCTTCTCCTCATCAAGAAATTCCCATGCTTTTTCCTCTTCTTCACAAACTCTGAGAATATGAAACCATAGCATGTCATCCTCTAGGTCATTTTAAATAAAATATATAGCTTCTGGGGATTTCTTGGTTTTGAATGGCATTGCCACGCTAGGTTTTTTTTTCTAACGTGGGCTTGAACAATGTAAGATATATCAACTCAGATGTTTTGAAGGGTTTTAAATGTTAATTGTGTTATTGTGCAGTTATGTGCCACAAAGGTAACAATGACTGGACCAAATCTGCAAGAAGGAATATGTAGACACATAATCACTAATGTGTAGTGGATTTTCTTCTTTGAATACTGAATCAGTTCCTAAAGCAAGACAATAGAGGATCTACAAATTCAGGTGTAAGACCAATAAAACCTTTATACCTAATCTTACACTATATACTCAGAAATTAAATGATATTGGACATAATACACCAAGTAGATTAAAACAGTGGGACTTAACCAGAGGTTATATGCTTGTCAAGCAATCAGTGAAACTGGTAGCAGCCTTCTGGTCCAATAAAATAAGTCCATCTATAGCATTTTATCACATAATATATTTTCTCTGATTTTTAGATCGTCTCTAATCATGTATCTCAACCCCGGGATATATAGAAGCCAATTCTCTGAGGCTACCTTGATACATATGAAGATATATGTCTACGGAATATTGGGCAGGAAGATGATTCTGAGAGCAGCAGCTAGGATTGTTTAGAGGAAAATACATCCAGACATTTGTTCATGAGAGATTCCATCCTTTGTTTTTCTCTCCAGATGGCCCTCTTTTCTTCTCATAAGAGCCAGTGTCAGAAAATATGAATGAAAGAAACTGGATCAGCAGGAAGGGTTTGTCTGTGGAAAGTGGATTTAGTGAGGAGGCCTTTCTGAATAGTGTCCTTTTTCTCCATCAGAGGACAGCTTCTTTATGTAGTAACAACTCACTAGAATTTCATGTGGTCATTAGCAGTCCTTGGATAAATGCCTCATTCCTCATTAACCACCAATCTCCCTTTTACAGTGTGGTACTGTACACTACACTATAACTTGTAGTTCAGATTAAAAGAGCTAGAGCTTCAACTGCATAGTCACACCTGCTGTCTT
The DNA here is from genome assembly GCF_964273705.1 of Natrix helvetica. NCBI lineage: Eukaryota > Metazoa > Chordata > Lepidosauria > Squamata > Natricidae > Natrix > Natrix helvetica. The sequence goes on from NC_138552.1 coordinate 69,024,972, forward strand.
GACTTTCTGACTCTCCACTCCAATATGATCTTGGTATCCCACAACAAGCAATTGCTCTGAATTTCTTGATTTGGGTATTTAACTCCTATTACACCTCTTTGTTGAATAGTCTTGGGAGATTTCCTCTTGCCGCTCATCATTTCTAAGGTGATGTCCTTGCTTTTGTGTCATATTACAGCTAATAGTACCAGCATCTGCAAAAGCACAATTGTGTATCATTGCAGAGTCACTTCATCATAAACTGCACACTTAATCCACAGGGCTTAGTCATCAGCCATTTTAGGATTGTGTGGTGAGCTAGCAGACACAAATCTCAGGATCATAAATACAGCTATCAGCAGGACTAGGAACTTTCTCCGCATGTGGAAATATTCCTTATTATAGCTAAGAACTGGGTGGAGGTCTTTTTTTTTTTTTTTTACTAAATAAGTAGAGGAAATACTCTCTAATGTAGTGCTACTTATGTGTCCAAATTCCTCCATCTTGAATGTCCAGCTTATTAAGAAAACCCACGTATTATATTATCTGAAGACCTAACTGGAAGCTGATGATATTTTGTTTAGACTGTTCAACAATTGCAACATATTTGGCTCTTCCTGGCAACTCACTGGACCCAGTATGGATGAGCTATGGCTCTGTAACAATATTTCTATTGCTGCACTCACTAAGCTGCACTCAGTAAAAAGTGTAAGGCATTAACACTACATTTATATGAGAAAGTACTCAGAGTTATGTACAGTGACTTGGTGATGATGTAGGGTTTACCCAATGCGCCATAGCATCTATGTGCATCTGTATACTGAGGCAGTTGAACAATAACTTTCAAACTAGCTACAACCAAGGTTACTAAAAATGCACAGCAGCTGTTGTAACCTCAAATTCTTGAACATATTGTTCTTTATGCACACATTAGGGGCTAATTATCCTCTACATTCCATTTTCATAAACAAATGATTATTGAGTTTTATGGCAGCACATAAACAAGCTTAGAGCAGACCAAGCTCTTTTATGTTCCACTTGCACTACTTCAAAAATTGGAAAAGCCACTTTTTAAAAACAAAAACAAACGAACAAACAAAAACCCCTAAAAGCCAGAATTTACTGCCAAAGCAAAAAAAAAAAAAAAAGGATCATACTCGAAAAAGGTTTTACAGCTCCAGAAAACCTCGAAAAGTAAAAACAAAACAAACTTCATAAGAGGATTCCTTCTACCATTTTAATTATAGATATCCAACCCAACATGTCATCAGTGTCTGAGATAATGTTTGATTCGAATGGACAAGATGTTTACAAAACTTAGAGAATAATGGAAGAGATTTTCAGACATCCTTAAGACACAATTGGGACGCTGCTCCCCAGCCGCAGTTCTAAGTGAAGTGTGTGTCACTTGATGCTTTAAATGTCTGCCTGGTTTGTCAGGTGATTGATAACAGCTGGGCAAAGTTGGAAGACATGAGATGAAAAGGGGATAAAAATAGTGCGAATCAAGCTCCATTACTGATGCTGTAAAGGTTTTTCTGTTTTGCATGAATAATCAATTTGGGCTATGAGTACTGTCAAGATTGTTGGGCGAGGAAGTAATGGAAGGGAGAAAGAGCTGGACAATGTTTAGATGTGTCTGATAAATAGTCCAAATTCTGCAATAATACAAGGTATATTCTGTACTCAACAAACAAACATATACACAAACACACACACACAGATTTGTATGTATGTATGTAAAGGTTGCCCTCACACATATGTGCTAGTCATTCCCTACTCTAGGGTTCAGTGCTTATCTCCATTTTAAAGCCAAAGAGCCAGCGCTGTCCGAAGACATTTCCATGGTCATGGGGCCGGCATGATTAAATACCGAAGGTGCACGGAACGCTGTTACCTTTCCACCAAAGTGGTCCCTATTTTTCTACTTGCATTTTTACATGCTTTTGAACTGCTTGGTTGGCAGAAGCTGGGACAAGTAATGGGAGCTCACTCCATTACGCGGCACTAGGGATTCAAACCGCCAAACTGCCAACCTTTCTGATCAACAGACTCAGTGTTTTAGCCAATTGAGCCACCACATCCCATTTTATGTATGTATGTATCTATATCTATATCTATATCTATATCTATATCTATATCTATCTATATCTATATCTATATCTATATCTATATCTATATCTATATCTATATCTATATCTATATCTATATCTATATCTATATCTATATCTATATCTATATCATCTATATCTATATCTATATCTATATCTATATCTATATCTATATCTATATCTATCTATACCTATACCTATACCTATACCTATACCTATACCTATACCTATATCTAATCTATATATCTATATCTATATCTATATCTATATCTATATCTATATCTATATCTATATCTATATCTATATCTATATCTATATCTATCTATCTATCTATCTATCTATCTATCTATCTATCTATCTATCTATCTATCTATCTATCTTATCTATATATCCTGAAGCAACTACTTGCACCATTAAAGGTGTACTCTAACATCTATTATTTCTTCTTCAGTGTTTTATTTGAAAAATTAATAATAATCATAATAATATTTCCCCAGTGAAGCACTACCTTGATGTAGATGGACAGATTACATGCCCTGAATGGGATGATAGCTATGCCAGAGGTTCATAATGAACAGGTCTCATCAGAGGAGCCAGCTAAAAAGTACCTGTCCCATAAATAAAATGGTGAGACATAATTTAATAAAATCCAGACCAGATTGGTCATTACTCAGCTCAACAAGCTCAACAAGAACCATGCTAGTGTTGAACTTTCTGGACATCTGGGGGGGGGGAGAATGGGTTATAGATCTCAGGACTACTGGCTGAGCAATCAGGGCAAGTAGTTGCAGGATTATAGGAGAAAAAGTGTTTTTATACATCACAGATATATGAAGATTGAAAACCAAAGAACAATGATCTGCAATTACAAATTGCCCCCAGCCTAGAAATCAAAAATTAAACTTGGAGTTACTTCTAAGCAACTCCAAGTGTCTCTAAGCTACTTCTTTATTGTTTATCACCCATAAACAGAAATATTGTCAAACTAAAGCAACTACTTGCACCATTAAAGATGTACTCTAAAAATTTCAAGGGGGAAGCCGTCTTAACTCTTTGTCCGAACCAAACTTTCTAAAAAAGGATAAATGTGGTCCTCTTGCATGCAGTCCCTCCCTCCTAGGAATCCAAGTTACACTCCACCACACAAATCCAAAGCATAAGAAGAGGATTTCTGGAAAGAACAACATCCAGAATCAGAAATAACAGGACAGAGGCTAGCAGATCAACACTGATTTATAATATAAAACAAATTATTCACAGAAGTATAATTGGAAGAACTGAAAAGGTTTACTCACTCCTAAATAGTTTTTATTCCCAAACTAGGCACCCTTTCCTCTACCTTCTCCTCAGAAAGAATAAAGCCTTCTAACTAAAATAAAATGAATTGAAACAAAGAATAACTGAACAGTAAAAAATCAACAGAATAAAGTGCACTGAAGTTTGTTACAAGGAAACAGCTAACACAATCATTGAAATATGCTAATACTGTAGTAGCAAATATAAGCACCAGCTCACTTACTGATTTTAGCATGAGTCAGGTATAACTGAATATCTGGGATGCAAAATCAACAAAGAAGAAGAAAAAGCCAGTATACCACCAATCCTAGGTAGAGGATCACCTGAACCCATGCAAACTCCCAGCAGCCCACCCCTAATATCCAGCGAGAATCATTCAAGTAGATCCACTATCACCACTACAGTTTGTCCTTAAATTGATTCCTCAGTGAACAATACTGAATAGATAGATAAATAGACAGACAGATAGATAGATAGATAGATAGATAGATAGATAGATAGATAGATAGATGATAGATAGGTAGGTAGGTAGGTAGGTAGGTAGGTAGATACAGAGAGACAGACAGACACACACACACACACACACAAAAACACACCCCAAATGGGGAAAATCATGAAAACTGTAGGAATCAAGATGCCCTATTGAAACAACATCAACAATTCATACGAAGATCACTAAAAATATCTGGGCATCCTTAAAACTGACAACATCAAGCACACTGAAGTCAAATAGAAGGTTAGAAGTGAACACATCACAAGAGTAAAAAAGATCTTAAAGTCCAAACTTAGTGGCAGAAATGCTATCAAGGCATTTAACACCTGGGCAATGCTGATTATTAGATTCACAGTTGGAATAGTGGACTGGATTCAAGCAGAACTAAAAGCAGAATCAAAAAAGGACTTTCAGGTGTTTTGAGAAATTATTATTATTCTTAAAATTTATTATGGCTACCAACTCTAAAAGACTTTGAGCAGCTTACAGCATCAAAGCATACAATTTAAAAAGTTGGTAATTGAGGCTTGAGTAGCTGCCTGCTGATATCTCTCCCTGCTGCAGCTGTAGGAATCACAATAATTGGAACTGGAGTGAAGCTTTTAACGATATTCCCCATCTTATAAGAAACCAAATTAAGATGTCGTTATTTTGATTTTTGCTCACACTTTCCTATTTCTCATGATTGAGTAATCTTTTCTGAAAGTCTACTTTCCTCCCACACTCCCGTAATGATCCATTCATTCTTTCCGTTCGTCCCAAAGCTGTATCTACATTCCTCCATTGAGAAAATTCAGGTCCCAAGATATGCCGTAGGGAAACTGGGTCCAAGGGAGATTGCTGTTGGACCACACTGGTTACTGCTCTTTAATTCAATACAGAGACATTAACAATGTTTCTTTGAAGGCAGTTAGCTAACAAGTTACGGTATAGAGCACCTTACTCCAGAGCTATCCAGTCCACAGTATTATTATTATTGTATACTTTATTCATTAAACATGAAACTCAGCCAACTGAACATTCAAAATTGCATTACAAATACCAGTGACTGGTGCTAAAGGTTGATACGGTTTGCTGCCAGCATCTTAGGTATCAACCAAATAACTTCTTAAAATATAAGATGTTCCGAGTAGCACATTTGTTTTGCAGTTCCGCTGGTGTTATTGCAGGAAGCTGCAATTTGTTGATGTATCTTGTAAAATACTTGGATATGGTGCCAAGTGTTCTGATGACAATGGGAATCACTGTTACATGCCTTATCCATAGCCATGTAGTTTTGATGGCCAGGTCGCGATACTACATGGCTATGGATAAAACATGTAACAGTGATAGCCATTTTTTATTGTTGTTGTTGTTGTTGTTGTTGTTGTTGTTGTTGTTGTTGTTGTTATTATTATTATTATTATTATTATTATTATTATTATTATTATTATTGCATCAACAGAATTGTATCACAGCAGCCAGGTGTTTCGCCGGATTTGGCATTAATTACTAGTCGGGCCCCACCCAGGGGCCTAGGACGTCGTAACGTATTTTTGTAATATGTGTGTGGATCCAAGCAGTGCGGCCTTTTGCATTTGACTGATGGTGATTTTGTCAATTTTTAACTGTTTTAAAGGTAATTCCAGTGCTTTTGGAATAGCACCCAGTGTGCCGATTACCACTGGAATTACCACTGCTGGTTTGTGCCATAATCGTTGAGTTTCGATTTTTAAGTCCTGGTATTTCGCGATTTTTTCATGTTCCTTCTTGCTGAGCCTGCTATCACCTGGTATTGCGATGTCTATGATTGTAACCTTATTTTTCTCAACCAGTGTGATGTCTGGTGTATTATGCGCCAGTATTTTATCCATTTGTATGCGAAAATCCCACAAGATCTTGACCATCTGACCCTCGACGACTTTTTCAGGCTTATGTTCCCACCAGTTTGTTGCTGTTTTAATATTATAATTTTTGCACAAATTCCAGTGGATCATTTGTGCCACTAAATTGTGCCGCATTTTATAGTCAGTCTGCGCGATTTTTTTTACAGCAGCTGAGTATGTGGTCAACAGTTTCATCAGCCTCTTTGCAAAGTCTACAGTTGGCATCATCAGAGGATTTTTCGATTTTGGCCTTAATGGCATTTGTGCAGATAGCTTGTTCTTGCGCAGCCAGGATTAGTGACTCTGTTTCTTTCTTTAATGTACCTGCTGTTAACCATAACCAAGTTTTTTCACTGTCCACTTTATCTTTTATGTTTTCCAGAAATTGGCCATGCAATGCTTTGTTCTGCCAACTCTCCATTCTTAATTTTATCACATCTTTTCTGTATTCTTGTTTCGTCTGTTGGGCCTTCAATAGATTTTTGTTCTTTACTTCAATTAATAGATGTTCTTGACTTTCTTTTAAATAATCAGCCAGTGCATGTTTTTCTTCTTCAACTATTTGCTTCACTTGTAATAATCGTCTGCCACCTGATTTTCGGGGCAGGTATAGTCTATCAGTGTCACCACGTGGATGTAAACTGTAGTGCATTGTCATTAGTTTCCTGGTTTTTTGGTCCAAAATGTCCAAATCAGCTTGTGTCCAGTTAACTAGCTGTGTATCTTATAACTGGTTTGCCCAGGTGTTCATGGCCTTGATTGTATTTCCACCATTCAATTTAGATTTCAAAATTTTCCTAACTCTGTTGGTGTACTCTCCCCTGACAATAGTTTTTACTTCTCCATGCTTGATGTTATCCAACTGCAGAATGCCTAAGTATTTGTAGGCTTCATTTTCGTTGCATTTAATTAGTTGGCCATTGGGCATTTCAATTCCCTCACATGTAGTGATTTTGCCCCTTTTTATGGATACAGTGGCACATTTTTCCATGCCAAACATTGAACCATCAGTTGGTTCAATGGTAACTGGTTCTTGTGGTAGTGTTGTTATTTCCTCTCCGGCAGCTTCCTCTGGGAGTTCTACTACGATTTCTTTAGTTGTGTCTTGAGTATCAGTTATTTCCTCTTGTGATTTTTTTTTTGTTTTTGTTTTTTGCAATTTGCCTGAATTTCCTCAAGTTCAACTTTGGTAAACACTTTATTCCGTATAATAAATCACCTTTGATCTGCTAGTCGTTGTTCACTAACATTTGAATCTGGATATTGTTGTTTCCATAAATCATACATTCGCTTTAAATAGCCTCTTTTTTTGGCTCTGAGTTGTAATAACAGGCCATTATGGCACGATTTTCATCTGCACTATATTTTTGTCGTTTTGTTGTCTGGTCCACTTGTAGCCCACTTGTCGAACGGATGCCCAGGGACCTCAACATCCGCTGCGGCCCTTGTTAACTCGTCCGACGACCGATGCGGTATAGAATTTTTATTCATTTCTTTCACCATGTTGTATGGGTTGGCGAGTTTTTATGGGGTCAGGTTGCCAACCTGACGCCAACCCTCCTCCTTTCTCATCCGGGCTTGGGACCGGCAATGGCGGAGTTGTTGTTGTTGTTGTTGTTGCTGCTGCTGTTGTTGTTGTTGTTGTTATTATTATTATTATTATTATTATTATTATTATTATTATTATTATTATTATTATTATTATTATTTACTTTATTCATTAAACATGAAACTCAGCCAACTGAATGTTCAAAATGTATTATAAATACCATTGACTGGTGCTAATGGTTGATACGGTTTGCTGCCAGCGTCCTAGGTATCAACCAAGTATATTCTTAAAATATAAGGTGTTCCATTGTTGTTGTTGTTGTTGTTGTTGTTGTTGTTGTTGTTGTTGTTATTATTATTATTATTATTATTATTATTATTATTATTATTATTATTATTATTATTATTATTATTATTATTACTTTTTTCCACTGCCCAACTTAAGTGAACTCTGGGCTGTGTACAGAATAAGGGAAAACATAAAAACAATTACTACAACAATACCAACAATAACAAAAGTCAAATCAAATAGACAGCCAAGGCTAGAATAATCTGGTAGGCAGCAAAACCAACTAAACAAAACAGAGGGCATGCAACAAACAATAAGCGTCAAATACATACATGTACCCCAGGCTAGGAATAGAGCCAGGAGAAAAGGGGCCAGCCTTATCTCTGGGAGATGCTGTTCCAGAAGGATGAGATTTTCCAACCGAGGAAGCATAAAACTTGTTAATAAGAATGTCAGGGGGGATATTATTAAAAACTACACTGAAATTGGGGTAGATTTTTTCATGACATTCTGTTTCTCCACCTAAGTAGTTACATTGGGGAAGATTTTTGTCAAAGAAGGGCTTTTCTTTTCACATGATCTATTTTTGAGAGGGCTTCAAGATTGTCTTCAAGATTTTAAAGATGGTGTACTCTATAATCTCCTGTAACAACTTTCCAAGAATTGATGTCAGACTCACTGGTCAATAATGCCACGATTTTCTATTTATCTCATTGTCTCTCTTCTCTTCTTTTCTTTTCTTTCTTTTCTTTTTTCTTTTCTTTTCTTTTTTCTTTTCTTTTTTCTTTTTTTTCTCTTTTCTTTATTTTTCTCAAATCCTCTGTTACAGCAGTGGAAACTGGAGTGACTTCCCTCTTCCGACCTCAGTTTCCCCACTGAGTTTACTTATAGAAAGATGACAGGACACATCAAAAATCAATCCTTCCTTCCTTCCTTCCTTCCTTCCTTCCTTCCTTCCTTCCTTCCTTCCTTCCTTCTTTCCTCCCTCCCTCCCTCCCTCCCTCCCTCCCTCCTCCCATTTAGACTACTCTGAGTAGCATATAAACAAACCATTAAAATGTTAAATTGTTGTTCTTATTCAGAAAGTACAAAAATCAAGTTATTAACTTAAGTAATGTTATTATATTAGTATAAAAAGGCTAAGATAGACCTTCAGATTACAAATAATGGAGCCGTCTCATCAGATTGAGAAAGTTTGTCTTTAGAATGCCATATAAGGCAGATAGAAAGTCTTTCTACACAACCCGAAACAGGATTTTCATCGACTACTTTAAATATTAGCTGAAGGTGATCAAGCTGAAAGCATGGATGCTGATGCTGTTTCATATGTGAGGCACTCCTATGCTGCTTTCCCCCTTTTTCATCTGCAGTCCTCCTTCTGTAGAAATAAGTAGAACATAGTACCTGTTTCATAGAACGCAAATCAAGTGACATAAATCAGTGGACAGTGTTGCATTGTGGGAAAAGACTGTGGTTCCATCACTTGTATTTATAGCTGACAAAAGAATTTCAAGAAAGCTGTTCAATTTTTTTTTTTAAATACTCCTATAAATAAATGTATACCCACATAGGTCAGAAAAGGAAAAAAATGGATTTGCACTTCTACAGTTGTGGACGCATCTACTGAATTATTATCACCACTTTCCAGACCAATTATCCACATCATCAGGTAAGCTGAAGCAGAGGGCATCCCCGTATTCCTCTCTAGCCTTGTGTCAAAGAAAGAAAATGTAGCCAAAGTATTTCTGCAGCTTTGAAGACATTTACACCATTAAGAGTTATAATACCATTAGGATGGAGCACATAAAACTCAGCCAAGCATGGAAACTGCAATCACCCACCCCTACAATTAATAATAAAAGCATTTTTCAAAAGAAATGGGATATGAGGAAGGAAATAACACTAGGTGGATGACTTAAGAAATCATCAAGCATCACAAGACTGAAATAAAGCATTGCAATGTCAAAGAAAATTCTTGCTTATAGATAATTCCTCGGCTGTCATTTATTCATATGTTTCTATCTGTATGTATTTGTTTTTATCTGTGTGACACTTTCTCTTCTGCCAGCAAACATATCTTGGGGCCTTTACATATCCATTTAGATACCAATGATAGGAATTTGGGATTTAACATTACCTCTAGTTTTTTTAAAAAAATGATTGCTTTGGAAATAATCAAAAATTTAAAGAGTCATAGGCAAGATTATCCAGAACTTAATATCTATCCATTTGTTTACTCAACATAAATTTAAGTTGTTGTTTTTTAAAAAAAAACGCTCTACAATGTGAATGCATTTTTCTTCACCTTTCCCCTGATTTGTTGTTTGGAATTTTGTGCTTATTTTTGCAAACAATTTCCCATTTCTATTATGTCTGTTTTGGAAATTTATCTCCTTAATATACTTTTATTGGCAAAATGCATGGCAAAATCTGGAGAAGTATGAATTTCACACCAGTACTGAGTTACAGCTTGTGTTTTGATTGGAAAGCATGAAACTGTATAAATTTGCATTTAAAAACAAGCCAAACCAAAGGAAACATCTATTCCCTATCCCTTGTAAGACACACACAGTACATAAAAGATTTGGTGTGCAAATTTTATATTTTGTCTGATTTCTCTGGTGAAGTGAACTTTGGCCAGTTTCTCTAGGGGTCCTTTCTTTGTGCAAACAGCTTAAATTTAAAAAGTGATTTGAACCGATATCAAAATGCAAAACTTACTTATATGAAAACATTCTAACTACTCAGAAATCACTGCAGCAGCAGTAAGCAGAAAATGGTTTTGGAATGATATTACAAGCAAAAAAAAAATTAACATATAGACCCATACCTTCAACTTAGAATTGCTATTCTGAAACGTCCCCCCCCCCCACATCCAGATATTTGGAATAAAGTATGCTTCTGCCACCTTTTAAATGTACTACCTTTTAAAATTCTAGCCAATAGTCACTGGGTGAAATATTCTAGTGGGCTTGCTCTCTGATAGGAAATAGATTCTAGCAGTGAAATTTATCAGCAATCATACTTATTATTTAGTCCATCAACACATCAAAGATATAGTGATTTCTGTCGGAAAAGAGGATATTGCACTCCAAGTGTAAATTGAATCTATAAGAGTATAGGGGGAAATCCCTGCGTTATTATCCCACCACAGACTAACTAAAACACAGGTTTGGAAAGCAATGGCAATTAACTGCATTTGGGGGAAGTATGTGTCCTTTATGCCATTTGGTTTTTTTTTAAAATGCTGAAATCCCATAGGATCCCAAACAGAATTTAGAATCTCAGCAGTGAGGAAGATTGGTAACACAGGTGTGAATCTCCGGTGTTTCACTCCAAACTAAAAACATGGCTGAGCTACACGGGTGTTGGAGACAATGTGGTGTTTCTTGTTTTTTTTATTTTCTTCCATGCTGTGTGTCAAGTGTGGGAAGAGTTTACTGCTGATAATGTATCTCTGAACAAATCTTCCCTTGGGTAATTCAACAGTTTCTTTGTATCAGCCTGTTGACAAACTCAGTAAGCTTGGCCATCTTAGAAATGGCCAAGGCAAGGACCATCTCTCAAATATGAACCATATCAATTATGGTCTTGCCCTAAATCCCTTCTTATCCCCTGCAATTATTAAAATTATTAAACTGTAGCTCTGCATTAAACTTCTGCATTTTTCTTATCAGGTCCCATTCAATTTGAGGGCAAGGCATTTTCTTTGGAAATTTCACTGGAAAACAGGTAATCCTCAATTGGCGACTAAAATTAGTGGCAAAAGTTGTCACTAAGAGGTGCGGTCATTAAGCACCCGGTTTTATTACTTTTTTTTGCCATGGTTGTGAAGCAAATCTCAATGCGCATTAAAGCAAGACATCACATGATGGTGGTGTTGCAACCTTCCCTGCTGGCCTCCCCATTGACTTTGCTTGTGAGAAGCAAATTGGCAGTCACACGATCCTGAGATGCTTCAACTTTACATCATAAATCTAAGTCAGGTTGTCATTTTGAACATTCAATAATCAAGTGGTTGTAAGTCAAGCATTACTTTTCTGGATGAAATGCTTGTGAATTAGGAATGGCATTTGTGCTCTTATTTAGTGGAGAGGAAACCAAACTGGTCAATGTGGACAGCCTGTCTTTCATTCTACAATAGTATGATACACATCTGGCAACTTTATGCCAGCTGGGGAATTCTGGGAATTGAAGTGTACACATCTTAAAGTTGCCAAGTTTGAAAGCACTGTACTAGAAATTGTCCAGAAGTGTGCAGTCTCCCGGCTTCCGAAACTAACTAAATCATACATTTGTTTCTTTGTTTATTTATGAAGGGATGGGTAGGGAGGCAGGCTTTAGAGTGAAGGAAAATGTGTGATATAAACAGAAGTCACACTTTGGCTACCTACACTTACACACTTACCCTTACACTTGCCTTTACTAAAGTAAACAGAAGTGAGCAACCCAGGGGGAACTGAACAATTGGTTTTTTCACGCATAGCACCTTTAGAATAAGGTAGCAAAATATATACCATTTTCTTGGAGGGAGGGTTTCACTTGGTGAAACATTCCAAGCTAGCTTTCTACAAACATGCTGGCTGGGGAATTTTCAGAGTTGAAGTCCACAAGTCTTAAAGTTGCTGAAATGGACACTCCTGAATTAAAACCAACTCCTCCATCAGCAAGATGGGAAAGGACAGATGGCTTAGATCAGACCTGGACATTTTACAGCTCCCGGGCAACATCTGGCCCTTTGGTTGCCCCATGTGAGGTCAATTGGAATTTATAAATCAAATGTAAATAAGTGCGCCTCATGGGGCAGGAGAAGAAGCCGTGTGCTCTGCAGTCGCCATGTGCTCTTTCAGTCTGCTGAGGGCCACTGGAGGTGAACAGAGAAAGCATTTTTCTACTGCCTGCATAGTGCACACCCCGCACCTGGAGCAGCCTGAGAAGTTGATGTGATGGAATTCGAGGACATTAAATCAGGTTACACTGGTTTAGCCCTGCGCAACATTTCCAGTTTCTCATGTGGCCTCCTGGGAAAATTAATTACCCATCACTGGCTTCAATTGATGACTTCTCAGTACCTCACAAAAAGATCTTAGCCTCTTAAACCTCTTCCCAGTGTGGATTTATTAAAAAGTACACAACAGAGTCAACACTGTGTAAAAAATAATAATAACATGGCTGCCTTGAGTATGCTAGTTTGGCGTCTGGTATTTTCAATTGGGTTTGGGATGTTTGGACTGACACATCATAGGTTTGCTTTTCATCTCATCTCATCTCTGGTTAGAAAAAACATCAGCAGGATATTCTGAGGCTTCTCAAGCAAGGCTGCCTTCCAGAGGCTTGTTCAAGTAGAGTTTAGATCTCTGGCAAACAGCTCAGTGTGTCTGTAGTGCTACTAATGCAAAATACATGGGCTTTTACATTGTAGTTGTGAGAGTGATGGGCTCAGTGGCATCACAGGCTTTTAAATATTCATCCGTTCTCGTAAATATTAAATACGAAAAACAGAAAAGCCAGTCTTAACTACACTTCAGTGAGCAACCAGAGAAGAAAAAAAGCACATCTGAAGAGAAATAAATTAAGTACAACTCCAGGACACAGACCTTAAGATGCTGGATAAAAATGTGCAATCTGTACCTAAAAGCTGTGAAAAGCCAACTTTTTAAAAAATAGCATGCAAATACACACAAAAAATGTCTACAAGGGAGAAGTGCACCAGGAATACCATGAGACACTACAAAAAGTAATATTAAGGAATAGAGATTGGAGGGGAAAAAACACGAAAAAACTATTCCTAGAAAATGATTGTTTCCTTACCAGCATAATTATCTCCACTCATTATTAACCTTCAATTACATAAATAGACTTGACTATTCAATATTTGATTATTGTTTGCCTGAGTCAAGATGTTATTGCTATTATTATTCACAGTAAATGTCATGAACTTCATGTTCGACCGATTCCTTGATGCAATCATCCTTTGATTGGGCATCTAAATCAAACAATCTGGCCTGTGCTTGCCTTTGGATCAAGAACTGTACACGCAACTATCGTTGGCATTGATCAAGTTCAGATGTGCACATGCATCCATGTACAATATTGTGGGATCTCCTCAATCAGCTTTGCATGCTACAAACGGAGATGCATTTTCCATCTGTTTGGAGGTGTGGCCTATGTATCCCTTTCATCTGTAGCTGCTATATACAACCCTTTCCTGTATCTTGATCTGGACATCTGTTTTTGGAGAAACACAGTTCTTTAGAATTTCAGAAACTCAATCCAGACTTTTAGAAGGTAGCTTGGAAAATATATGTCAAAACTCAGATTTTTTTTAATGGGCTTTTATTTCTTTTCCATCTGATGAAACTACTTCAGTTCTGGAGCATGTTTGCATTAAAAAGGAGAAGATGGAATCTCACCCAAATAAAGAGGACCATCTGCTCTGCTAACTTTTCGTATTGTAAAGGTTCTTGCTAATCACTCTAAAGTATGTTGGCTTTTGCCATCTTGTCACTGAATTGTTATCTAGACAAAGAAGAGGGGGAAAAAATGTCTGGCACATTAATGAATTGGCAAAATGGCAACATTCATTATTTTTCAATCTCATCCAAATGAGCCTTGTTTGATTTTCCCCAGAGCTAATTTTCTTTAATCCAAGTGGAAAATGTATCAGAGCATATGGGAGAAAACACATTATTGATGTGACTAGGTTGGTTTTATTAGATTTTGCAATAAAGCCAAGCAACAAAGAAAACTTCACCCAAAATGAATTTATATGACAGTATGTAGCAAGAGAGAAGTTTGGTGGGAATAAAACAAAATTTCTATGGCTGTGCCAAGTAAAAATTGCTAATAATTCAGTAAAATGATTAATAAGTTATGAGTACAATTAATAATTTTATGATTATTGGTGGAACAGCAGATTTGTTGGTCACAACAAATGGAGTGATTTTTCCTAACTAGAACATTTGCTCCCAGTGCAAACATTTCTCTCAAGTTAAATACTATACATCAGAGCAATGAACATTTGAAAAAATACAGCATTATGTCACTTTGTCTTCTTTTTATGATGTCACATTATTTCATACACAGATGCTATCACGTTCCATGTTTATCGTTCCTATTTTATGATTTCAAGATAGGGATATAAATTGTGGCAGAAACTAGAGAAGGCACAGATCTGCTAGATTCAGTGTTAGGCTTGTGCCTGTTTTGAGAATGGTAAAAAAATAATATACATTAAATCTAAATATAGATCAGAAGAGGAACTAAAGCAGACTTGACACAAGTGTTGATTCAGGAAAGGTGAGAGAACAGCCATTGCATTCAGTACAAATATTTGTGTTTCTATAAACAAAAGGAGGCTTTGACAAGACTTTACAGACAGATAATAGAACCATGTGGATCCCAGTGTGTAAATAAATTCAGCATATTTGTGAGTTTGTGACTTCTTCGTATCTTTGGTGATATTCAAAAACACTGTCATCTTTTTATTTTTATTTTTATTATGTTTTTCTTTTTTATTAAGAAATTTTAATAATTTTTACAAATATTTTCCCCTTCCCCTCCCCTCCCCTCCCCTCCCTCCACCCCAACCCTACCACCCCTCCAAGCCTCCCTCCCCACAACTTCCCAAAGCAAATACAGGGTATAAACCTTTAACAATCATACACTAACATAGGCTAACTAACTATAACATCTTTGCTCCCTCTTGTACTTTAACTCCCCTTTTATTAAACCAAATTTAGATAAACTATAACATTCCTTATTCATTCCTAGACTAATTAAAGTTCCTTCGTCCAATGTTTATTTTAAATATAGTCAATCCATCTTCTCCATTTCGACTTGTATTTCTCTTCTGAACAGTCTTTCCAATATACTGAAATTTTCACCATCTCTGCTAGATTTACTACCCTTAACGTCCAATCTTGAATGATAAGCAATTCTTCCTTCTTCCCTCAATCTTGTTGCCATTATTAAGTTCAAAATCAACCTAGTCTCTATAAGTATACAGTCTGTAATTATACCTAGCAAAAACAACTGAGGAGTGAACTTCAAAATGCTTTAGTTTCCTTACAAATCCACCATACATAATAATACATAGCATCAACACAATCACATTTCCATTTAAATTATAAGTTGAGATACACACAAACTAACTTTTTAAGATCTAAAAACCATCTAAAATCATCTTATAAAGAGTCTCTACCAAATTTTATTCTTGTATAAATTTATGTAACCTTTTTTACTATCTCACATCCTGTTAATTTTTTCTGATTCTTCTTTTGGATTTATCCTGGATCGTGGAACACTTGTAGTATTCCATTCCTTGTTTCCCTGATAACAAAGTAGATTGCATTATCTCTTGATAGTTGTCTCTGTCTGACGATCCATGAACTAACCCGATAAGTTTTTTTCAATCTGCCAACCATATTCTACTTTTAGTTCACCAGTTAACTGAGCAAAAGCTTCTACAAAAGTTTCTTTCAAATTTTATTCTTTATATTCTTTCAAACCTCCTATTCTCAAAACAAATTCCATCACTGTGCATTGTATGTGCCTCTGATTTTTCAATCTTGATTTGAAGCTCATCAACATTGTTCTCCAAATTCCCATTAGACTGAGTGATTTCTTCTACCCTATCACCCAATGATGTTGCAAAAACAAATGAGCCCTTAAGCACATCCACTGTAGCCTACCTTATTTGTGGACTACGGGTTTGAATTAAGACCTTAATTTCAGACATTTCATCAGACACATTTTTAAGGGCAGTTGCAATCCCCTCCTGCAAAAACAAAACTTGTGCCTCCAAAGTGCCCCGGAGAGCTTCAAATGTCACCATTTGTGTATCCGTTCCAGCACTCTTAGAGGCACTTATATTGGTTTGTTTTAAAAGCATTTCCGAATATCCAAATCACACTTTCCAGCAACCAACCTATTGAGTCCAGAAAGTCCACTTAATCCCCAGGTTTGTTAAATCTTGTAACTTTAGACATGAGCTCTTGAGACTTTTAGTGACGATAACAAACAATTAAGAAATACTTTCCTTTTAAGTTTCAATTTGATCACACCCTTTGACTTGCAGACGCCATCTTTATTACCCTTTATTCTTTTCAATTTTCACAGAAGGAAGTAAAACTGCATCGGAGTTAAGGCTTGTGCTTGCAATTATAAAAACTCCCGTACTTGCTTTGCCTGCTTTTTATTCAGATGTAGATAAGCATTGATTGCAGGGGGTGGTCGCGATGTTTTGTTTCTGCTGCAGCAGAAGCGTCCCGAGATGCGGAGCTTTGTCGGGCTGCTGGGGAGCTACCCTTCTCACCACAGAATTACTCCTGCGGGTTTATGGGGGGCTCTATCCTTAATGCCCGGCTGCTCTCCTCCCCCTCTTTTCCTCCCTTTTCCAGCACCTTAAAGCTAAAGGACATGAAATTAATTTTGAAGGAACCAGGTTAATCTCCAAAGCAGAACACTTCAACAAGAGAATAATTATAGAAGCTATCGAAATAGATAAACACCCCCATAACATGAATAAATGTGATGATACCTCCTGCCTACCAAACGTCTGGAAACCAGCCCAAGTCAACAAATGAGCCCCACCCACCACCCAGAACATTACAACATGAAACAACAATGGACACACAGCCAGCACCAATGAGCACCAATCTACCAATCATGATACAGCCACACAGCCAATCAATCCACTTACTGAAACAATGGCAGCACTCCACACACCTCCACCAAGATTTATAGAATGCAACAAGACCAGCATACCTACACCCGTGAAAATCTACATATATACAACATGCGTGTATAGATATATATACAATACATTATATATAAGACCCGAATACAATAAGACCTATATATATATATATATATATATATATATATATATATGTATGTATGTATGTATGTATGTATGTATATATATATATACATACATACATATGTGTGTGTGTGTATGTGTGTGTGTATATATATATATATATATAGATAGATAGATAGATAGATAGATAGGGAGGGAGAGAGAGAGAGAGAGAGAGAGAGGGAGAGAGAGAGAGAGAGAGAGAGAGAGAGAGAGAGGTATATGTATATGTATATCTCCCTTGATATCCCTTGAAATGGGTGAAATGGGCAGCAAAAGAATTTAATAAATACCGTAAATACATATGCGCATGTATATGTTTGGTAGTTAGAAAGTTTGAGAAACCTTCCTAGAGTCTGCTCAATTAGATGGGGAAAGACATTGATTGCAATAAAGTTAAGGTTCCCCTTGTCCATATGTGCTAGTTGTTCCCAACTCTAGGGGGCGGTGCTCATCTCCATTTCAAAGCCAAAGAGCCAGTGCTGTCCAAAGACGTCTCAGTGATCATGTGGCTGGCATGACTAAACACCGAAGGCGCATGGAACACTGTTACCTTCCTACCAAAGTGGTACCTATTTTTCTACTTGCATTTTTACATGCTTCCGAACTGCTACGTTGGGAGAAGCTGGGACAAGTAACAGGAGCTCACCCCATTATGCAGGGCTAAAATTTTGAACAACCAAACTGCTGACCTTTTTGATCGACAAGTTCAGCATCTTTGCTACTGAGCCACCGCATCCCTCATTTGATTGTGATTGTTTATATAAGCACTTAAGGTGTATACAGAAACTCTTCTGAGCTTCTGTAATCAGAATGGCAAGACAGCACAGCAATAAACCTTCATTTGAAAGTCCTTCCAAGCTGCTTCACCCTTGTTGATATGTTGGCAAACAGAAGCTGCTCTGAGGAGTGATGGAAGGAGGGAAGATCATAAATTGTAAACAAGACATACACAAACACCTGAACTTGAACCCCATAAACAAGACATTTAACTTCAGGCAGAGGAAGGAGGGAAGCAGTGACAAATTGCAGATGCTGTATTGCAAAGCATCTGGTTTCCCACAGAAATGGAATGGTTAAGCTGAGTATAGTAGCTGGAAGTGAGTAGGTGCGTCAAGAATGCTCCAGAATGGAAGACAGACTCTCCCTGAGCTGCAAAAGGGCTCCTGGTAGAATAGCAACAGCTATGAATTAGCCAGTTTCAAAGGGGTGGGTGGAGAACCATTTTTCATTGTTTGATGAAATGACAGGGAAGGAGCACGTACACTGAATTAGAAGCAGAAAACTTCCAGAAGATTAGCTAGGTGAGCAGAGGAGAAGCCAATGACTGTGTTTCCACAGTTCCCATAGTTTTCATTTTCTTCTTCAGGGATCAGTTGCAGCGGTAAATTAATAAGCAGTGCCTTCCTCTTTTCCTTATTTTTGTCATTCTAGGATCTGATGCAGTTTGGGGAAGAAACTGAGTTCACTTTTTGCTTTTACCTTTCAAAATTATCAGCGGAGAAGCAAATTAAAGATTACAATACAATACAATAGTAGAGTTGGAAGGGACCTTAGAGGTCTTCTAGTCCAACCCCCTGCTTAGGCAGGAACCCTATACCGTTTCAGACAAACAGCTATCCAACATCTTCTTAAAGACTTCCAGTGTTGGGGCATTCACAACTTCTGGAGGCAAGCTGTTCCACTGATTAATTGTTCTAACTGTCAGGAAATTTCTCCTCAGTTCTAAGTTGCTCCTCTCCTTGATTAGTTTCCACCCATTGCTTTAGATTGCCTTAGATTAGATTGCCTTAATATTGTTTCTAATATGAAGTGAAATAAGTGGTGGTGTGGAAGCTTCCTGACTTTGAGATTATGTACAAACCTTTTCTCTTTTGTGGGGAGGGGAGGAAATAAGATTTTAATCCTGAGATTTTCTTACACAAATTCCCTGTCTGGCATGTTACATCAGAAATGGGCCTCAAGGGGTACATGCCAGAAGTTTTTGGCCGCAAACTTCTAATAGATAAACCCAGCCAACATGTTGAATGATGAGGGATAGTGGAAATTGTAATCCAACATCTACGGAGAAATAGGAAACCTGTCCTTGCTAAAATTTACCTTTGGATAAATTTCAGAAGCAACAACAACAAAAAATATATAATCACATGACATTATATATGCAGTAAAGTATTAAAAATATGCAGTAAAATTATTAAAAATATAGTCAGAAATATATATAGTCAAATTTTATAACTTTGTCCTGGTGATTTTATTTATTTTATTGATTCTTTACAATAGTTAGATGGAAGTTCAAAGCACAATTGAATATACATCACTAACATGGTTACTCCTCATGCTTTTGGATGAACAGATGCTTCTGTTTCTCTTTATTAGTATCCATTATGGTTTCATTCTTTCAGCAGACCACTTTCATGTGGAAGCAATATTTATTCTATAATGTCTCAAATGCACTGTATGCTTTCTATTATCAGAAAAAAATAGAGTTAGATTGAGGCCTTTGCATCAACCATACAAGGTCCTTTAACAAACATCTCATTGACATTTATCTTAATAACTTGACTACTTTACATTCATTGAATTAATGTATGACTATCAGGTTACCTAGAAAACTAAAATATCTACTATTCTGCAATGTATCTCCTCAGAGCAGTGATGGGTTGCAAATCCCATTCCAACTGGTGCGGTTGGAACGGGGCAGGCAGTGTCCTCATGGATGAGTGCAGCATGCGCGCACATGTGTGCAGTGTGTGCATGTGTCTTAGCATCTCCATGACGCTCCAGCTGCTCCAAAGAGCATCGTGCAGGCATTGTACGTGCCATGCGCCTGCGCGGAACGTTATCCAGTGCTCCGGGCTGGCTCTGGTACACCTGTACCGGGGCGTACCACCTACAACCCACCACTGCCTCAGAGGCTCTTTTTATTTAACATTGGGCAGTCTTTTCATTCAGATAAGATTATGAATGCATTTCTCATTAAGAATTTCTTTGTAAAACAAGAACTACTTAGTTCAATTTTAAGTGAAGTAATAGTTAGGTACAAGTTAGTTAACATAATTTAAACATTATTTCTAGTTTAATATATAGTTGTACCCTGTTTTCCCAAAAATAAGACCTCCCCGAATAATAAGCCCAATTGGGCTTTTGAGCACATGTACTAAAATAAGCCCTCCCCTGAAAATAAGCCCTCCCCTGAAAATAAGACCTCCCCTAGAATATTTAAATGCATGCACAGTCCCCCCCACCATGGGGGGAACCTGCCCCACACACCCCACATCCACCGGCCATCAACGCAGAATGGCCTCATGGAGGCCACTCCCACAAACCTTAGCTACCATGCCCCTTCTCTTAGTGGTGGCCACAAAAGGAGCGGCAGGCTCAGTGATGCTAGGGCTGGCAAGAAGTGTGCCAGAAACAGAGACAGAACTTACGGCCCTCTCTGGATCTGCCGACCATGGTGCCGAGGTTAAGGGGCCTCCTGAACCTCAAAAACATTAAGACCTCCCTGAAAATAAGGCCAAGAGCTTATTTCGTGGGTCAAAAGAAAATAAGATCCTGTCCTATTTTTTTTGGGGGGGGGGACTGTATTAAAAAGAAAAGCAGAAAAAAGTTGAGTAGTTTCTGCATGGTGAAAAAATGGTTGACTACAATATCCAAATGATATACCTACATTTTAATAAACAAGATGAATTATATTGGTAGCCATTCAAAATAAGATCATTTTATGGGGATCTTCTATTTCTGAAACTTCCTGCCAAGGGAAATAAAATTTAGATCGTTATTGGTTTTACAGGAAGATTCCTAAAACCCATTTTATTTGTTTATCTGTGTATTTATTCATTTTCAGCTAAATTGTTAATGGGATTTTTTTCCTAGTTGTCATTAATCCAATCCCTCACTGGGTTACAAAGCTTACTGATAGCATCACTTCAGTCATGTGGTACATTTTAAATTAAGGTAAACATTTCCTTTCCATTGCCAGGTGCTTCATTATTTGCTTAACAATTTCCTCATCTATGGATTGTTAGTGTTGCAGAGAACTACTATAATACCATTTGTCTTTAAATATACCAGACAGGAGAATCCATAGATCATCACTGCACATGGCAGAATAGTATTAATTTAAAAAGGGGGGAAAAAGTATAACAACCTAGCTTATCCTTCCTTGATCTCTTCTATTATCTGCTATATGCAAGAGAAAAGATGCTCATATCCTTTTCACTTTACCTATAACAAATTGCAAAGAATATATGGCACCAATGTATCAGCCCTACTATTTTATTAATAGCTTATCAATTTTATAAACTTCAATCACTTACACTAATAAACTAATTCATATTTTGTAGCCTGGTCACCGGGGCCTAGTGAACTCTCTCACATACTTGTGCTTGTTGCTTTCCAAAACAACATCTGATTTGCCTTATTTATTTCAGGCACATTCAACTTTGATCATTCCACAAGGCCATGACCAATGAATCCCAGAGGGGAAAATTGGAGCTCTTATAATCCCTGCTAAATCATGTGTTTATTTCTTCCTACTAAAACATCTGGCACTTTACAAGACATGGGTTCATAATTCTAAATGAAAATCTAGTAATAAGTGACAGCTCCAGTAGGTTAGTAGCAAAAATGGAAGAATGACCTTGAGTGATCCCGAACATCAAATTTGTTTATTAGTACAGCTGGGTGCACACACACACACAGACATCATGTATTCATCATATATTTGTTTATTTGCATTCTAAATTATATTCTGTGATATATCTAGAAGATACGTTCAATAGTAGTTTTTTAGGCCCCACCCAACCCAGTTTGTGATGTCATCATTAAAGCCAATGCCAACGGGGGGGGGGGAAAGGGGGGCTGAGATTATTTTTGTCTATAAATTATGTGTATTTTTCCAGGCAGTAAATGATGAGAACATTCTTAGCAAAGTATGTGTCATGGCCTCCAGAGTCAAGTGTCTTCAACCATATTCAGGATTGTGGCTGCATCATGTAGGGCATGCTTATTATGGCTCACATATCTAGGGAACCACCCAAATAAATCACTAATACGAAGTCCAGAGGAATATTTGCCCTTTGAGAAGTTGGAAATAATTTATATTGAACAGAAACAGCTGTTAATATATTTAAACATATAAGAAGTGCTCACAGTTAATAAGTAGATGAGCCCGACTTTTCCTGAAAAAGTGCTTTTATAACTTATAACTTTTAAAAATGAAAGTCTAAATGACTTTTGGAATTTGGCTATGGCCACCACCACATTTGCAATTTCTAGATATCCACTGTAATAGCCTGCAATATCAACCACACTATACTCATCCAAACTCAAATGAACGTTGATCATAGTATGTTATTTCAATATTGTGGCTTGTATGGCCTTCCAGTCCTAGTCATTGTCACCAGTTGGGTGGTATAAAAACAAAAATCAGCCATACTGAATGAATTAGTGATACTGAGTGAATTTAAGAAGGATTAATAAAATAGTGGCATTTTATACCATTTTAAGATGAATTTTGTAAATGAGGCAAGGGGAGATATAGTGTAGCAATTCATTTTTCTTTGAAATCCTCAGTGAGGTATACCCCAAATCTAAAATAATTTTGACTTCTCCATGCAATGCTTGGTTATCTTAACTAAGGATATGAAATCAAGTTTCAATACCCGCAACACACACACATCCTTGTATGAAAAACAAAAAAAGAATTTGTTGACATATAAATATATGCACTTCCATTCCTTACAGCTACTTCAATAAAGAAATATTATCTACTTTTGCACTTCCAGAGACCAATTCAGTTCTGTTTTCTGTCTTTTTAATTACATTAGCTTGTATCTGGACAGGATGTGGCTAATAAATGTACCTTTGAAGAACCAGCATATTTGAGATTGTGAGTGATCATCTCACATCTGTTAGATGGTCAGATTGCTGAGAGCTATAGTTCAGCTACAATACATCTCTAGGTTATTTAACTAAATATCAATGGTTTCTTTATGTCTTAGCTGCTGAGAAAGTAAAACTTATATAGGCAATTAATTTTTTTTGAACTGCATTGATGATCATGTTTAATCATAGCACCTTATGAAATCATGTAACCAGAATCAGCGAAATCTGATAAATTCTTAGCACACCCAAGGTTTTCTACTAGAACTATAGGTGTCTGCCTGGGATGGAAGGAGAAGGGCATCTGATAAAATACTGTATTTGAACATTGCAACTCATCCTCTACCTCTTTTGCATAGAGTCACAACAAGGCATAAGGAGAAGAATCACAATTCCCATTTCATCATTCTGACAATTTAATTGCAGCCCTCTGCACCTTCTACATAAAAACACTGGAAGATTTGTATATTGTATGGGTATGGGTGTATCTTTTTTTATCCAATGTGGGAAGGCCATATTGTGGAAGGTAAGAATCATTTGGCCATAAAATAACAAAGACCTTGGAGATCCAATAATTCCAAGTCCTGTCAACAGGAAACTTTTGCAGAATGAAACAGCATGAAGTCCAAGAATAACTTACAAATACAACTTAATACTAAATACTACTTTGTGGTTGAAATAGATTTTAGTCTAAGCAATTTGTGTAACTAAGTACCAAATTATGGAGATCAAGATCAGAATCAGCATAGGACAAGCAAATAAGTGGTACACTCAATTACTTCTAGCTGACTCTCTTGGTAACAGAAACATAATTAGTTAAACAAATTATGGGACTTCTCTTTATGCTTTGTTTAACTTTATATGCATTCCAGAGCTCTTCCTTGTGTTTCCCAAATAAGTCAGAAATCTCAGTCCAAGGGGGAACACCCCTCCATGACTTCTAATTTTGTTAGAAAGGAGAGAAGTCAGAGCTCCTGGCTAGCAGCATATTAGTAAACAATCTAAAGCAAAGCATCTATGGTTTGTTGAGATAGTCCTGCTGCCAAGAGAAACCACGTGAGGACAACCAACCAGGATCTATTAGCATTCTTGCTTGCTCACACTAAGCCAGTGTCCATGTACATTCTACCCTAGTGCAAAATATCATTGTATAATTTCAAATCAACTTTTTCCAATATGATAGATAGCTTCTCTGTACTCTGTACACAGGCTTGGGATTTTGAAGACATTATTTCTGTCTTTTAAAGAAATGGGATTAGAATTAGAAACTGACATCTTTATGTACTTCTCTTCCTGCTGCCACTTAGCATCTGTGCACATCTTGTAAAGTTCACTATTGAAGCCCCGCAACTTGAATAAGTTCATATTGAGGCCATCATGCTAAACACATCTCATTTACAATCCTGGCTATTACACATCTTAACAATAATTTCATCGAAGAAAGCCACATATGAAGCTAATGGTTTTGGGAACGTTTGTTACCAAGGAAACAAATAAAATTCCGGCTATTGGGGACTACTTTGCTTTTGGTGAAGAGCTGCATCCTTTTCAATTATTGGGCAGAATAGAAAAGTAGTAAACAAGATTATAAATCTTTGGGAATTCATAATCACAGTAATAGAACAATAGGCAGGCACTGATATGCTAGACATGGAGAGAGAAATATTGCAATTTACTATTTTACAATTATGCAGTGGTCATTAAAAATGAGATAATATTTCAAACCTGTTAGTGCAACTCAGAATACGCTGCAGCAGTGCGACCCGCAAAAACAATGGATTGAATCTAATTATTTCCTTCCTGCAATCCATGGAAGCCCATGGATTTCTCTTTGCAAATTTATTCTGAATTCTCACCTCTGAAGTTTCAGAAAGGGCTCCTCATTTAACATAATCCCATTCCAGCTTCCTTGCCTTCCTATGGGGCAGCAGGGCTGCTTTCCCAAATAAGAAAAACCTGATTTAAGCCATAAAATGTTACTGACCAGTTAGCAATGGTCAGAGGTGGGATCAGAAGAAACTTGAACTTAATCTTCTTAGCAGCTTTAGAAGTGAGGAGGCATCAGTAATAAAGACTAGCTTTTATCATTCTAAATACACAATTCAGAGGTGCTATTCAGCAGGTTCTGACCAGTTCTGGAGAACCAGTAGTGGAAATTTTGAGTAGTTCAGAGAACTGGTAAATAACACCTCTGACTGGCCCCACCCCTTTCTATTCTCTGCCTCCTGAGTCCCAGCTGATCGGGAGGGAATGGAGATTTTACAATATCCTTCCCCTGCCACGCCCACCAAGCCACACCATGCCCACAGAACCAGTAGTAAAAAAAAAAATTGAATCCCACCACTGACACAATTCCTCTCTGGATGGACCACAATGACTTTATTAAGCTCTGAACAGGTTGCCTTTAAAGATGGTATAATGCACAGTGATTGTATTCCCCTATAATACATAGGGATTGATGGACGGTCACCTACAATGCACAAGGTGCATAGGCTAAGGGTGTTCTTCTAGGCCTCATTTAAATAGCACTGATGAGCACTTAAAATTAGCAGGAAATGGTCACCTTCCATTTTCTCTTCTTAAGGTTAAGCCCCTAATAAAACAAGTAGATTGCAAGTGACCCAGGACTCCTCTGTTTCTTACTTGAGAGGGAACCGATAGAAAGTCATGTCTGGCTTACTGAAACAGAAACACCTTTAAAGTAAAATTATATCCTATGAAGCATTTTGAGAAAAAAAGAAAAGGTCAGACCAAACAAACAAAAACTGCAGAAAGATGAAACAGGAACAACCTATAATACAGCTGTTTATTCCAGAATCTCATAAGTAGTATCTTATATGGGAATTCTAGCATCTTCCAAAATTTGAGATTGTAGGAGTGTGTGTGTGTGTGTGTGAGAGAGAGAGAGAGGGAGGGGGAGATATATATATTATTCTTCAGGTGGCTACATTAATAAATAGCCATTTTAGATAAAGGAGTTAATGTCAAACTATGAGACTTTGGATGACTTCTTCTTCATTATTATGTGTGGTGATTGAAGGGGATCATTATCATTGCCAGAAGACTTTAGGGATATTATAGGATTTTAGAACTAAATTGTATTACTTCCAGTGCTGCCCACAGTCACATTGGTTACTTTATATACTGATTACAGACCAAGTGCATAATATACTGCATTCGTATTTTTAAAGACGCAGGTTATTCAAATAAATATGTAAAAAAAAAAGAACAAACCACAATTTAAATTGTCTGCCATTAACAAAGATACTATGTACCACAGTGGTGGGTTCCAGTTCCCATTGCAACCAGTACAGTGCAACGGGACCAGACTTCCCCCATATGCACGTGCACAGCACATGCGCAGCGCACAGATGTATACTTACCGCCCGCGATGGCTCCGCGATGCTCCAGCTGCTCGGCGGAGCATTGCGCAGGTGCTGTATGCTCCGTGCGCAGCGTGTAAGCCCCAATTGGTTCAAATACAGGTAAGGAGGGCGGGTGGCGGGTGGGCCCTCCGGAGCACTGTACTGGAACAGTACCTGGTGCTCCCAGCAGGCACTAGTACGCCCGTACCAGGGCGTACCGGTCGTATCCCACCACTGATGTACCACTTTTGAAATAATCATGGAAAGTAAAATGCTTCTCCCTAGTTAAAAGAGAGAAAACATGCAATATTTATGTTTTAAGGAGCGTGAACTTTTAATATAGCCTAACTATATAATCCCTTTTCTTTAACCATCATTTTGTTGCCAGTAATCAAAACTCTGGGCCGCAGTGTATCGCAAAATAATGTTTTTGTAGCATTTTTAACTATTCCCCCTGCCTTTTAAAACTGGCTACCCAATTTGTTTTCCATGAAATTACTCTCTAGACTCTTCAAATCTATTTCTTTCAGAGCTGTTCTCTTAGAGCTGTAATTTTGTTCTGAAAGCAGCATTCATCTCATTTTTTTTTCCACAGCAATCATTGTTCTAGATGAGCGTATTCCCAAGGACATATTTAAAAGTACTAATGTAGCTTTACCTGTTTGAAGTGGCCTCCTCTGTTGTCAATAGTTGTGGTGCAGGAAGGCCCACGCTCTAGTGTTTTTGGGTAAGTACCACCAAGTTTTTATACAGCTTTCATAAGAGCATGGCACTTGGGTCTCTCCATACTATTGTGGGAAAATGGCTTTCCAGGGAAAGAAAGAAAGAGTGAGAGAGAAGATGAATTAAATTGCTGCTATTTGGGCCACAAAAAAGCAATGCACTCTTTGACATGCTTAATCTTTTTTTATAAAAATAATTGTATTGACGATTACACGGTACGGATAAAATGAGTACAGCCTATGAAAAGGAAAATGTGCAAAGAAAAAAAGAGAAAAAGAGAAAGAAAAGAAGCAATTTGCCCTTTCATCCCATCAAGCATGAACAGTTTTATCAATTTATCACCATCTCTTAACATACCTCAGTCTTTTCTTCCCATATCTCACCTCATTCTCTATAAATAAGTCATTGAAGCTATGCCTCATCATCCAATCTAATCGGCAAAAATTCATTACGGATTACCAGAAATAATATCTATAAAAATATGATCTAATAAACCTACTTGAATTCCTTCTTTCTACATTTATACTTCCTTTTCTATTTTTTAAACAAATTCTCCAAACCTCATAATTCAAATTCAATCTGCCAAAACACAATAAAATTTACCAGGTTTAACCTTAATAAGATAAATTCAAAATGCAGCCAGCAACATTTTCCACGTAGACACAGTCCTTGATTTACAAAGGGTTGTTTAATGACCATTTGAAGTTACAACAGATCTCCCCAGGGCTACATACAATCTGAATTTGAAGTTCTGATAGCTTCCCCCTTCCTGGTGGTAAAGTAACCACATTTTGTGCACTTGGCAACTGGTCTGCAATGACAGCATCCTGTGATCAAATGACCACAATTTGCACACACACACACCCAAAAAAATCCTGGGATTTACACTCATTGCAAACAATGGGTTTGCTTAATGACTGTGGTTAATGCCTTGTCTTCTGGCAGCTCTGTGCATGCGCACACTGGGAACAGGCTCCAGCTGTTCTTCTGCTACTGTCTAACTCCCTCTCTGCCTCTGACGCAGATCCCTACTCTGACCTTTCCTCAACACCCAGGACTGGCCCATGTTCCTCCCCAACCTCCTCACTGTCCGACTCTGCTGCCAGCTCTGCTGGTCACCGTCGGGCAACAACAATAGTACCCATTTTCATAAATAATGCCATCAGTCTTCATCACCTTATCTTCTTGTTCCTATGCCTAGTGAAATATGTTTGGCTATGTGCAGGCTATGTAACAATGAAATATAAACATTTGTAGGGGTCAGAACTCATAATTCCATGAGCAGCAGTTAAGTTAAAATAGTTGTGGTTTATTTATTTATTTTTCTTTAAAAAAATATTTCCAAAGCATTGCTGGACTCGGATGCCATTCTTTTCAGCAGAAAGTAAGTACTTTTTTTTTATAATTTAACTCTGCCCTATTGACTGTTGACTCATTCTCTCCTGCACTGTCTCTCTTTCACCTTTCTGAATATCTTTAATGTACTCAGTAAAACATAATCAAATAACAGTCTTTTGTTTGATCTCAATCAAAGCAGTATACACTTTGCCATCATCAGATTGATTAATTAATGCAGTTCCAACTGATGATATTTAATTCTTTGGAAGAATTCTTTGCATTTCTTTTTTTATATAAGATCAAATGCTAATGCTTTGTTATATTCCTGTATCTAATCAAAGTTACATTAATTGTGCTCAATCAAAGACCTCAGGTTCCTTCAATGACAAAGCCTAACAAAGAATATGAAGTTATTTAAGTTGCATAATGGGAGCTGACAAGATGATTTTTTTGAGACCATCTTGAATTTTATAACAATAACAAATCTTTTCAGAAATGGCTTGAACATCAGACTTGAGGCACTGTCTAGACAGAAGGCTTCAAGTATTGCCAACTTTAAAAAAAAAAGTTCTTCCACAATGGATTTTTTCTAGGCTAAGTAAACAGGCAGAAGAAGCTGTGAGAACATTTGTGAAGGTTTCAAGCAGAAGATAAAGTTGCTGGACCACTCACAAATGAAGATGGGCAATTGCATAATAAAGAATGTCTTTAACTAATTTCCCTCACATTTAATATCAAGTACATTAAAATTAAATTGTTGTCTTTTTAGCTATGTACCTGAACTACCAATATGCCATTTTTAGGCAATTAAATTTTCCAGAGAAGCTAGAATTTTGGCCATTAGGCTAAATCCATCCACAATCATTGATCTAACTTGTACAATTGGCCTGCTTTTCGAAAATTCTGAGAAATGTACTTCTAACACAATCAGAAAGCTCTAAATTTGGAGAGGCAAAATAGAACATTTCAAGCTACTTTTCCTTCTTATTTGCCTAATGGAGAAATATGTTAGAGACAGATACAGAAAGCAATCTATAAATTGCTCCAGTCCTCAGATGATTTTTGTCACTGAAAATTGTAGGACATTTTCTAAAGTTATGAAAATCAACGGCTGTTCTGGCCCTGCTGAAAATTTAATCAATAACTGAGAAATGAGGTTTATAGATTCTTACAATGCCTCTTTTTTCACATTTAGGTCAAGCAGGTGTTGCTTTTTATTCTATTGATTTAATGATCCCTTCTGCCCATATTGTGTTCATACACTTAGCAACTTAGTCAATGGCTTCCAATTTGGGATGGAAATACTCATGTAATTAATTATCTGCTTAAAAGGTTAGCCATTGATAGAGCTATTGATACTTTGCGGCTCTCCCATCAATAAAGCACAGCTGAATTATACGAATGGGACTGATCTAAAACTGAAGAAAACAGTGCCTGGCTACTGAATAGTTAAGCCATTTTTTAAAAAATCTATTTCTCTTTCATTGGGGATTTATGAATAAATAAACAGACTATGGTTTCCAGAGTGGGATGGGATTTATAATTAGCTTTAAAAAAAACAACCCACAAATAAACCCAAAACAAATAATAAATTCAACCTACACACATATATTAAGCTGAAGTGGTAAAGAGGAGTGAAGATATATAACACAATAGGATTCCCAGTCCAGATAATAGAAGATAAATGGTCTCAATCAGTTAAATAAAGAAGCAGAACATTCTACTTCAGCATGAGAATGTTTTTTTAAAAAAATGTTGGGTCTCTAAACTCTGAAAAAGATGTTAGTTAGTGATATTATCAATTGAATTGATTGATGTAATATCTTTACCCCATGATGTTGGAGTCCGAAAGATAACATGGTGGCTTAAGCCTGCAAGCATTGTCTGTTAATCGTTTCTGAGAATAAATAAACAATTTGGTGTTGAAGGTATTAAGGTAGGACACAGGGGTGCTAACAAGTCTCTGCAGAGTTAAAGACAGACATTTTGCATCTTAACTTATTTCTCAAATAAACTCAATAATTTATTGCTTCCCAAGATGGTAAAAAAAGAACATTTAGCTAATGTCCTGCAAGTTGTCCACTCATTTATATAGGACTAGCTATCACCCAGCGTTGCCCAGATATTTATTTATCCTAATCCTGTATTAGACAGGAAAACCCATGATTTTGGGCAACAATTAAATAAGTTACAAATGTTTTCCCTGTGCCCCCAGAAGCCATACATTTGTCCTCAAAAATAACCAAAGCCTTGTTGAAAATGTCAAGACCAAACATTATTTCTAATGTTGGATTTTCCCACTTACCAGAGGGACGCCCCTTGTAGAGTACTGTGAAGCTGTTACCATGGCAACTCCACTGCGATGTACAGTAGAAACCATTTTACAGCAGTACTGTAGAAGCCATTTTAAAGCACAGCAGGCTGTATCTTAACAGAACACCCCCCCAAGGAGTGTTAGGGGTGTCCTACCTCCACAGTATTTGTTTTCAGAGAGTAAGTCATCTGTGTACCAAATTTGGTTGAAAGTGCTCAAGGCGTTCCAGAGTTATGCTGGAACACACACACATACACACACACACACACACACACACACACACACACACAGCCATTTTTGTAGTCATATATTGCAATCTGTTCAGTCCTAAGAACTAGATAGATTGCATACCAGTAACTTGACACCTATAAGTAGTCGTCAACTTACAATCATTAATTTAGTGACTGAAATTGTGATGGCACCAAAAAGAGAGACTTATAACAAGTCCTCACACTTATGAACATTGCAGCATCCACTTAGTCATATGATTGGCACTTGGCAACTGGCTTGCCTTTATGAGTTGCAGCATGCTGAAATCATATAATTGCTATTTGCAATCTTTTCCTATGCCTTCCAACAAGCAAAGTCAAAGGGGAAGCTAGGAAGGAAGGTCGCAAACAACAATCAGGTCTCACTTTAGAATTGTGGTGATTTGCTTAACAACAAAAGAGGTTGTGAAATCAGATGTGGTCACCCCAACTTTACCTAGGCTGTCATTATATGATTATGTGGGTCATTAAGCAGATCATGGATGAGGGATTGGGGAGTTCTAGTTTAGGCCCATACAGGCCTGCCTGTCCTGGGTCTCTCAAGGCCCCTTCTACCCCCTAGGCACCCCGTGCTCCAATTTCTACTCCTCATGGACCCCACAGGCCTTGGGCCTCTTTTCCTCCCCCACAAGGTCCCTGCAGGCCTGTCCCATCAGGACCCCACCGTCCCTCACACCCACACTGCCATCTATGGCACACTCATCTTTTGAAGAGCTTCAGCGCTCACATTGAGGAAGGTGGGCTGGCCACGCCATTTCTCGATGTCCCTGGGCCACATGGCATTGTTCTGGAAACAGCCACCTTTTTCAGAGCGGCCACAGTTCATTGAGGCTTCTCCAAAAATGGTAGCCAGTTCTGGGTTAGCCTACATGGCTTTGATACTCTTCCTGAATGTGCAGGGATGGAGCAGCCAGTTCTCCTTTCCTAAGATGAGCTCTGGAGCCCAAGGCCTTCAGGAACTGGCAGGGGGGGAGTTACGTGGGCCCAAGACTAGTAGGGACCTGGTAGAATGGGATGGGAAGAGATAAATGAGGGGTTAAAGGGGAATGACTGCAGGGGCGCTGCAGTGGCTATAACGCTGAAACCGGGTCTATCATAATTTTGGAGAGCTGCTGAACGAAGCAGTCGTAAATTGAAATACACCGGTCATCTGGCTGGTGAAAAATAAGGGGAATTTTTGCTAGCTGTAATTTTAATTGCCAATATTGACTCAGCAACTATACAACCCTTCCCTACATGTACAGATAACCTATGACAAGCTCTCAACAGAAAAAAAATTGCTTACACTTCTTCCCCTATCTGTATATGGAGTATTAGTTCAGGGAGGTTATACAAACATACTTCATCTCACTGACCAGACCCTGACTTACCAGGAAGTGTAATAGATCCTCCTCTTTCCAGGAAAAGGATCCAAAGACCCACATCACTGTGTAATGAATTCAAACCTGGAAGATTCTCCATGAAATTAATGCCTTGCCACCCAATATAGCTAAGGTGACCAACTTTTTTACAATGAAAAGGAGGACAAAACACGTTCTATTGTCCAAAATGCTAAGGTGACCAACTTTTTTACAATGAAAAGGAGGACAAATAAATTGGAAAAAATATATCGTAAATAAAAGAAATATTTTATTCATTGTAACAATAATACACTAAAATATGATATATGCATAATAAAAACATTTGCAACATTTTATATTGTAATTATGCTTACATGCCTGTTAATTATTATTTAAATTCCATTGAATTAATATTTTTTCTCAATGTATCATCTTCTAACAATATATTGGAAATATCTGAACAAGAAATATCCTTCATATTGAATTTTACGGCAAGTGCTGCAGCTAGAGTATCAGCATTCAATCTCGATTTCTCACTTGTCGAAAAATCATTGGCAATTGAAAAAAAGTCTTTCAACTGCTGCATTAGTTCCAGGGCAGCACAACATAAATTGAACAAGTATAAATAAATGTTCACATGGAATATGTTCATTTTTGAAATGGCTGAAAATATCCACCCATCTTTTATCAATTTCAACATGTTGATTTTCCCATTGTATTAATTTTTCAGAATTTAAATATACATTCAGTCTTCTAATTTCTTCAAAGAGACAATTGTCGTCTATTTTAATGTCTAGCATTTCTTTAGATAAAAATTCAACACAAGATTCAATATCTGTTCAATATACTTGCGATGAAGTAAAAAAAACACCATTAAATAAAATACATCACATAACGCGCAACAGATTAGCCTTCAAATATCAAAAAGGAGGACATGTAGGAGGACACTTTTCGAGGGAGGACAGAACTTACAAAAGAAGGACTGTCCTCCCTAAAGGAGGACGGTTGGTCACCTTAATATAGCTGCCCTTGGATCTTATTTTCACTGAGCTTAGAAACCTGGGAATGTTTTGATAGCCAACCCAAAAACAAGAAAAATCTGTTCCTTGCAGAGCAGTCTAAGAAGGCAGCATGGTCCCTTGTTTCTACATAAACTTTTCCCTCCTGACTTGAACTGAATGTGTAACATGACTGCTTGTGCACTGTTAGTATTTTATTTTAACAAGGAGAGCAATGTCCTTCTTATGCTTAAATCTGTGAGCCTCACTGCTGTACTGAGCCAGGTAAAATATAATTCTAACATACTTCTGCTCAGTGGGTTTCGATTCCCTATTGTAAGGCTGCTTGCTAATTTCCTGGCTGCCTGTTTCTGACATCTATAATCCAACATCATACACAAAACAAGGGAAAGGGCTTTTTTTTAAGCACCTCAAACAAAAACTGAAGAAAGAAAGCAGAAGCAGTTGCAGAAGTCTCAATTTCACAACCATGGGAAACTCTTCAGGGTTGAATAGTTTTAGTGACATGTGCAGGTTTTGAAAATAGCCTAGAACTGAGATTCTCAAACTTAATTACTCAATTTCTACAGCCTCCGTTGGGAGTATAAAAGAGCTTTACTGAAAAAATCTTGGATATTCTATAACACTCTCCACCCATTTTTTTCCACAGAAAGATATATGTTGGGAGCAAATATAATCCAAGGCCTCTTTGTTTCTAACTGAGGAATGGGGAATTCGTCAAGATTTGGCCAAACCGGTCCAAACCAGTAGGGACCCACCACTGCTAGAAGATAACTAAAAGGCATCTTATCCTTCTCCTCAAAGATTCTTCAGATCCAAACCTTCTTTTCAGCCATATATGAAATTTCATGTGACCTAGATGATATTATGTGATCACCTTTGGATTCCACGCAGTGACAAAGAGGGACTGTTAAAAAAAAGACTATACATTAAAAAAGAAAGAAAAAAAATGTTTGCCATCTTGCAAAATCACAGAGCAAATCTGAATCTCTAAACTGACCCAAGGGATTTTGTTACCAAAGAAAAAAACATCATTTAAAGGCTAAGATTAATTTTAAAATATTAAATGCTAACACAAGCAATAAAGTAGCAGATGTTTTGCAAATCTGAATTTCACTTGTCAATATACTTTCAATGTAGGACAGGGGGGTCAAACTGGCGGCCCATGGGCTGGATGAGTCCCGTGCAGGCCACGCCCACCCCAGCTCCACAAAGGGGAAAAACATCATGATACGTCCCCTGGTCTCACTGCTTTAGTAGCGTAAGGAAGATACTCAGAGATTATTCACACCTTGGTCAATGTCTCTTCGCACTTTTACCATCGGGCAGAAGATATCAAAGCATAGAAAGCCAAACAAATTGGTTTAAAAATGGTTTCTATCCTTGGGCTGTCAGGCTTGTAAACACAACCTCAATCACTCCACACACACACGGAAATGTATGACTAGTTTTTTTCTTTTTCGTTCTTTCTCTTTTTTTCTTTTCCCCTAATTACTTGCATTGGGATTATTCCTTATACTATTCATGTTGTTTGTATTTGTTGTCATGGATTGCACCAGTGAGGCAAAAACCAATTTCGTTGTATTTATTTTGTACAATGACAATAAAGACTATACTACATGACAGCAATGTGACGCTGCCAGTTTGACTCCCGTAATGTAGGATTATCACGCCCCTGTCATTCTTTACAAGGGAGGACATCTTGTAATATTTGGGTCAAAGAATTAGGAGAGTAAAACAGCAGGAAGGCGATTATTCTTTTTGAAGGATAACACAGGTGGTCCTTATCACTACAATTGACCCCAAATATCTGCTGCTAAGTGAAACATTTGTTAAGTGAGTTTTGTCTCATTTTATGATCTTTCTTCCACAGTTGTTAAATGAATCACTGCAGTTGTTAAGTTTGGTAACATTGTTATTAGGGGACTCTGGCTTCCCTCTTGTTTTTTCTTGTCAGAAGGAAATTGCAATAGGTAATAAAATGACCCCGGGACACTGCAGCCGTCATAAATATGAACCAGTTGCCAAGCATCCTGGTCACATGACCAAGGGGATGGTGCAAAGGTTGTAACTGTGAAAAATGGTCATAAGTCGCTTTTCTCAGTGCCATTGTAACATCAAACAATCGCGAAAGGAATGTTTGTAAGTCAAAGACAAGCTGTACTGTCTCTCCACTTTCTTTTGCGGTGGAAGAAGCAGACTGCAATTCTGGCTGACTTCTGAAGAACAGCTGGAGAGATAGTCCCAAGCCTACACTTGATACAGTAAGTATGGTAAGCAGAAACCTTCCACTTCGTTAAGTGTGGAGGCTGCTTCGTCCTACAGTCATCAGTTTGGGTGTTACTGTCATTTACTTCTGGATGCAGTCTTGTGCTGCACAAATTCTTAGGTTATGTTTGAGCAAGTTCAACAGGACTTGATATCTTCTTACAGGGATAGGTGGCAGCCCTCCAAAGTTGTCTTGCTTTGGAAAGCATCTATTTAAAGCATTTATTTAAACTTGGCTACGTGGAGCTGGGCATGGGAAGGTGGGTTGGGTGGGGGGTAGAGAAGGGGAAAGGAAGGAAAGAACAGCTGGTCCTCATCAAAGTAGGCCAAAGAGCCTTCATACTTCCATCAGTGAGGCCAAGGGGCTGAGAGCACACTTCTTGGCTTGAAAGCTGCCCCACATTTTTGAAAAATGACTCCTTGCAGCTCTATCAAGTTATGAATAATTTTTCACTCTGAGATCCAAAACACATACAGTTCTTGCTGTATATCTAACAACAGTGGGACAGGGAAATAATTCAGTTTCCATTAACAAATGAATGGGGTTAGGTAGAGACTCAGATGAAAATGAGCACAGGCACAGAACATGTGCCTGTGGAAGCTACAATATGTTTCCCTTGGGAAGACGTCATAGAAATCCAATTGAAAACCTTGGATGGGACTTTAAAAAAAAAATCAGGTCTCTCCCTGCAGTGGAAATTTATTATAACATACTTGGACAAGCAGTTTCCATTTTTTTTAACTGCCGTGGTGGGTAAACATAATAAATTGATTCCATCCCATTTATGATGTTGAATTCCTTTGGACAGAAAAACTCAAATCATTAACCTAGGGAGAGAGAAAAAAAAAGTTCTTTAATGGTTGAAGGGAAAATAAAATCAACTCGCCCACAGAACTGGAGCCAAACCCAAACTCCTGCAATGTCCAAGCCAAAAGGAAATAACATATGGTTTCAGAAGCTTTTGTTGTGAAATTTACAGCTGTAAAATTTGTCTAAAACAGTATAACCCCCTCAAGTCAAAGCCAGGGGCAACGGGAGCAATGAGTCTCGTACGTATTGTAATCTCCACAACATATATATTAAATTAATGGTCTGAAAACCATGAATTCCTACATCAGAAGATTTCCACAGCCCCTTCCCCTAAGTTTATGAAAACCAAGCAGGAAAACTGTGGGGTTATTGGTGCTCTCTGAGGTTGTTTGTTTTCTTGCAGACATCTCATTATCAAACTAGGTGGCATCATCAGTGCTAGTAGGGAGTGAAGTCTCCTCTCTGTTTATATACTAGTGGCTTGCCTTGCCAATGTTGGTGGGAGTGTTTTGATAGTTTCTTGATTCGGCTTGTTTACTGTTAGTTGGTTTGTCTACATATCCCAATCAAGGAACCACCAATGTTCCACCAACATTGAAAGGACAAGCCACTAGTACCGTAATGGCGAACCTATGGCATGCGTGCCATAGGTGGCATGCAGAGCCCTCTCTGCAGGCATGCGAGCCATCACCCAGCTCAGCTCCACCATGCATGCGTGCGTGCCTCCCAGTGCCCAGCTGATTTTAAGGTCTCTGCTGTGCATATGGAAGATATGTGCGCATGCGCAGTGGGAAGAAGGATCATGCACACATGCATGGGATCATGCATGCATGTGGGAGGCAAGGGAGGTGCAGGGGGCAGCATACCCTCCACACTCTGTTTTTGGTCTCAAAAGGCTTCAGGGAGGTGTGGTAGGCCCAAAACGAGACACAGGTGTGTGGGGGATTCAGCTGGTTCAGGCAAACCCAGATGCTGATTTTATATCTGGTTTGCCAAACCGGTAGTTGCGTGGGGGGAGTGCGGGTGGGTGGGTGTCATGCACGCATGTGCAGGAGTGGGGCATATTGCATTATGGGTGAGAGCATGTGCACAATTTTGGCATGCAAGAACAAATAGGTTAGCCATCGCTGCGCTAGTATATAAAATGAGAGTAAATCCTACTCCTTCTAACACTGATGATGTTACCTTGCTTGGTAATGAAACCTCTGCAAGAAAACAACCAAGTTCAGAGACACTAAGGACTCCAGAGTTCAGCTTTGAGCTACAAATATTCTCTCCTAGACTTTGAGGACGATTTTTCATCCTCTTGTAGCTTGATAAGAACATTTGGAGTTTCGCAGGAGAGGGGAGGAATGAGAAAAAATTGTTCAGTGTGAAAACTGGAATATACTTATTCTTCCGCAACACCTTGCCAAGCATTTAAATTATGTTGGTTTAAGCCCACTTTATATGCTCTTGCTACTATGTAAATACTACAAATATTACATTTTTCTTCAATACTTTGAGAGTCACTTCCCAGGTGTCTGCTTTGGGAAAGGACTACAGTTTTTCTTTGGATTATTTCCAGACATTCTGAATGTTTGTTTCCCATTGTGAAAGATAGCAGTGGGTCTCCTTTTAATCCCTTTTAATCCCGTTGAGAAGTACTAATTAGGCAGCATTTAGAATGAAAAGCATGGCTTTTCTAGACACTGTAAGAAGGAACCCTGAGTGCTCCTGAGAGGACTACAGATCAGGCCTGTGTAAATTATTCAGTGAAGCACTTTGGCCATGAACAAACTGACCTCTGAATCTGCTCCTCAAAGCTACAAAACAGTCCTAGAAAAGGCAGCACTGCTGATTCTGACATTTTCTTGGATTTATGCAGGAAACCACATAGCAATTTCAAGATGCCTGGAATCCTCAAGGGGGAATACCGAGCCCAGAACAGTATACTTACAGCAGATTGTTTAGCATTGTTTGGAGCTACAGTGGAACTGAAAAAGTGATTTATCACCATTTTTCACACTTAGGACCATTGCAGCATCCCCATGGTCAAGTGATCAAAATTCAGATGTTTGGCAAGTGACTCAAATTTATGATGGTTGCAACGACCCGGGGTCATGTTTTTGCAACCTTCTGATAAGCAAACTCAATGGGGAAGCCAGATTCACTTAGCAACCATGCTACTAACTTAATAACCGCAGAGATTCACTTAAGAACGGTGGCAAAATGGGGTAAAATTCACTTAACAAATGTCTCACTTAGCAACAGAAACTTTGGGTCAATTTTGATTGGAAGTCAAGGACTATCTGTATACGTCTAGAAAAACCCACTCACAGGAAGGCAAATGATTGGGAATTACTATCTTGAAACAGCAAAGTGTATGTACAATATCAGAGAAAATGTAATGTATATATGTAGATCTATATCTATAAATTTCTACATCTAGATATCTTTTTCCTGGCTTTATTGCCTATATAATAAATCATACCTAATACTCCGTCCTCTTCCTATTTTTCCCAGCAAAACAACCCTGTGAGGTGGGTTTGGCTAAGAGAGAGTGACTGGTGCAAAGTCACCCAGCTGGCTTTCATGCCTCAGGCAGGACTAGAACTCACAGTTTCCTGCCTTCACTCTGGTACCTTAACCACTAGACCAAACTGGCTCTCCAATTCTTCAATGCTAGGATGGGGCAGCATCAGGGGTGGAATCCAGCCGGTTCTGACAGGTTCTGGAGAACTGGTAGCATAAATTTTGAGTAGTTCGGAGAACTGGCAAATGCCACCTCTAGCTGATCCCAGAGTGGGGTGGGAATGAAGATTTTGCAGTATCCTTCCCCTGCCACGCCCACCAAGACACGTCCACAGAATCAGTAGTAAATAAATTTGAATTTTACCACTGGGCAGCATGCTATCTTCAAATTCACATCAAGCTGTCTCAGTTCCAGCAGGATTTTCTTAAGCCAATTTGGAGTCAAATCAGAATGAACATAACTTGACACTTTATCAATCTAAGGGAGAGATTGACAGAGTGGTCAATGTTTTAACTCCTGCATTAAAAAACGGAGCTTTTTTTCTAAACTTTTGATAATGGGTACATGCCTTTGGTTTTTAGTATTTTTAATTTTTCTCCTATTTTGTTATAAAGCAAATTAGATTTTTTTAAAAGCAGTTATGTAGCTGTCTATATTAACTGTTCCTATATTTTAGCGTCATATATTTTGCTTAATGGCATATTATGTTCCGCACTTGCCCTCTGGGTTTTGAAAGTCTCAATCAAATGGCAGGAAGCTGACCTTGAAGGCAGCGGGCAGAAGTGAAAGCTGATTTTTTTTCTGATGGCCTTGGAAACTGCAGTGTGGGGGAAAGCACTTCATTGTTTCCCATGATTCAGAATCAAACAATGATTCAGAAGTCCTGTCTGAAAAAAAGACTGAAGGGCATATTGGTAGTGTTACTACATAGATTCTAGAGGTCATATCCATTCAGTACCTGGTGAGAAACTGGCATTGTTCCTACCACTGAGAATGTAGTTCATTGGACTCAGGTACCACAAGAGCCTCTGAACAATATTGTTCTTTTATTTTTCTTGTGGCTTGATTTTGCCATGATGGTTTCAATTATGTGTGTTAAAGGAAATTCAGTTTATCACCACTTACTCTTGCTGCCAAGTTCGGAGGTATGCAATCTTGGCAACTTTAAGCCTTGTGGACTTCAACTCCCAGAATTTTCCAGGCAACCTTCTGGGAGTTGAAGTCCACAAGGCTTAAAGTTGTCAATATTGGACACCTCTGCTTTAGATAATACAAACACACACACACATACAGAGACATAGACATAGACAGAGAGATGCACATACAAATGCACATACAAACAAATTTTGGCAGCTTCAGAAATTTTCTTTCCCACCTAAATGTTTGTTTTCACGTTTGCAAGTACAATACTCATGGTGATTGTAGAAGGGCGGAAAAGCCCTTAAGAAGTGGCTGAATAAAAATGGATATGTCTAGGTCTATATATAGAAGAAACATTTTAGTTTTCACTGTTTCGTAGCAGAAGCGATTCCCTATTCTTAAGAGGAATCTCCATTGCTTGGCAGGCATATTCATTTCCTTCTTGAGGAAAGGGAATAAGGCAACTATTACCCAAGAGTGTGCATTTAAAATACACACACAAAAAAAGCGCCATCTCACAGGGTAGAAACCCCTCTGAAAAAATCTCCTAAATGGTATATGTCAAATGAATTTTGAAATTCAGTTCAAAATCATCAAAGGCTTTCAATAATAAAAAATATGCTTTTTTTTTTAACCAGGAAATTTACTCAAAATTAATAAGCAGTTCCATTCTATACATACCGCTTCATTCACACATGTCAACTGCTTTCAGGAACCCTCACTTTCTGAATTGAGAGAATATATATTAATACTTTTTTATTAGCGCCAGCAACATTAATAATTTAAAAATATAGCCCCAAGATTTCAGTGTTTTGAACGGTGCCAATTGAAGTCAATAGTGACGGTATAAAAATACAGTGAAGCAGAATGCAGTGAGAAAGAAATGTATGGGCAGGGGTGCAGTGGTGGGATGCTGCCCGTTTAGCAACTGGTTCAGTGAGCGCACACATGCATCAGCACTGAAAATGGAGAATTTAGAAGCTCAGTTGCTTACCTTCCAAGTCAGCAATGGTGAGTAAAACAGCTGGGGGAGGGAAATCAGCTGTGTCATGCGATTGAAATGAAGTAGAAAGTAGGAAATAAAGGATAGGATAGAACAGGGGCAGGTGGGTGGGGCCAGCTGATTATCACAGCTACCGGTTCGCCTGAACCGGTCCAAACCGGCTGAATATCACTCTGGCAGATATTTTGATTGTGGCAAAATCTGTACTATTACAGTTACCAGTTCTTCTTACATCCAATCCAATGATATCACGGTTGACAATATCAAAGCCATAGAAAATGAATGTTGTAGAAGGTTGTGCTTCTTTATTCATCTCCATCGACTACTCTGGCCACAACAGCAGTTCTCAAACCAGGCTTAAGCCTGTATGGGAATGTATCTGAACAAGCAGTATCATTCAGGGTTCCCTGGAAATGAGAATTCAACCTTCAGGATGGTAGATGTGGCACATCAACTTTTTATTTCAATAACAGGGTATTTTTTAAGCAACTGACAAACACACCATACTTCAAGAAGTATTAATCCTTTCAAATCTATATTCAGATCTAACAGATTTCACAAGCTAGGTTTGTCAGCTGCCCAGATAACAAATTAAGGATTTTGGTTTTCCAAATATTGATCCCAAGAACTATATACTCAAAAATATCTACAATAGTTGCTTGAGATGTTGCATCATTCTTTTGGTTTGTCACACAATGGGCAATCAATTTGACTTGATCATGAATCGTTTATCTATATAAGGTTTGCAGTATTATACAGTTTACACTATTATATTCCAGAGCTCTTCCGAGGAAGTCCTTCATCATCTGAAACACTATTAACTGAGCAAATAAAAAAATTAGTAGTAAATTAACATTATTTCACCGCCATTAGTTTCAAAGACTATAAATGCTTTATTAGTGTCTTTTTATACATACTTCTATTTGCACTGCAGCCATCATTACTATCTTCATTGTTACCATCCCATTTTTCAAAAAAAAAAGCAGCTGAAAAACATGCCCACCAAAAGTCAGCCATTTTGTGCCTGCATGTCATTTGTGTGATTGTTAGGGGCTGGAATTCACAAAAAACAATGCTAGGGATTATCTACAATTTATGAACGATCATTTGTCAGTGGTGGGATTCAATTTTTTTTACTAACGGTTCTGTGGGTGTGGCAGGGGAAGGATACTATAAAATCTCCATCCTCTATATATATCAGAAAGAGAAATAGCAGAGGAAATATGAAATCGGGCTGATCCTCTTGCAGAAAATTGAGACCTCTGAGAATCTACAGGACAGAAGGACCTCAGAGAGATAAATTATCAGTACGCTATCAGAATCCTAATTCTATCAAGATATAAACACAAGGTTGTATATATTAAGAAATGATTGACTCTTAATTTAAAGGAGGGCAAAAGGTAATCTGTCCTCCAAATCTGGTGAACTCATTTGAAAAGGTTAACCTACCTCTCTTCATCCAACCAGAACTTGGTGAGGCAAACAAGATGCCATTTCTCTTCCCTGATTAAGTTACAAATAAAGCACCCTTCCTTGTGAGCTGATTTCATAAATTGGATTTGTTTAGAAACCCTCTTTTGCTGAAATTATAAGAGTGCCAAGCCAAAATAATCAAATCATATACCTTACAAGATTATGAAGCTCTTAATCAGGAATACACACATACATACACACACACACACACACACACACACACACACACACACACACACACATATGTATATGTGTGTGTGTGTATACACACACACATACATATATACATACACACACATATATACATATGTATACATATACATAGAAACAATAGGAGGAAAGAAACATGAATGTGTTGTGACATTGTGATACAAAATACAATTGGTGGTGTGTATGTGTGCGTAACAGCAAAATAAACAGTATTGCAACACCAATACAATTTCTGGCTAAGAAATATTAGTACCATAAATTCTTGAGTGAAAATGCTTAGGAATTTTTGTGTGACATTGCTATGCAAGTAGGAAAGGGCATGTTTATATGACAATATCACAATGTACATTTCCTCATTTTGGCATCATCATAGTTAGGAATGGACAACTAGGCATTCAAGTTAATCTTTACAAGAATATTACATGGTAACCTTATTTTCTGCATATTAGGTCATAATGTGTCTGAAAAGCGGCAGCTGCTTCCAAAACTACACATCTGGTAGAAATTTGGGAGGAATTAACATTTTAAAAAATAGTTGAAAGAACTAAAGGAAATTGATCTTAAATATTTTCATGATCTCTGGAATAACGAACAGGAACATCCTGTTTGTATATATCAGTGGCTTCAAAGAATGTGAAATTATCTCTTTCAATCTTTATTTATATATATGTCAAACACATCGGGGAATATTTAATAATAAATCCAATTTCCAAAATCATATAAAAAGATAACTTGTTTTGTAATTATAAGTACATCTTTTGTTTGGGAGACACCAAGGAAGAGGCAGAAGCTCCCCAGCTACATAAACTAGTTCAAATATCGGAACATCACTTCATGGTGATGTTCTGGAACATGGTGATTTTTCCATCACAATTTAAAATCACTTCAGAAGATCTGCTTTTGCAAGAGATCCCTCCTAGTTTTCTCTGCAGAGCAGAACCTACCTGCTTTCTACAAAAGAACACTGCTCTCTAGTGGAATCTGGGTAAAAATTCTATGACCTCACTTACCTTGTGTATCTGCAGTGATAACCCTGCTTGAACTGGTTGGGGAGGGAGTTTCCAACTAATGGCAGAACATATTTTCATAGTATTTTATGTGCTTTCTGAAAGGGCTTCATTAATTGGCAGGTAAAAGCAAATGAAACATGTAAGTATATAACCATGATCAGCTGTCAACAACCGCATAACAAAATAATATTGAAGAAGCAGCTAAAGAAAATGCCTAAAAATCAACATATTTCTTTTAAAACAATGTCAATAATGGAGATGGTTGCAATTGCATAAGTTTATTTCTTTGCCAATCAAAGCATTGCAGGGTATTTTCTTCCTTTACTTATTTCACACTTAAAAAGGAA
This sequence comes from Natrix helvetica, assembly GCF_964273705.1. Lineage (NCBI taxonomy): Eukaryota > Metazoa > Chordata > Lepidosauria > Squamata > Natricidae > Natrix > Natrix helvetica. The sequence goes on from NC_138552.1 coordinate 69,069,446, forward strand.
AAAAAAACCCTCTATACAGCTGTTTTATAAACCATAACTAGTAGGTCCTTCTTTATTTCCTCCTCTAAACACAAGATCAAGGAGAAAGAGTCTGGAACTAATCACAATTTAATTTGCCTAGGAACTCATAATAATTTAACTTGCATAAGGTTAATTTGAAAGTGATTAATAGCAGCATTTATAGAGCTGGAAATTTTTAATAACATTTCACTCAGGAATTTATGGTGCTAATATTTCATAGCCAGGAATTGTATTGGTGTTGCAGTACTGTTTATTTTGCTGTTATGCACACATACACACCACCAATTGCTTAATAAATTGCTCACTCCAGCAGCAGATGTGTTGCCAAAACAAATTTGGCATATTTTATTTCTACCTTCTGGATTCACTGTAGATATCCTACAGCTTGGATTGGACAGGATAAGGAAGCCAAGGCCTTGAAAGCTTTATTTGTTACACAGTTTTTATACACTTATGGAAAAGGCTCTCTGGACGCATGTTTCAAGCGCGTAGATGTAGCAGAAATGAAATAAGTACACAACGAGCTGCAGAAGATGCATTCCAGACTGACATTGCCAGCTTTGAAGTATCACAGGGTTTAAGCCAGGAAAATGTTGTTGGGAGATTTATTTTTGAAATGTTCTTATCCTTAGGCCGTCAGCAGATATTTTCTGTCTCTCCGTGTACATATACATTAAACATACCCATAATACTTTAGCTTTCATTTTGGGAAAGCAAATAAAGTCATACTAGATTACTACAGAAACTTGCTTACTCTAAAATCACTTGGTCAAAATGCCAAGCACAAACTATTTTAATATGCTGCAAGTAGAGTAGCTTGGGGAAAATATTTCAAAAGCCATCCTTTATAAAGCTTCTATGCTGGCAATTCAAGAGAAGAAATAGATGATGCAAATAAATCTCAAGAGTATTTTCTTCCTATTATTCTACACTGGTAATTGGTATTAAGTGGGCCTCTATGATGTTTTAGGTATCCGTGGGATTAAAACTCCGGTTCTTCAGTTCCATGGGAAGAGACTATTAGTTCTCTTACTTTAAGGATGCTATAAAACCTCTTGCAGCTAGAATATATGTTTTTAGGAATGGAATTTCAAATAATTTGCTTGTTCTTGAACAGGTTTGGGGAAGGGAAGACTTAATGTAACTTAATATTTGTACTTGATAAGAAACAATTTGCGTTTCCGGCCTCATCCCATCTAAAAATACAACAAAGGTCCATCAAAATGTATGCTATTATTTTTCTAGCTTTTAACCCTTCTGATCAATTAAGACCTCTAAACTATTTGTAAGACCAAAAATTTCAGCTAAGCTTCACATGACCTAAAATATATACCGTATTTTTCAGAGTATAAAATGTACCTTTTTCCCTCAAAAAAGAGGCTGGAAATCTGGGTGCGTCTTATACACTGAATACAGCATTTTTTGCCTCCTGAAACCCCGCCCCTTCACCAAAATGGCCGTACATAGCTTGTAGGAGCCTTTCATAGAGCTCCTGAGGACTGGGAAGGCAGAAATGAGCAAAAAATTGACCGTTTTTTGCTCATTTTTGTCACACACACCCGCCCTGGAACACCCTACAAGCTTCCTAAGAGCTATTCATGCCCTTTTTTTTAGGGAAAAAAATGGGCTGTTTTGGGGAGGTTTACAGAGTGTAAAAATATATATATTTGCCTCTTCAAAACCTTGGTGCGTCTTATACTCCGGTGCGTCTTATACTCCAAAAATATGGTATTGCCTCCAAAAAAAAAATTTGAAATTTCATTTTGACATTGCCAGCCTGGTCACTATTGCCTTTGATACAAATGGAATAGTTTTTCAACTAATAAATTTTCTTCTGAAAAAGTTCAAATGACAAGATATAGCACATACACCAGAGGTGGGTTCCTACCAGTGGTGGGTATCAAATTTTTTTAGAACCTCTTCTGTAGGTGTGGCCTGCTTTGTGGGAGTGGCTTGCCGGCCATGTGACTGGGTGGGCGTGGCCAACTTGTAAAATGTGGTGAAACTCACTTAATAACACTCTTGCTTAGCAACCAAAATGTTGGCTCAGAAACTCCGGCATTTGAAGCACGCAAGTCTTAAAGCTGTCAAGTTACAAGACCCTTGCACCCCTAACCCTTTAGAAAAAAAACCCCAGGGGTGTTCAAACTTGGCAGCTTTAAGACTTGTGGGTTTTAACTCCCAGAATTCTTCCTCTCACTCTTCATCTTGATGATATGCGGACGGGCGGACGGGCGGGAGCTGAAACTGGTTCTAAACGGCACTGTAGATTTGTGGAACCTCTTCTATAGAAGAGGTTAGAACTGGCAGGAACCCAACCCTGGTTCCTACCATTTCGGATCAGTTCGGCGGAACCGGTAGTAACTTGGTGGCCTGGGTCTCTGGAACTGGCAGTGACCCGGGCCATCCACACTCCCGAACCGGTTCTCTCAGTGGCGCCATAGGCACCGCCATATTGTTTTTGCCTTATGCACATGCACAGAGCATTTTTGTTGCACTGTGCATGTGTGTGCAGTGCGCATCAAGCACATGTGTGTTGCGTCCCTGAGCAAACTGGCAGTAGTGGCAGCAGGAACCCACCCCTGACACACACTATCTATATACCTCTAAAGCTCTCGTGTCTGTTTGTTTGCAACCTTCAGTTGGGTGTAACTGGATTGTAATGGATAGGACAGCAATTATTGAACCAAGATAACTCAAATTGGCTAATTTATCTAATGCTGGGACTCCCCTGAAAATGAAATATGGGAAAGCTGTGGTTGCTTCAGCCTCCTAACTACACTTCTGAGAAATCCATATTTTGTATAGTGCTAGAAATGATGGGAAGGCTGTATCTCTGCCCTCTTTCCCACCTTTCTCTGCTCCCTGCATCAGTGGTGGGTTTCAAAAAAATTTGGAACCTCTTCTGTAGGCATGGCCTGCTTTGTGGGAGTGGCTTGCCACCCATGTGACTGGGTGGGAGTGGCTTGTCACCCATGTGACCGGGTGGAGTGGCCAAGACGATGCCACTGAATTCTTTGCCCCAATGGATAAACTACAACAAGATTAAAATAAGTACACAAAACAATAAAAGAGCTACTTACAGAAGGAAGATGACTGTCCTTGCCAGTCTTCAGTATCACTGACTCCAATGAATGGCCTGCACAAAGAAGAGACACAGAAATGAACTCTTCCATTGCATGCACTGCGTTAGGATGAAACAAGCACACAAAACAATAAAGACAACTACTGACAGAGGGAAGATTACTGCCTTGCTGGGTCTTCTGCACACCACCACCTCACCACCTTGCTCCAATAACCTGCACAAAGAAGAGACACAGAAAGGAGGACTTTAATCGCATGCACTGCATTAGGATGAAACAAGCACACAAAATAATAGAAAAGTAAGATTACTGTCCTTTTGTCCGTCTTCTGCACCACCAACTCACCACCTTACTCCAATAACCTGCACAAAGAAGAGACACAGAAAGGAAGACTTTAATCACATGCACTGCATTAGGATGAAATAAGCACACAAAATAATAGAAAAGGAAGGTTACTGTCCTTTTGTGTATTGAAGTCACCCACTGACCACCTTGCTCCAATGAATGGCCTGCACAAAGAGATACAGAAAGGAAGACTTTAATTGCTTGCACTACTATATTAAGGATGAAAAAAGCACACAAAGCAATAAAACAACTACTTACATAGGAAAGATGACTGTCCTAGCAGTCATACTCTGTTGCCTCTTCATCCTGTTAAATAATACTAACTGCAGAAGAAATAAAACAAATTGGACTCAATTGTGGTTGTAAGCTGAGGACTACACTACAGGTAACAGAAGGGACCTCTGTTTTCACCCAACAATGTACAGTCTTTTCAGGAACGATGTTCCCCAACAAACAGGAAAGATACAGTCTTTCATCCAAGAAGTTAGATCAAGAATGAATGTCATACGTAGATTCACAAAGCAATACAGATTTCTTTTTCTGAAATTTAGTTCTCAGTTCAAAAAACCAGAAATATATGAATTAGGTTCAGTACTTAGGTCGGTCCAAGTAGCTATTCAAGAGTTAGTGGTTAGAAGCAATGGTAAAGCAAGATATGGATTTAAAATCAGAAATATTGTGTTGGCTATTTGAAAGGGAATACAATACATATTTAATTTTAGCAGCTGCTGGAATTGTGTTTGCGCAACAGTGGAAAAACAGAGATACGAAAATGAATAAATATTAGAATGTGCAGGAATAAATAAATTGACAATTAAAATCAAGAAGGCTTTGAATACTTTTTCACGTGGGATTTGTGTTAGCAATTGCTAACTGAAACAGAAATTAGAAATCTAAAAGTATGAAAGAAAACACCAATTATGTAAGGAAAAGTCACTAAAATGTATAAAGAAATATTATTAGTACTTGATCATTATTAATGTGTAGATAACTGCAGGACATTACACACCCACAAACTATGACAGTGCCAAGAAAACACCAAAAATAACAATTTCCCCCCAAAAGACTGCAGATGAAACCAATTTTTTCCCTAACCCTAAGGACAGGAAAGACAAAGCCACTGGAATAAAAACCATCAAGGCATTGTGGGAAATTATAAAGGACAGTGCCAGGAAGCTCACAGAACCAGCAACCACCTCACAATTACGTAAACAACCAGGTATCACACAGAAACACACTAAATCTGGCAAGCTGGCGTAAGTTAGCCTCCCTCCACCACCACCGCCCACCTCCTTTCAGCCACACAGCATATGCCAGCTTGTGGCTTTTGCAACGCAAGGCCGGAAGGCCTTCCCTCGTGAAAGCCGCGAGCTGGTATAAGATAGCCTGCTGCCGCTGCTGCAGCTGCTGCCACTGCTGCCGCCACTACCACTGCCGCCACCACCGCCACTGCCACCCCTGCCACCGCCGCACATCAGCTCGCCCCCTGCTGCCACTACATGCCAGCTCACCCCCTGCTGCCGCTGCACACCAGCTTGCACCTGCTGCTACTGCACGCCTGAAGGCCTTCCCTCGCGAAAGCTGCGACCTGGCATCAGCTAGTCTCCCGCCACCCCTCCTTGCGCTTAGTAGCTTACCTTAGTAGCAGCGGCAGTGGCATCAGTGGCGGCAGCAGGCTATCTTATGCCAGCTTTCACGCGGGAAGGCCTTCAGGCCTTGCTTTGCAAAAGCCACGAGCTAGCTAATGGAAGCAGCAAGCTGCTAGAAGGCAAAGCTAAACAAAACAAAATTAAGGGAGGACCTGCCACGCTTTTAAACAGGTGTTAGAGGCAGGCAGGTCGACTCCAGCCCACTCACTGATTAGCTGGATTCCAGCTAATCAGTAAGCGGCAGCTGGGCTAGTTTAGTGCAGACGGGTGGGGGAGCGAGCAAGCGACAGGGCCAGGGCAGGCGTTCCGGAACTTACTTCTAGGTCCACTGGTGGAACCGCTTCTAATAGGTTAGGTAGATTTGATGAACCGGTAGGAACCCACCTCTGCCCTGCACCCAACTGGTTGGCTACAAAGCTTGACAAGTGAGTGGGGATTGGCTGCTTTGGAACAAGAGGCTGAAAACTGAAATCTCTTAATGGCAGTGAGTGGCAAGGGAAGGATTAAAAAGGGACTTGAATCTGCTGGTAAGGTAGGACCGGCTGGGGAACATGGGCAGTCAGTGGTAAGACATCTTCCTCTTTGTAGGGTATGGGCCCTTGGAGACACAATGTCATGGGGAATGGGGATGTTGTTTTTTTCAGACTCTGTACCCCTCACCATCCTCGCTTTCACCCTCCACTTAGCAAAGTGGCAGGCAGTTCCATGGGTCAATCAAGGAGGACGAGGAGTTTCTGACATTCCATGATAATTTCCCATAAGGAAGCTCAATGGGAAAGCCAGTAGGAAGTTGAAAGCAACTTCTGGTCTCACTGCTTTTGTGCCCACCCATGGTCATTCTGTGGGTGAGCCAAAGGAGCACTGGTTGTATAGTTTGTTGTATAAAATTGGACTACATGTGAAAAGTCCAAGGAAAATTCTAAAAATGCCAACGAAGGAGCGGATTAGAGAACTGAAGAGAAATATCCCTCCTAAATAAATATCCCTTTTGGTTAAAGGCAAAACTATTTATTTTCCAAAGAATGCTTAATATGATTATGGCCATCTGTAAATAGTTACTGTCACTAATTCAAAGTGTGTGTGTGTGTGTGTGTGTGTGTTGTATTTGTGCTGATAAATAAATAAAGGGAGACTAGTATAGATCTATTTCAAGCTATTTAGTTCTCATCAGCTAGCCATACCCTTACTGGGATTTGAACCTATTTGGGCATACCAGGGGTTGTAACACAAATACATACATACATACATACACACATACACACATACACACATACACATACACATACACATACATATGTACGTACGTACGTACGTACGTACGTACGTATGTATGTATTTGTGTTACAACCCCTGGTATGCCCAAATATGGGAGGAAGCTCACTACTCCCTCTTTCTGTCCTTCGGCTCATCACAGAAAACCATCCAGGCAGAAAACCATATTTTTATTTTTAATGTTGCCTTTTTATATTTGTGTTGTATTTTTGCTGATAAATAAATAAAGGGAGACTTCCTCCCATATTTGGGCATACCAGGGGTTGTAACACAAATACATACCTATTTCCCTGGCTCAGCTGATAAAGGAGGAGAGCCTGTGGCTTAGTGGCTAAGACTCCTGCCTAATATGTAATACAGCCCAGGTTCAAATCCCAGTAAGGGTATGGCTAGCTGATGAGAGCTAAATAGCTTAAAATGGATCTATACTAGTCTACCTTTATTTATTTATCAGCACAAATACAACACACACACACACACACACACACACAGCACACACACACACACAGGTATGTATGTATGTATGTATGTATGTATGTATGTATGTATGTATGTAGCATTGTTTTTTCTCTTTTAATTCATTTTTTTTCTATGAAAGTGAAAAGGGGCAGATTTTAAAAAGTGAAAATAAATGAGAAATCAAAGAATAATATGTTTAAAATGGCTTCTTTTGCCCAATTTCCTAATTGTGCAAATCTCATTTTTCAGCTCTATTTTGACCAACCAAATGGAAAGGTGTCTATCTTCAGTAAAGCTGGATTTTTAAAGTGAAGGGAAATGGGGGCCCTGACAGATCATGCTCAAGGTAAATTCTTGATACTATTCCTTAAAAAAATTACTTTATTCTCTATGAAAAAAGGAGGAAAATCTATGTAGTAGGAATGAAGCCTTTAGTAAATGTGAGGATCAGGATTCCTTCTGACATTTCTTAACACTGCATTTGTATTTGGGTTAAATCTCAATAAGCGTAGTACATATATTTTTGCAGATTAATTAATCCTGATCTGCATTAAAACTCTGTGGATCTTTGAGTCATTGTGAATATACAGGTAACAATGACACATCAACATGCTAATATTGGTTAATATTGTCTTGAAAATATGCATCCTAATCTAATTCACATTGCATAGCGGGATGTCCTGACATTTTTCAGTTGGTCCATTAATGATTTTTAATGATCTTTAATGATCTTTCCTGCCTAATAGACTGCAGTCAAAATAGATAACTTGCTGTCTAATCCTGCATCAGTTAACTGTGGTGTTCCTCAAGGCAGCATTTTAAATCCTACCTTTTTTTTTGCTCTATACATCAATGATTTACGTGATCAATTTAAAAGCAATTGTGTTCTTTTTGCCGATGATGTACAATTATTCAATTCTACAGATAATTCTGTTGTTTTGCAAAGTGATCTCGACTATGTGTCTGAATGGTCCTCTGTTTGGCAACTTCCAATTTCGATTAATAAATGCTCTGCCTTACATATTGGTAAATGTAATCAGATGTCTAGTATAAGCTAGGTGGCATTGATCTAACACAGTGAGGCCGAACCTTTTTCTTACGGCGTGCCAAAATTGGGTGCCCACTCAATCACCCTGCCCACCTGCGCACGCGTTTGCAACCCCCCCCTGCACATGCATGTGTGACCCCTCCCCAGGCTCGGGAGACTTTCCTGAAGCCTGGGAGGATGAAAGCCGCCTTACTCGGGCCCCTGGAGGCCCTCTGGAAGCTGGAAACAGTTGTTTGTTTCTGAACTTCCGGTTGGCCCATTGGGGCCATTTTTCACCCTTCCAACCCTCCAGAGGCTTTCCTGAAGCCTGGGGAGAGTGAAAATAGCCTCCCCTGGCCCTCCGGAAGGGTGAAAAATCAGCTGTCCAATGCACGCATGTGCATTGGAGCTGACAACTGGTGTGCCACCAAATATGGGTCCCTATGTCACTTGTGGCACGCCTGCCATAGGTTCACCATCATGGATCTAGCAGATGACCTCACTTTGTTAAGGACCTTGTCTCTGACAATTTATGCTCCAAAGCTCACTGTAACAGCGTTGCTTAAAAAAAAAGCATTAAGAGTGGTTAACTTAATTTTGTGAAGCTTTTTTTTTTCTGGAAACGTATTGCTAATTAGAGCTTATAAAAACTATGCTAGATTAATTTTAGAGTATTGTTCAACTGTTTGGAATCCCCACCATATATCAGTACAATCAAGCCGGTTCAGAAGTACTTCATGAGCAAAGTCTTGCACTCTTCTGTACACAATAGAATTTTTTATGCTACTAGGCTCAAAATTCTCAGTTTGGATAACTTAGAAATGTGTCACTTGGGTTAAGGACTAGGTATTGCATACAAAATTATACATAGCAATGTTTTACCTGTAAATGATAAAATAATACGCACGCAAACAATCACTTTAAACTCAATGTAAATCTTTCTAAACTTGACTGTAAAAAATATGATTTCTGTATTAGAGTTGTCAAAGTCTGGAATGATCTACCTGATTCAGTTGTCTCAGCTACAAATTTTCACAGTTTCGGTCACAAATTTACTTCCGTGGATCTTACTTCATTAAGTGGTCAGTAGAGGAGACATGCATAAGTGCACTAAAGTGCCTATCGTCCCTATCATTTTTATTCTCTTATTCTTGTTCTCATTTTTGTTTGACAAATTCTAATAAAGTAAATAAATAAATAAATGAAAATCTTTAATTATGATTTATGTATGTATATATATGCATGCTGGTCTTGTTGTAATCGGGTCTTTTCCCATGTAAGATTGAGATTGTCTTGGCAACGTTTCAGCGAGGTCTCACTCGCCATCTTCAGGCTGGGTTTTGTGCTTAAAGTGTGATTGGAGCTGCCATCTTTCTATAAACCTTGGTGGGGGTGTGTGGAGTGCTGGCTTTGCTTCAGTAAGTGGAAGGGATTGGTTGTGTGGTTGTATCATGATTGGTAGATTGGTGCTGATTGGTGCTGGCTGTGTGTCCGTTGTTGTTTTGTGTTGTAACGGCCTGGGTGGTGGGTGGGGCTCGTTTGTTGACTACGGCTGGTTTCCAGATGTCTGGTAGGTGGGAGGTATCATCACATTTATTCATGTTGTGGGGATATTTCTCTATTTCAATAGCTTACATAATTATTATCTTGTTGAAGTGTTCTGTTTTGGAGATTAACCTGGTTCCTTCAAAATTAATTTCATGTCCTGTAACTTTAAGGTGCTGGAAATGGAGGATTTTTTTTTCTTTTTTCTTACTGCATTCTTGTGTTCTGTGATGCATGCATTTATTTGCCTGTTCGTTTGTCCTATGTATGAAAAAAAGAACCCCTCCCTTTGTACAATTATATAATCCATTAATTAAGTGTGGCTCAGTAGTTAAGATGCTGAGCTTGTTGATCAGAAAGGTCGGCAATTCGGCGGTTCAAATTCCTAACGCCATGTAACGGAGTGAGCTCCCGTTACTTGTCCTGGCTTCTGTCAACCTAGCAGTTCGAAAGCACATAAAATGCAAGTAGAAAAATAGGAACCACCTTTGGTGGGAAGGTAACAGCTTTCTGTGTGCCTTCGGCGTTGAGTCATGCCGGCCACATGACCACGGAGACGTCTTCGGACAGCGCTGGCTCTTCGGCTTTGAAACAGATATGAGCACCACCACCTAAAGTTGGGAACACCTAGCACATATGTGCGAGGGGAACCTTTACCATTACCTAATCCATTAATTCGGGGTAGAATCAGAGTGACTGAATGAAGCTGAGCATTTACTGAATGGATGGAGCTGAGTGTTTATTGGATGGATGGAGCTGAGCATTTATTGGCCGGATGCCTTTCCCGAAGCTATACAGATTTTTTTTCTTTGCGCCCTGAGAAGGAAACATCTGCTGCTATCTAGGATTGAACTCTCAACTTTCTGAGTGGAAGTGAGCATCTTTACCACTAGGCTACCATGCCATTCTTCCCCTTCTTCAGCCAATATGGGGGAGGAAAACATGGTAGTGGAAGAGGGTCCCCTTTAGTCTGCTTTTTAAGATTTGTTAAAAATACAAATCTCTCTCTCTCCATGTGTCCAGAACGTAAACCAAGGGCCCAGCTCTCTTTGATCTCAAAGGAAATCTGAGCACAACTCAACATATCTAAACAAGGTGAGAGAATAAGTGGGGAGGCCTCCCGACAGACATGAGCAGTTTTTGAACAGCAGGTTGTCTGAGCTACCTGATTACATGCAAGGTAATAGCAGAGCAAAAATGCTGCAGCTGATTGTGGGGACTCAGAGCTGGTCTTGAATATTTAAGCAATAATTGTCAGTATGTTCGAAGCAGCAAATGGCTCCCATGTTGAGGCTGCACATTGGTATGTTTACTGAGAAGGAGAGTTAATGATAGGCATTATATGGCAAGCAGAAAGGAAATGAAAGAATCTGGGAAATCTTTCTTTTTAATGGAATTGTTAGCGCTGAAAGGAACGCTGCGGTGGGAAGGGGGAGAGATGAGGGTGAGTCGACTACCTCTAAAGTTTGTGGAGTAATAAATAATGTCATTATTACCCTCTTTACTAGTTGGAGCTACTTACGCTTTCTTCAGTTGTCACTTATCCATATGTACGGGGATGGATGAGAATTTCACACCGTTTAAATTTTTTATACAAATTTACTGTCTGATATCCAGGGGTTGGTGAATCTATCAAGCTTAACTTGTTCTCCCCCCCCCCATACCAATGTTTACATTCCTCTCACAGTGCCCACTTACCATATTACATGCAGACCATTAGGAAGCACCTGAGTTGTAGGCCAGAAATGAATATAATATTCTGCAAAATGGAATAGTCAACCAGCTCTTGTATTGCAGTCACGGGGGGTGGGGTGGGGGAAAACTTCATAAATGTGTCCATTTCGTCAACAACAGTTGACTTTGATTTGTGGATACATGGTGGGTTTTTTTCAGGGGTAAGAAGAGACTATCAAGAATGTAATCGTTTCAAAAAATCCTGGTGGAAATATTTCAAAATGTCCTCTGTCCTATCAGCACTAGTGGGCACCAATTGCCAGCAACTTAGTTTTCTCTTTAATAGGTTTTTTTTTTATCCCTCTCTGGTAGCAGCTGGCATGAGCAGGAGGGTTGAAATCTATGTTAGGCATGCTGGCCAGAATAAGATCCTCAATTATTATGGCCAAGTCAACTTAATGGCAATAATTAAAGAACTGGCATGATCCATGTAAATTGCGAAGGTCAAAGGACACCATGCATCATTTCTGAATTGATGTTTATCTCTGGATGTGAAATGATGAAGCTTTGATTTGCATAAATAACTTAGCTCAGTCGGTGGTCATACGGAAGTTGTTGTCTTCCATTGTTGTCTTCTGATTGACTAGTAGGCCAATACAAATATTCCTATTTCTCAATAGTTTGGGGCTGTGGTGGGTTCCGGATCCCATTACAACCGTTATGCTGCAATGGGGCCAGGAGTTCACCACGTGAATGCGTGCAGCACATGCACAGCATGTGCATGCATACTTACCTCCACGATGCTGCAACTACTCGGTGGAGCGTCGCGGAGGCGCTGTACGCTCCGTGTGCAAAACCCCAGCTCAAATAGAGTAAGGAGTGTGGGCGGGCAGGTGGGCCCTCTGAAGCACTGTACCGTAATGGTACCTGGTGCCCCCAGCAGGCACCGGTACACCCGTACTGGGGCGTACCTGTCGTATCCCACCACTGGTTAGGGGAAAGTTTTGAAATTTTGTCACATTTATTAGTGAGCCTCAGTGAGGGCAATAATGAAAAGGGAACTAGGCCTGACTATGTTTTTTCCCTTTGTTTTGTTTAAAGGGGAAAGAAGATGAGTGTTTCTTCTACTGTATAAACATTATTCTTAATTGGCACAATACTCTTTGTGTAATTCCCAGCTCAAAATGGTAGCAAAAATGTGACAGTGTATTTGGAAGAATTCCTGGGGTGACTTCAGAAAATGTTTTTGGGGGGATTTGCATCCTTCTGATTGCAGGTTTTCATCATTGTTCTAAAGCCATTCTCTATGTAGGCATCTTTCAAATCACAGGTTTTCAAACAATGACCATTCGAGTTGTGGAATTCGGGGAGTTAAAATCCATTCCTAACAACAAAGGCCTACAAAATGACAAAATGTGCACTGCAATATCAAGACACTTTTGTGCTTGTGTTGCAAGGTTGCACACATGTCTGTAAGAGCTGGAGTTATTATTGCAACGTTGTAATTCATTTTATCGTGGGAATGATGCTTCATGAAACAGTACAGGTAGTCCTTAACTTACGACCACAATTGAACCCAAAATTTATGTTGCTATGTGAGAAATTTGTTAAGTTTGTAAAGTGAGTATAGCCTCATTTTATGACTGTCCTTGCCATGTTTGTTAAGTGAATCACGGCAGTTCTTCAATTAGAAACGTGGTTGCTAAGTAAATCTGGTTTCCCCATTGACTTTGCTCATCAGAAGGTTGCAAAAAGGGACCACGTGGCTCTGGGACCCTGCAATCCTCATAAATGGGAGTCAGTTGTCAAGCATCCAAATGTAAATCGCATTATCATGGGGGATGCTGCAATGGTCATAAGTGTGAAAAAAACAGTCATAAGTCACTTTTTTCAGTGCCGTTTGAACACACTAACTTTGCACAGTCACTAAATGAGCTGTTGTAAGCTGAGGACTACCTGTATGGGATTCTCACACTGGACATTAGATTAACTCCATCCCTTTCAATATTCTGGAAGTCCTTCAGGGTCTGGTTACACCAAGAAGTCTGAGGCTCCCAGGGAATAGAAGACTCGTTAAGATGCCTCCACTATTGATGTGGATCAGTGGTGGGTTGCAGGGGTATGCCCCAGTACAGGCCTACCAGAACCTGCCCGGAGCACCGGGTACCATTCTGGTATGGTGCTCAGGAGGGCCTACCCACCCGCCTGAGCTCCTTACCGTGTCTTAAAGCTTTTGGCACTTCCGTGCATGCGCATGGCACGTACAACGCCTGTGCAATGGTCTGCCGAGCAGCTGGAGTATCGCAGAGGCTTGTGGAAGCGTCATTTGCAGTTACAACGCATGTGCCTGCCGCACTCGTCCATGTGGTCAATGCCGTACTGGTTGGAATGGGATCTGGAACCCACCACTGATGTGGATATAATCACATTCTCTCTGCTTGGGGTTTGTATAGTTTTATTTCTATTCCTCTTCATTTTAATGCTAATTTTTTTTCTCTTTTTAAATGCATGTTTTATATATGTCTTCTTTTTTTTTTACTGACTGTTGTAGGCCACCCAGACTCACTTCTCATGAGAGGAGTGGCTACACAACGTTATGAAGGGGTCTCAGAAACAGGGATTTTCCCACTATGCCGACTGCCTTTCAAACATTTTTTGGAGTAGTTTTAATTAGCTAGAAAATCAAATGGGGAAAATTGTTCAATTTACACAGAAAATATAAAAAAGATAAATTCTGAGTGTCAGCAATATAATCTAACTTAGACTTGATGGCACATTTCATATGTATGAAAGAAATTTTCTCTTTTGAGTTATTTGCTGTCAAATCTTCTCTTCTTGCCTCTATCTGCATCAGGAGATATCGCTTGCTTTGTGTAGCACCCATTTCTTCTTTCTGTTATTATTAATATATGTAAGAGACCAAGTTCTTGGACTAGTGGTTAGTAATGTGCTCATGAATAATAATAACAGGAAGCGTAGACACCATAGTGATTCAAGTTTGCAGCACAAGAAAATTTTCTCAAGGATAAAATGATGCTTCCGCAAGCCTCTGCGACGCTCCAGCTACTCCACGGAGTGTCGCGGAGGTGCCATATACACCATGCGTGTGCGTGGAATGCCAACAGCATAAAGCACCAGTAAGGAATACGGGCGGGCGGGTGGGCCCTCCGGAGCACCATACCGGAACGACATCTGGTGCTCTGGGCAGGATCCGCTACGCCCACACCAGGGCGTCCCACCTGCAACCCATCATGCACAAGTATGTGAAGCTTCAGAACCAGGGGTGGGTTGCTGCCTGCATTACTGCCGGTTTGGAACGCAAAAAAAATTGCTCCGTGCACATGCGCATGTGCACCTAAAAAGGTCTGTGCATGAGCACGTTAGAAAAGGAAGAAAAAAACCCGTACATTTTTGCAAAGGAGATTGTTCTGTGCATGCGCAGAAATGAAAATCAAGATGGCGACACCGACAATAGAAGTGGTTCAGGGGTGTGGCAGGCCAAGTTACTACCTACTCGGCCGAACTGCTCCAAACCAGTAGGGACCCACCTCTGTTGAGAAGAGCGAAAATCCCTCTATCATATGTTAAAACCTACACGCAAGGTGTTCAATTGATACTGTAATAATACTGTATATTACATTCTAATTATAAACTATTGTGGTTTACTTTAGATGTTGCAAGGACAACTTGCTATTATACAGGGGTGAAATGCTTTGAAGCCTGCTACCAGTTTGTTTCGCTACTGGCTCGCTTTGCGCGCATGTGCACAGCGGGAGGGGGAGGGACAGCTATGTCTCACGATTTAGATTCACTAGAAAGCAGGATTTCCTGCTTTCTAGTGAATATAAATCGCACGGCACAGCTGATTGTCACACAGTTGATTGTTGGAACTTTTTTAAAAACTTTTTTTAAAGCGTTTTTTTACTACCAGTTTGGGCAAACTGGCCCAAACCAGTAGCATTTCACCCCTGCTATTATAATCATTTCTGGTTCCTGTCTTCAGCACTATTAAGCACACAGAGTTGCATGTCAACCCCTTCGTACTTATATGGGGCCCACTGGGATAAACTAGGTTGAAACTAGTTGCAAATTCTTTTGATTTAAGTGAGTACCAGGCTGCTCTCAAATCCACTGACTTTGCATCAGTGACGTGCGGTCAGTAGAGGCAAGGGAGGCAGGGCCTCACCTCTCTTCATGGAATAATAGTATATAATATTATATACTATATATAATATTATATACATCCGTCCGGCCGCGCCCGGGAGACGCGGAGGGAGAAATGTTGTCGGCGCCTCCGGATGACGAACCAGTCGCTTGCTTTCGTCATCGGGAGGCCGACAACATTTCTGCCTCCGCGTCTCCCGGGCGCGGATGGACGAAGGTAGCCAGAATGGCGCCGAAGCAGTCCGGTGAGCGAGCGAGGCAGCGAGATCTTCGGTCACTCGTCCACCGGACTGCTTCCGCATCTCCCGGGCGCGGATGGACGAAGGTAGCCAGAATGTCGCCGAAGCAGTCCGGCGAGCGAGCGAGCGAGGCAGTGAGATCTTCGGTCACTCGTCCACCGGACTGCCTTGGCGACATTCTAGCTACCTTCATCCATCCGTGCCCGGGAGATGCGGAAGCAGTCCGGTGGACGAGTGACCGAAGATCTCGCTGCCTCGCTCGCTCGCTCGCCGGACTGCTTCGGCGCCATTTGGCTACCTTCGTCCATCCGCGCCCGGGAGATGCGGAAGCAGTCCGGTGGACGAGTGACCGAAGATCTCGCTGCCTCACTCGCTCGCTCGCCGGACTGCTTCGGCGCCATTCTGGCTACCTTCGTCCATCCGCGCCCGGGAAATGTGGAAGCAGTCCGGTGGACGAGTGACCGAAGATCTCGCTGCCTCGCTCGCTGGACTGCTTCGGCGCCATTCTGGCTACCTTCGTCCATCCGCGCCCGGGAGATGCGGAAGCAGTCCAGTGGACGAGTGACCGAAGATCTCGCTGCCTCGCTCGCTCGCTCGCCGGACTGCTTCGGCGCCATTCTGGCTACCTTCGTCCATCCGCGCCCGGGAGACGTGGAGGCAGAAATGTTATCGGCCTCCCGATGATGAAAGCAAGCGACTGGTTCGTCATCTGGAGGCGCCGACAACATTTCTCCCTCCGCGTCTCCCGGGCGCGGATGGACGAAGGTAGCCAGAATGGCACCGAAGCAGTCCAGCGAGCGAGCGAGGCAGCGAGCGAGACAGCGAGATCTTCGGTCACTCGTCCACCGGACTGCTTCCGCATCTCCCGGGCGCGGATGGACGAAGGTAGCCAGAATGGCGCCAAGGCAGTCCGGTGGACGAGTGACCGAAGATCACTCCAGAGCCAGAGCGGGATGGAGCAGCCAGAGCGGGATGGAGCAGCCATCGCCTTGGAAGTGAGTCGCGCGGACGGAGCTTTGGGGCTGAGGAGAGAGGCAGGGACGGAGGGAGTGGGGGGAGAGGAGCCGCCCCCCTCACCCCCCAGGCAATGGGGAAATAAAAAGGGCGCGCGCTGGGGGGGGACGAAGGAGGCTTTGGCGTGCCTTAGAGGCGGGCGGGCAAGCAACGAAAGGAGCAGCGAGGGCGGGCGGTGGCTGCAGGCGGCAAGGCTTGAGCGGGGTGAAAGGGACTGGTGCCGGTGGAGGAAGTAATGCTACGCCGCGGTTCCCTTAATGTTCACTCAGGAAGGCGGAGAACGAGACCACGTGGTCTGCACACGTGGTCTGCACACCTGGTCTGCACACCTGGTCCCATTCCCCGCCTTCCTGATGACGTCACCAGCCTCCCCAGCCATAACCCTCACCGCACGTCACTGCTTTGCATTGAAGCTAAAATATACAATGGACCAAAATACCACAGCCAAGAAGAACCTCACTACGTAATCCAGTATTTTTGTACAAAAAGAATCATTCTGTGGCAATACCTGGTCATGCAGAGATCATGTTTGTTAATTCCTCTCCTAGGAGCAAGAGGGAAAGAGGATCACAGGAATTGGGCCTCAGCATGATTAGTGATTTGCTTGGAAGGCTTAATTCACACTGAAGATTATCTGCATGTTGGAGGGAGGTATTTATTATCGTAGTCTTTGATCACTGCATCAGTGTGTCTTCCCTGCAGGAAATTAACACAAAAAGACCCACAACCTTGAATTGAAATATACAAACTACAATGCAGGGCTTTGCAGAAGCCATGGGCTGCTTCAGAAATAATCCACCTTGTTGGCTTTCAACAAGTTTATTCTGATTTTTTCCCCAGCTTTGGGCCTGATTTTGGAAAGAATAAAGTTTATTTTCCTGGACAAGATCACAAATCATTTAAAAAAGGAAGAAAGGAAGGAAAAAGAAATGGTTCCATTCAGGTATACGTGTGCTTCTCTGTTCCATTCTTTAACTATTGTTCTCTCATACAGTCATGTTCCCCCAAATTCCTAGAGGAACTCTCTACAGAGGCCCCCCTGCATTGACCAGTCACTGCCTGAGATATGCCATTCTCATTAATCCCTGACACATCTAGAAGGCTGGTATTAAAGTATCTACAGTTGTCCTTGACTTAAGACCACAACTGAGCCCCAAATATCTGTTGTTAAGCAAGGTAGTTGTTAAGTGAGTTCTGCCCCAATTTATGACTTTTTTTGTCACAGTTGTTAAGTGAATCGCTGCATTTGTTAAATGAATCATGCAGTCATTAAGTGAGTCTGGCTTCCCGCATTGATTTTCTTGTTGCAAGCTGGTTGGGGAGATTACAAATTGTTATCACTTGGCCTCAGGACATGCCATAAAGACCACCCAGTTTTATGTAATGACCACAGGGTTGTTGTAATGATTTAAACTGTGAAAACTGGACCTAAGTCGCTTTTTTCTGTGCTGTTGTAACTTCGAACCGTCACTAAACAAATGGTTATAAATCAAAAACTATTGATGGTCTCATTTCAATGACAGAACCATTGGTCTTTGAATCCAAGACACCCCCTTGTCTGCCTTATTCACAAAGGCATTTTATGGAGCTTTCTACTAACATTTGTTTCATTGTTATTCTTCTGTTAGTTTCTGCTAGGGCAGGGGTCCCCAAACTTGGCAATTTTAAGACTTATGGACTTCAACTGGGGCATCTAGTCAACAAACTGGGCTTGGGTCTTCAAAAGGGCCTGCAAACTGAATGTTGCATTGCAAGTGAGGAAAAAGTTATCCAAAATTATCTCATCCCAACCCAGGTTCAAGCTTTACTATAGGACCATGATGGCAAACTTATGGCACGTGTGCCACAGGTGGCACGCAAAGCCCTCTCTGTGGTCATGCCAGCTGTTGCCCCAGCTCACCTCCACTGTGTATGTGTGTGCACCTCCCACCAGTCAGCTGGTTTTTGGGTCTCTGCCGTGCATGCGTGGGGGGGAGCATGGGGGGACATGTGCCAATACATAAGGGGGGACAGGGGGAGCGTTGGGGGCCACACACACATGTATTGGGGGCAGGACGCATATGCACGGAGGTGGGTGCATGGGGAGGCACACACGCATTGCAATATGGGTGCGTGCGGGCACGATTTTGGCACACGACGACAAAAAGGTTAGCCATCACTCCTATAGGATGTTTCATTGTCCTATGACTTTGCATAAGGTATTGACATGATGATGATTAAAACAGCCTTGTATGTATCATTCAAAGAAATTCATTCTTTGATTTTCAAAGAAAGCCATCATTTTTTTCCCCTTGAAAATGAGATCAGAGACAAAGGAAAGCCCAGATATTGTGTCAGTGGTTATAGGTAACTGGACATAAAAATGGCTGTATTTCCCTTATAAAGAGATTCAGAAATCTCTCAACATTTTAAATAATGTTGTATTCCTAATCAAAAACTAAACTTAAACAATAAAGAGCAGGAGCAATAGAACTTGAATTCAGAACAACATGAGCCAGTAGCATCTTATTAGCAAAAATGGGAAATTAGGAGAAACTGAGGCTTATAGAAGCTTATGGAGTCAGGCTTTTGCTGATTGAAGTTTCAGTGTGAAAAAATGCTACCAAATTCATGGTCAGATTCAATTAGGTAATTACTCATTCTGAATGAGTGGTATTCTTTCTTTTAACCTTTGAAAATAAGCTTGTGCATCATGGGAATTCACCTATCTTGTGAATTAACTTAGGGACATTTCCTTGGTATTGACATTTCCCACAATGTGCTTCCTGACATAAGAGTCAGTACAAAAAGCTGCAATGCAAACACTTAATAGAACCTGCTAAAATGTGTTTATGCTGTGATGAATATCTTACGCTGAACATACAGTGTTTGGTGTCATTTCTCCTGTGGTAATACAGGGCTGATATCTCAAGGCAATAGCACGATTGATAGAAGTCCAAATGTCATATTATGTAACTGAATAACACATAAGCTTTTTCAGTGACCTCATTGTGGAAGAAGGACTATGACGTATGAATAATCTAGTTTTAGTTCTCTTTCTGGAATGCAAATCACAGAATCACCCTTCTAATAGGAAGTATTGCCTTGCTACATATTACAGTAAAGTAAGGTGATCACAGGTCACTGTTCTGACCCCCCTCTTCCCCCGCCAACACAGACACACTCTGAGCCAATACTTCACGAGATTTATTCACACACAGACAGGTCCTTGGCAGCAATCCAACACAGCTAGACCTTCAGAACTATCCAGCACTGATACGCAATAGCAGCCATCCAGCCTGCCACGCTCACAAGACTGTACTCCCACATTAGTTCCTGCATTGACTTCTGCAAAAGGGCGTGTGCACAAGCAGTCCTTTTATAGTCTGGCGAGAAGTCTAATTATCATCAGCTGAGCGCAATTACCTCCGGTAACTGCACAATTGCTCCTGACGCCAATTAGCGCGCCAGTAATGAGCATCCAATAACTCACTGCTGATGTCTGACTCACTGTCCGTTGTCTCCTCCCCACTACTCCAAGGCATGACATCAGGAGCACCCTCCCTTTGGCTTTCACCACTGCTCCATGCCTCAGGCGCCTCCTGGTAGCCGACCAGCCTCTCTGATCCCTGCTCAGAGTCAGAACCCTGTCCAGGGTCCTCCACATCCTCCAGAGCCAACTCATAGGGACCCTCGCTGTCGGAGTCAGGTGGCAGTTCCAACGGCTCCTGCCGAGCCACAACAGGTCACCATGTGATGTTTTCAGAATGATCCTTCAGGCTGGTTCCATATATATGTGGGAGAGGCTGCACAGATAAATTGATTTTGTTGCTACTAATAATTAGTGCTAAGGGGGCACAGTGGCAGAGTGATTAACTGAAGGCTGGCAGTTTGAAACCAGTGGTGGGTTTCTAATTTTTTTACTACCGGTTCGCTCGTGCTCAACCGCGCATGATGCTTCTGCGCAGAAGCGTCTGGGTGGATGGGCAGAGCCTCCCTCAACCACTACTACCAGTTCATCTGATCCAGACCGAACTGGGAGCAACTCACTTCTATTTGAAACTCAAGTGTCTTATGAAACTCAAGTGCTTTGTGTCCTTGTCTCAGCTCTTGCCAACCTAGCAGTGATAAGAAGATAACCGCATTGTGTAGATCTTTGCCCTATAGTCATGCCAACCACCTAATCATGGAAGCATCTTTGGACAACGCTGGCTGTGAATTGAGATGAGCGTTGCCCTGTATAATTAGACATGACTGACAGAGGAAACCTTTTTAATAAGTAGTGCCACTTAGCACACATTGAAAAAGTATCCCATATACTGTGACTCTAGGTTCTCTTAACATGGCCCACCTTCATTCGGTGAAAAACAGATGGGTTAATCATGGATGCCCTTCCTGAAAGATTCAGTATGAAGTCTCACTGGATTTTGTATAAGGATACTCAATCATGTAGACTAGATCTGCAGATTCAAGGCTTCCAAGGTGACAGTGTTTGCCTACAACCTCAATGATCACAATTTGGTCCTCAGTTCACCCATAACATCTCACACTAACAGCAGTTCCTTGACTTTCTCTAAATATAACTTTTAGTATGTAGTAAATTATATTAGTCCCTATACATTTCTCTTAGGGAAATTGACAACAGGAGCATGTGAGATTAGTTCCATTGTTCATTTATAATACATCAAAACCTTTTCAGATCTATTGACGTTACAGAGCAGTGAATCAAAAGGTACCACACAGCCATAAATAAAGTGTGAGAACCACTTCAGTCAAATGGTCTTTTTTTTCATTTCCTTTATAACCATGAAAATAATTAGTTGAGGATTAATCTAAGTTCATTTTTTTCTTTAAAAGTTACTAAAGTAATTCCAGATGCCTCTTGTTTTGCATTTTGGTGGTGGTTAAGTCAAATGGCCAAAAATATTGTGGCTTTGGTTCCATTTGCAATTAGAAACTATTAGGGGTGTGCTTCAAAAATTGCAGCAACAGGTTAGCTGCCCTGTTGCTGGGTGGGCATTGCCTTGGTGGGTGTGGCCTAGTTATCTTCCTGCACCATGGCAGGTATTATGTCCTCGGAATTATGCCACCCACCCGAGAGCATGCCGGTCAGGAGGCACGCTCATTGGCTAAGCTGCGCTAGCCGCTCGGCGGGAGAATACTATGTTGCCATTGGTGAACCTGTCTCACAGCTGCTATATAAAGAGCTGTCAGATGGAAGATTCGCTGTTGCCGGTTTTGGAGTTGCCTTGTTCCATTAGCATGTTACTGTTAGCCAATAAACAGTTGTTTGTTCCACAACCTGCCTTGCCTCGGTACCTACCTGCCTGGTTCTCCAAACAGAGCAAGGAGGGCATTTTTCACCTTCCTGAGGCTCTAGAGGGCAAAAATTGATTCCCCCGGGCTACAGAGATCCTCCGGAGGCCCAAAACAGGCCTGTTTCCAGACTTCTAGAACTTCTGGTAGGCCCATTTTTCACCCTCTCCAGTCTCCGGAAGCTTACCTTGAATCTCCGGGATGGTGAAAACTGCTTCCCCAGGGCTCTGGAGATCTCCCAGAAGCCCAAACTTGGCCTATTTTCAGACTTCCAGAACCTCTAGTAGGCCTGTTTTCCCCCTCCCCGAGCCTCCGGGAAGGCCCTGCACTTACCTGGCATGATTAACAGGCCACAAAGAGGCTCCTGGGAGGGGCAGGGTCGGGTGGGAGGGGTGGGGAGGGGAGGGGTCGGTGGGTCAGCTAGGGTTGGCATTTGGGGGTTTGCCAAATTGTGCACAATCCTAGCTAGAGGATCGCCTGGACCTATCACCCTCATTCATTTGTGGCCTTACCACTGAATTCTTAAGGAAGATGTGGAAGGCCAGTTGATACCATCTCTGAGGTGTCATCCTTTTTTGCTTTGCTCTGATCTCCTATGCAAATATAAAGCAGTATAAAATAAAATAAAATAAAAGATAACTTTGTTTATTTCTCCATCCTCTATTTTATTTGTTTTCATCCACAAGAAAAAATATTATTAGACAAAGAATATAATTTCTGAAGGAACAGGAAAACAGAGGGATTTTTTTGCTTATTTACATTATATGATCTGCTCACTCTTAATGGCATATAGAAAGCAAAACTTCCATCAAGAGCACTTTCTGGATTTCCTAATAAAATTGATTCCTTTTGGATCCATATCACAAGATGAGATTAATAGGCATTAGTGTAACCAAGATGGGAAAGAAGAGGAGGAGAAATGTTTACTTTATCTCAGGGCCAGGTCATTTTCTGGCTGAAGAGTGTTGTTTTTCTGTGTTGCTTTTTTTAAAAAATTGAGAACCAAATGCAGTGGGGTTAAGTTAAAATTTTCAACTTATTGAAAGTCTTAAACTTTAACCTTAACATTTTGAAAACCAGAAGCCTGCAAATTGTGATCTTCCTACTCCTATTGGGATGAGAGCTCAACGTTATACAAATGTTTTCATATATATAACATAATCCATAATTCAAATATTCACTGGAGAGAGGGAGGCAGGGAAGAAAGGGGGAGAAAGGGAGAGGGAAAGGGAAGGAGGGAGGGAGGGAGGGAAGGAGAGAGAGAGAGAGAGAGATTTCATTGAATTTATTTCAGTCCAGCTCCTGTCATTTCCTGATATCAGAAAAGAGTATGTGGGGGAAGAAACCCATTCTCCTGTCCTCTAAATAGGTTTCTCCAATTTCCACATTTTCAGACCGTTAAAAGTCACCATCCTTCTGATTTTGCATTATAAAAATGCACAAAGTAGCTTACATTAAAAAAAATGAAAGTGGCCGTATAACAGAATTTTCAGAAGAAAAATAGAAGCATGAAACCATTTGCACAATTTATCAACTTTAAGAGAAAAGCAGAACAGTGCATGGCGAAGGAAAGAACCAAATGTAACAAGGGTGGGGATAAAGTTCTAGAAGGGAGGATTTTCAATATTAAGCAGAAATCAAGAATATGGGGGAGTAACTTCAAACTGACAGGAGGGAAGTTCAAAAGTAACGTTAGAAAGTATTACTTCACAGAAAGAATAGTGGAAGCTTGGGAGAAATTTCCAGCAGAACTGGGGAAGGCTCTGACGAGTGTTCTGCAGGGACGTCTGACAGTTATCAGCTGCCTTCGGAATTGGAGTTCAGTGTTGCAGAAGAACAGCTGGAGCCTGTTTCCAATGTGTGCATGCACAAAGCTGCCAGGAGAAGGAAACAACTAAGGGACAAGGGCCAACTCAGGAGTAAAGGCACAGGTGGATGGTGAATGGCCCCTCTCATAGGGAATAAAAAGGAGGGAAAGGAAAGGGGAGTTTTTAGGAGACAATTAGTTCAATTCATTAGGATGAAGATCTGTTCCTGAGTTCTTGCCAAGTAATTGCTGCCACAGAGTGGTGTTTGGAAGATATTGGCCTGGCCACTCCCCAAGCCTGGTAAAGCTCTGTAGTTGTGAAATCTCATGAAAGACTGTTTGCAGGGACTTTGCTGGAGAGGAATTCTCTTTAACCTATATAAAAGAGGTTTTATTGGTACGAGGAGTCTGCTTCATGATCTTGGGAAGCCTAGATCAGAACACCGAGGTGGTGGTCATCAATCATCAGTAACTGAGTTTAAACATGCTTGGGATAAACATATCCCCATCATCTGATTTTAAATAAACCCTTAAAGAGTAGACTTGATGAACCATTAAGTCTTTTTCTGCCATGAGTTTTCTATGTTTCTACATTCCGTAGTCTTGGTGCCAGCCCAGAAAAAGCTCTGTTCATCTTCAAGCTTAGAGCAAAGCCTGAAATATTAACCGTAACCTTTAGATTCCCAGGAAATCTGAAACATCAACAGTACCTGAGCAATAGACTTCAAATCACAGTGTTTCTGCTAAGGACTGGCTCCAAATTTGTGAAAGTCTATCCGTGGCAGGATTCTTTAATCCTAAAGATGACAGATGCAGTACTTATCTCTCATCAGTTATATGTCCATGTTGCATTATTCTCCTATTTATGCAACATCAAGGCCCTACATTGCACATCTAAAGAAGAGTGCCCCAAAAAGGATATGCTCTCCTCATTCACAGAGCACTTTTCAGCCAAAATAGATAAGTTGAGCAAATGCTGAAGGTTCCTTTTATTCCCATCTCCATATTTCCAATGTAATAAGTCTACATTCAGAAATTAACAAGACAAGGAACATCTTTGAAGATTCTCAGACATCCAGGTCATGGTTGTCTCAAAGGTGCTTTTTCAAGAGATAACTGGACTTTCTGGTTTTTCTTTGAAGACATTTCACTTGGGTGAGAAGCAAAACGTCTTCAAAGAAAACCAGAAAGTCCAGTTGCCTCTTGAAAAAGCACCTTTGGGACAAGACAAGGAACTCACATTACTTTATCACTTTGCCATTCAGCCTCTCTTAGTTTGACAGATACGTTGGGCAGCTGTGCTAAGATTTATTTTTATTTGTTTCCTAATTATTTATTTACAGGACAGGGAGAAACAGGGCAGAGGGACTATGACGGTTTCAGTTTCTCTGGGTGTCTTGTTTCTGTGAAACTGTCAAATTCAGTTTCTCTAAGCTCCTCACTTTCATGGCTGTCCCTTCATAGTCAATTTGAGATAAGGCAAGTTTGCCCTAAAAACCATACGCAATTCTGAAAATATAGGGGTGCGGGTATGTTCTCTACAAATAAGTCTTCATTATGCAAGAAATGCTTTCTATATCACAGTCAAAAGTATATTTTGGAATTTTGAAAAGTGAGGATTCTAAATAGTGATTTAGGTTAGTGAATCACTTCAAAAATACAAAATAAGTTCTCATTTGCATCTGAGCCTCTACTTTCCTCTCTACTTTAAAAATAACTGTTAAATGAACTTTAAAAATAAGTCCAATTGTCCAGTGTCAGTCCCTTGGCATTTTTACCAGGCAGCATGGCAAAGAAGTTTTTTTAAAACTTGCACTGGAGAGATTCTTTGAAGAGATTTTTATCCTTGGCACTTAATATTAATAGCCAGTCTTCCGCAGGCTGCATTAGAAATCTCTCTGCCATTGATGGAGTGCATTGCTTCAGAGGAATCCGGCAACAAAAGTGTTGGACAGAAATGAAAGCAAGGTCTTTGCTTATTGGCTGAGGCCACCTAGAGCTGTCCATGGTGCCAAATGGCAAGACAATCTGGATCCTGACACTTGCCTTCAGGGAACAGAGGACTAGTGCAAAGCTTATCTGAAAGTTAAAGGCTGATCGGATGAGACATGCTGTTGTGTGAGATTGCTTTGTAATACTTTGCCATATTTGAAGAAGTGGAACACTTGCCCGGCTTGTTCACACCTGTCCGGGTAATGTCATAACTAATCTTTGACCTGCCAGCTACAGAACAGATCAACCAATAGGCTTCCTGTTCCAACAATTCCTTTCTGAATGTAGCACTCTTAGAGGAAGATCTGCTAAAAGAGATGGAGCCATGGGGTGTTGCTGTGAGGCTGTTCTCTTGGACTGAAGCCCTAAAAATCACTGTGGGGATTAAAACTAGAAAGTAAACTTGGTAGATAAAATCTGCAAAATGGGCTGAAGTGATGACAATGAGATTTTTAAAACTTTTGGACAGTACTAGCCATTATTATTATTTTAACTTTAATGTACTATAGACCTGTCACTTTGTCAAGTCCAAACCATGCTCAGAGGAGTTATGACATCCATAAATGTCATACGTAATTATATTGTTAACATATTGTGCTGTATGTATTATATATGTTAGCTAATTGGTTGATTAAGTGTCATCAATTTGGTATCCATAGCTAGTGACAACATAGATAGACTTTCTCCAAGACAATCTTCCTAACCTTTGCTTCAGGTCTTCTTCAGTGGACCCATAATTGCTCTTACTGAGTCCATTCACCTTGCTGCTGGTCATTCTTCTCTTTTTTTAATTATTTCCACCTTTCTTATTATTCCCCAGATATCTACATAACTGTAGATATCACAGAGTATGCCCAAAGTATACTGGGCTATTTGTGCCACAAGTGAGCTTGGTCATTTTTGTCTTGAGTGAGAATGCTGGTTGATTAGTTCAGTTATAATTTTTTTTTGTTTCATTGGCTAGCGTTGGTATTGCTAGTAGTGTGTTTCAACATCAAAGTTCAAAAACATCAATACTCTTTCTAACCAAGGCTTCTACAAAGTCCAACTTTTGCTTCCACCGAGAAAACTATTTCCTGTACAATTCTGATATTTTCAGGTATAGACAAACCATGGAACTGGACTTCATGGATACTCTTCTAAATGGCATATTTCTTGATTGCTAGTTTCTTCAAAGTTGTTTTTTTTCCTTCTGTTCAATCATGTCTGTTCAATCATGTCTGATTCTTGGAGACCACCTGGTGAAGTCCCTGCAGTTTTCTTCACAAGGTTTTTTCAGAAGTGGTTTGCCATTGCCTTCTTCCTGGGGCTGAGAGAGTGACTGGTCCAAGGTCACCCAGCTGGCTTTGTGCTCAAGATGCAATGAACTCATGGTCTCCCAGATTTTAGTCTGATGCCTTAACTTCTATGCCATAACTAGCTTGCAGAACCTGTCCACCAGTATTTTCACTATTAGTTCTATGGCTGATGTTTTACCTGCTGTTTGGTCTTCTTTATATTTAATTCTAGATTACATTTTTTCACTCCTTGACTTTCATTACTGGAGCTTGCTGATCCTTTGTATTTTCAGTTGTTAGAGTAGTGTTATCTTAATAAACACTATTGAAGTTTATTTCTCTTTTAAGGTGTCACAAGAGTGAAGGCCTATTTACTGGGTTCTAACAAGTGTCACGGGTTCTACAGCATCTCAACTCTATATGACTAGATTAGATTGGGAAATTAAAAACCCTATGAAAAATGGCAATTACAAACTACTTTCACATTCTTCCAAGAAAAAACAAACAAACACATAACCATGTCCATGTAATCACCTGGAGTTGAATTTACCACAAAAAAATCTGTAACTTTTTACTAATACAATTTATTAGTAGTTTTCAATTGTCAACAGTGCTATAAAGCTTATGGAAGAACAGTATTAACACTTGAACATTGCATCTCAGAACCTAAAACCGTTCATTTCCTTAATTTCCACACCTAACTGAGTCTATCCCAGGAGTTCATGAGATAGACATAAATTGCATAATCTGTGACATTTATTGTCAGTTCACAAGTAGTTTTCTTTTAACTTGAGTTGCCATTACATTTGGCCAATATGGTTTGTAAGGTATGCCTCATGGTTTCACAAGTTATTTGAATCCAACCGTTAGTACAACTTATTCAGCAAATTGAAAGATTAAACCATGAATGAACCCAGTTACTGTTCACAGCCATATAGCCACAAAAGAGCTTCTCTCAAGAATATTTCTTATCTTCACTGGAACATTTAAGGGGTCTCTCAGGTTCTTCATCCAAAGAACTCTGCATAGGTTCAAGTTTGATTGTTAAGCACATGCATCTTTTATGCTCCAAAAATGAAGTCCATCAGCAAAGCTGTTCATTGAGATTGAAACTATCTTGGCTGGCCGCTTTCTCTAAATATGCCTCTTCATGAAGTATTAAGAAGACTTTTCTTTAAAAAAAAAATCCCTATGTCAGTTTTCTGGCATCATTCCCAACATGTTGTAGAGGTCTTTTGCATGGCAGAAAAGTAATCATATTCTCTGTGGGTCAGTAGGCATGTTTCATTTGCAGACTTTCAACTTGAAAAAAAAAACCACTGTCACTTTAATAACTACTTCTCAGACTAAAATATGTGGTAGATTGGGAAGAGGAACTGAGTGTTTGTGAATTCCAAATTTCTGCCTACTGTTCACAAATTAAATACAAATGTGAGCAGCAGGAAGCTGACTTTTAGAACAGACAAGTGTTGCTACACATTTAAGAGATGGCTTCTCTTCAATATTTTCTTGGCTTTCTGTGCTGTATGCCTAAAATATAGACTGGTAAGCCCTGATTTGCTGAATTCTTCTAGTCTTTGGAATGCTAGATCAAAAAACCAGTTATGCTAGGCTCAGCTCAGTGCATGCTGGATTAGGAAAACCTTCCCAGAATGCATTGTTTTCTTTGGCAATGCCTCTTATTCCCTGAATAGTGGAAGTACAGGTGCATGCTTTTCTCTGAATAGAGAATCAAAGATGATGTTGGACTTTCATTCCCATACAATTATGGAAGGTAAACACTGATCATGGGTGTCTGCAGTAGGATGAGAGAGAGGGGGAGCTAAGATGTCATGTGATCAAAGCATTGGGCTTTGTGGCAGTGTTGAAATTCATTTTTTTTACTACCGGTTCTGTGGGCCTGGCTTGGGCAAGATGTGGCTAGGTGGGTGTGGCTTGGTAGGCATGGCAGAGGAAGGATACTGCAAAATCTCCATTCCCACCCCACTCCAGGGGAATGATAAAATCTCCATTCCCACCCCACTCCAGGGGATGGATACTGTAAAATATTCATTCTCACCCCACTCTGGGGCCAGCCAGAGGTGGCATTTGCCAGTTCTCTGAACTACTCAAAATTTCTGCTACTGGTTCTCCAGAACCTGCTGGATTTCACCCCCACTTTGTGGACATTCCTAAGTCCAACCCAATTACAATAGGGCGAACAGGCATATCCAAAGGGAATTAATTGTGGAGTTATTTTGACTAGGTACAATTTCAAATGATTGAAATGCTTAATGTTTATCCAAATCTAGGCAATTTAATTCTCAGTTACTTCTTTTTGTACATTACACACAGTGTGTGTAATGAATACTATTGTCAAAGTAACATACCTCTTATTCTAGAGCTCAAGTTACAAGTTGGCTGAATTCCTTAACACAGTTTTAGGGGATTATCTCTGATAGTAAGTTATGATTTCGGGGACAGTGACGTTGATACACTTTTGCACAGTGGTGGGCAAGGGGACAAAAATGTGTGCTATGATTTCATGGTGCAAACCCTGTGAAGAATACAAGTAAAAAAGACAAGTTTGTATTGTGAGGTCACTCCAAGTGTGCCGTGATTTTTCTATCATTATAACATGCCATGGAATACTACAGTATTTAGCTGAAATTTGCCCACTGGATAGCATGTGAATTTTTGCATAATGTTAGTCACTTTGTACCAATTTGGGATAGAAGTGTTGTATTTTCCTATGAGAAATATGTATAATTCTCCTTCTCATTCTGCAGAGAACATACAAAAGGAGAGAGAAAATCATAGAATTGTGAATTTGGAAGGGACCAAACAATAATTTACTCCAGCTCTCTTCACTGAGCTGGAAAATCCTTGAGAGATGATTATCCAGCCTCCTCTTAAAAATCTTTGAAAATTGAGAACTCAAACTCTGCAGCGATTGGCTGCTCTACTGTTGTAATGGAATTACCACCACCTCCTCCTCCTCCCCTTCTTCTTCTTCTTCTTCTTCTTCTTCTTCTTCTTCTTCTTCTTCTTCTTCTTCTTCTTCTTCTTCTTCTTCTTCTTCTCCCCCGTCCCTTTCTCTTCTTCGTCTTCCTTTTTCCTAGTGTAGAAGCACCTAATTAATATTCTCACAAATTTACGGTACATTGTGACAGTTTATGCTGGTTGCAGATCTGGAACTTTTCTAAGAAAAGGTAGAAATAATCAATTGAAGGAATTTGCATTTTTGCCAGATGCCTGCAGTCCTTCAAGCTGCTGTAATAGATTATAAATATATATTATGTTGGAATGAAGAGGAGAAGGACTGTAGGCAAAACCCTACTATAGTTATTCACTCT
Source organism: Natrix helvetica (assembly GCF_964273705.1). NCBI lineage: Eukaryota > Metazoa > Chordata > Lepidosauria > Squamata > Natricidae > Natrix > Natrix helvetica. The sequence goes on from NC_138552.1 coordinate 69,099,644, forward strand.
CTCAACAGTCTGACAGATCAAGTCAGAAGTGCTGGCTCTGGGTCAAGCCATTGTTTTTCAAATGGCATCAAATAAAAAGGAGGACATCCCCCTATTTCAACATTAAAATAAAGATTGCCTTCAATATTTACTTATATTTACTTATTTTAAAAAAGGACAATTTTATGAGATACTTGCCCACTGCAATGACAATTAGAATATTGCTTGAATACATTTTGAAAATACTTGCAGAACTGCCCTTCAGAAGTTGTGTTGAAAATCTTGAGGATGCACAAGGAAAAGGAGAAGAAGACTCTTCTCCTTTAGAGGACACTCCCTGGGGCTGGTTTCTTCTGTATGGATATTTCTTGGTGTCAACCAGTTTTCCTTAACCTCAGTAACTTTTAAGACGTGTAGAGTGCAACTCCCAGAATTCCCCATGCTGGCCAGAGAATTCCAGGAGTTGAAGTCCACACATTTTAAAGTTGCTACAGTTGAGAACACTTGTCTAAATCACCAGCCAGACAACTTCCCAGTCTTAGGGAGCACCGAAGGTACAAGGGGCAAAGGAAAGAAGAACTCATCCAACAAATGTTGTTCTTTGCAAGTAATAAGGCCATTTTTGCACTAGTACTCCACTCCTCTGCTCACAATAGAATCCCTTGTGCCACTAGGCTCGAAATTTTGGGCTTGGACAACCTGGAACTATGCTGCCTACCGTCTGACCTAAGCATAGTACACAAAATTATCTGCTACAATGTCCTACCTGCCAACGACTACTTCAGCTTCAACCTCAGTAATACATGGACAAACAATAGATACAAACTCAAGATAAATGGCTCCAAACTACTGTAGATTGCAGAAAATATGACTTCAGCAACAGAGTGATCAATGCTTAGAACAATGACTCCATTGTTATATCCTCAAACTACCACAGCTTCAACCTTAAACTGTCTACCGTGGACCTCACCCAATTCCTAAGAGGTCCATAAAAGGGGTGTGCATAAGTGCACCATTGTGCCTAACATTCTTGTCCTACTGTCCCCATTTATTTGTACTCATTTCCTTTGTTCATGTCCATGTTTATACTTATACCTGTTATCTTGTACATGTTTGACAGACTAAAGAAAAGAAAGAAAAGGAGGGTATTAAAATCTGCCATTTTGAGCATCTGTTTGCTGAAACTGTTTGCTCACACAACCTATTGTGCATGAGTGTGCTTTGTTATTGGGACATATAGATTTACTTATTAATTTTATATGAGAAAAAGGCACCTATAGCTTATTCAATAAATCCAACCCAGCAATTTTCTTACTAGCATTCCTTAGTCTATGGTTTTTGCTCAGACTATTGTCTACTATTCCTTTGAATTTTCAATCTTGTTTGCATTATTCTTTGGTTGATAAGGCATAGAATGACTGAGTTGAACATGCTGTTAGATTTTGTGATACACCTTGCCTGGTGTTGCTACTAAAGATGCCTTTCCCAGATTGCTATTTTAAATATTATTTTGTCTGTTTTCCATAGGTTTTAATCAAAAAAGGAGACTTCCATATTTATGACAAAATTTTTAAAAAGGGCTTATGATGTCATGAATGAAGTTCTGTCTTTTGTATTTCAAGAAAGTAAAGAGAACAAGACTTTTCATCATAACATTGTGAAATAGGTTTTATCACTTGCCCTCCTTTTGTAGATACCCAGGAATTCAGACAGTTAGCCCTGGCCAATCAGTAAGAAATGAAATGAAATGACAAAATCACTACTTCTTTTTTCAGATATTGAATCATGGGCTTTTAGAAACTGATCTACAAATTTCAGACAAATAAAAAATTAAAATTTCTTTAAGATAAGCACAACCAAACATGACTTCATGGATGAACAATAATGAGGAAGCGTTTGGTTACTGTCTTCTTTCCCATCTACTCTACAACATTTGTGTTGCTTAAAGGAATCTCATCCTAATACTAATCAGCACTACGAAACTATGTATTTGATCCAACATAACTTTTTCAGCCAGTCCAGGAATTACCTGCCAAGACTAACTAGAGTTAATGTCTGGTATCTGAGTTTTGGAACTGATCAAATTACTACTAAAGGACCATGTCCAAAGAATATTTTGGAATTTATTTTATAAACCTATTATTATTAACATTATGACTAGCTGCTGGAAATAAAAAGATATAAGAACATACCATAATAACTTGTGAAGGGAGCCAATACATTGCACAATAGAATGACTCTGTTTATTGCCATCCCAAAATATGTCTGGTATGTCTTAATGATTATTCATAAAAGTTAAACAACTTTTATTACTATATAGAATATATTTTCGAGAATATTATGAATCAGTAGAAATACCAACGCAAATTCAGTTAAGGCAATCCTTGCCATCATATTTCTTGATTAATAGTACTTTATTAGCTGGCAGCTTAACCTGCCTCCATTTTTCATAAACTGTATGAGACATGCTATATTTGCAATTTTATGTTGACCTTAATTCCTAGTTCATATGTATGTATTTGCATATATGAGAGTTATAACTAAGGTATACAAATCCTTTCCTGTTTTGCCAAAGAGCTTTATTGTGTCATCTTTGTGGGTGGTCCATCACAAACAACATGTCCATGTTTTGTCTGGAAACAGAAATACCTAGTAGCAAAGTGCTAATGCTAGTGCCCACCGGGAATTGACATTGATAAAAAATATGTCCATGGCAATGTAGATCATTGCAGAGGATCTCCTAACATTGCTACTGCCTACTCTTCTTCTAGCTCTTTTTATCTCATGACACTTTGCTTGGCAACTGGCTTTGGAGAGCTTTGAAATTTTGTTTATTTATACCCCACATTTTATTATTCTTACAAATAACCAAAGCAGCGAACATATTCCATATAGTTCCTCCTCCTATTTTCTCCATAACAACAACTCTGTCCCAATGACTGGCACAAGATATTAGGCTTTCATGCCTACAGTAAATCAGGACTTGAATTCACAAGTGGTGCCTTAACCACTAGATGAAATGAGACCAAAAAAGACTGGTCTTCTTTCACTAGATGAAACTAGACCAAAGAAAACTGAAATACTGAGTCTATTGTAGCTCCACTTTCTGTTATTTTAATTATTGAATGTATATGCCATCCATCTCACTATCCAAAGAGAGTCTTAATTATTATTTATTAAGCAGGAGCAAGGCTTATTTCTGTATGTGGTAAACAATCCTCCCTGAAATACATGTTGGCGTCTGTGTCTGTGTATGTTATAAGAAATATTATTTGAATAGTATTCAATTATTCAATATTATTCAATTATGATCCAGAAATACCTGTAGGATTGCTAAACAATTTCATAAAGAAAGTTTTTACTCAATCACAAAAGCTAAGTGATTTCAATCACCCTTGCCAGTAACCACTCTGTTGGATTAGCCTTTGGAACTCCAAGCCAAATTAAAACTGTGTAACTCTAAACTGTTGAGCTCAAGGTACTTCCTGGAAAACCTCTGCTGGGAAAAATTGCACAATGATGGATCCTAGAATTTATTGTTCTATTATTAAAGCACATTTTAGCATATGTGCCAACCTGGTTTACATCTGTATATTTGAATTATTCCTGAGTAGTAAATACATTATTGGATTCATCTGAAGGCATCTCCTATGGTGACTCATAGTTGCCTAAATCAAATAATATTGCATGCCTTAAACTCCTTAGTGAAAGCATGCAGATAGAAGTGATCAGAAATTCTACATAAAGATTCTAACTGACAGACAATTGGCTACCAAGTCAGGTTCAGGATTTGATTTTGATGTGTTAGACCTTAAGTATATGTGGCAGACTGTTTTCTCCATTACAGATCACTGAGATGATTAGAGGAAATCAGGCCAACATCATGTGTGAGCAGAACAGCAGTTATTTGGGGAATGGAATTTTCTACAGTGGCACCTATTTTGGGAAACTAATGGGAAGAAGGAATAACCTTGAGGCATAGGAGGAAGAATCATAAGCAGGACAACACTCAGATAAAATAAACCTGAGTGAGAGGCATGAATGTAATTTGAGAAAGCACCTCAGCTATGACTCTGCCTAGTTTTCATGAAAATAAAAGGAGGGAGGGGGGAAGCACATTCAGGGAAGATTCTATTACCCTATAATAAAAGTAATATTAGCTTTTGTGTTTTGGTTTTTCAAGTTTGGTCTACCTTAGAGGGTTGGCATCAATCTTGTACTGCTTGAATTGAGTTTTAATAATGATATCATGTTTCCCCGAAAATAAGACAGAGTCGTATTTTCTTTTGACCCCCAAAATAAGCGGTTGGCCTTATTTTTGGGGAGGTCTTATTATTTTTGAGGTGCAGGAGGCGGTGAGCATGGTCACCTCATGGCTGCTGCTGTGTTGCAATATTTTTTGGGAAGGGCTTATTTTAGCGCATGGCCTTAAAAGTCCAATTGGGCTTATTATCCAGGGAGGTCTTGTTTTTAGGGAAACAAGGTATTGACAACCAATGTTTATGAACCTTGCCAGCTTCAAGATATATGGATTTCAACTCTCCAACTGGTTGTGGGAATTTGGGGAGTTGAATACCTTGAGAAGCAAGTTTACTGGAACCAGCACAGAAATGTATTAAATACATAATAATTACACACAAAACAGGAATGGAACATTCAACTGTCTCCTGGAAAATTATTTTTTTCTTCCAGAATGTGCCAATTCAGATATATAAAAGTAGTTCACACTTCTCCAGAAATAAATGTTATGCAACAGAAGTAGTTTGTAGTTTGTGGTATTCCTCATCTTGGGGAAAGGCCTTCTTTCTATCCTGAAGTAACAGGAGCATATGTATGTTATATATGTAACATGTATGTGAGGGGAAAAAATCCTTCCCTATGATTTATCTTAAACTGGAAATCCCTGTAAAGATTGGATTGACTTCCTCTGTTGATTTACTATGAATAAGTATATCTATGTGTGACAGTGTGTGTTTATGTATATATGTATAAATATCAGCTGATAAAGGAGGAGAAGCCTGTGGCATAGTGGCTAAGACTCTTGCCTAGTGTGTAATACAGCCCAGGTTTGAATCCCAGTAAGGGTATGGCTAGCTGATGAGAGCTAAATAGCTCGAAATGGATCTATACTAGTCTCCCTTTATTTTATCAGCACAAATACAACATATATACATATTGTATACACACACACACACACACACACATCCCTTTGGCACATATACATGAATTTAGCATTATTTTTGCATTGCTTTTACATTGATATCCATGCAATCAGACATTCTCCCTGGTTTGTTTTTATGGTACAGTATTTGTATTATCATTCTTCTCCAGAACATTGTTTATTTAATTTAATAATTATTTAACTATTTAAAATGAATGGGTTAGTCCAGTTGGTCTCAACCTTCCCAATGCCATGACCCTTTAATACAGTTCTTCATGCTGTGGTGACCTCAACCATAAGATTGTTTTATGTTTTCCGTATTTTTTCAAAAATATGTGTTTTCCGATGGTCTTAGGTGACCCCTGTGAAAGGATCGTTTGACCCCCAAAGGGCTCCCAACCCACAAGTTGAGAACCACTGGGTTAGTCTATGGGAAGAATAGACTGAGGTAAACATTTCTGAGGAATTCTAAATCAGAATCACCAATTACATTATGCAATTTATTTAAGTGTCTATCCTCAAAATAGATTTATTATGGATAGATTGGTATAAAAATAATCATCAATGAATCTGATTTTCACATCCTCCTCCCGCCAGTTTTAAATTGGCTCTATTTTATTTCCTCATCAGATGTGAGACTTATCTCCATCTTGCTATGTATTCTGCCTTAATATAACAGGTTTATCTTTCATTTATATTCAGATACTTGTTTGGGAGCACTTTGCCTTACATGCGCTGACAAATGTGCTGAATGGGACACCTCTAGAGATGAACCAGTCAATTAATTAAATAACTATTTTTGTATGCACTTTTATATCCAAAATCTGGAGACATGTAAATCCTGACAAATACATAGATTTATGTTCATCTGTTGCTTTGGAAAGTATGAATAGATTGACATTAAAAGTATAAATGGAACAAATTCCTCTCCTGCTCATTGGTTTGGTTCAAGTATGCACAGTATAGATTAGAGCAAGGGTGGGCAATTCATTTTCCTAAGAGGCCACATGAGAAACTGGAATCTGATTTGATGTCCTCAAACTCCATCACCTCAACTCCTCAAACTGCTCCAAATGAAGGGGGGAAACACTATGCAGGTGCACAAAAGTATTTTGTCTCCTCGTCCTCCCATGGCTGCCAGGCAACTGAAACAATGAACCGTAACTCTGAGGGGCCAAACCTGATTCTTCTCTTGCCTTCAGTGCAGTGGTAGAATTCATTTTTTAAAAAACTACCAGTTCTGTGGGCGTGGCTTTGTGGGTGTGGCATGGCTGTGTGGGCGTGTCATGGTAAGGATACTGCTAAATCCCCATTCCCTCCCCACCCTATTAATCTGCTTTCCAGCTCCTGTTCAGGACAACAAAAGAAGATCACCTGGGAGGTAGGGAGGCAGCAGGTGTGGGGCCAGCCTATTTGCCGGTTTTCCAAACTAATCAACATTTCCACTACTGTTTCTCCAGAACCTGTCAGAACTGGCTGAATACCACTTCTGTTCTAGTGGCACACTTACTTAAATTTGATTTCTAATTTCTGATTGACCTCATGTGGCCAAACAGGAACAGCCAAGGGGCTGGATGTCGCCCAGGGGTGGGTGAATGTAAAATGCCCAGGTCTGACTTGAAGCTCTTAATTTTGGTTTGTTCCCATAATGTGTAACTTTAATCTCCTGATTATGGCTCCACCAGATGAAGTGAGACCTTTCTAAAGTAGTTTCTTCTGGTGAAGGGCCTGTGATTAGGTTGTGCTATTCCTGGTATCTACATTATAATCTACTAGATGTGAAGAAAAGAGCTGCTTGTTCTCCCACATTTTACTTATACTTTTTAGTATATATTTAAAATCTTGACTGATTTTAATTTTTTTCCTAAAAGAGATGCTTTTGCTGGTTTTGTGCTGAAACTACATGATCTGATGGGTTTTGATGGTTTTATGTCAATTCTTTTCTAAACCAGTGAATGAGTGTGCAAATTAACATTTTATTTTATGGATGCATTCCATTTGCAAACCAACCAAACAGCTTTATTGATGAGCACCATAAATGATATAAATAAATAATCAGCCTTATAATCCTGAATCTAGTCCCACTGGATAGTAGAAATGTGGGAAAGGTTCATTGCTAAGGCTATGGCCAATAGATTGGGTTGCAAAGATCCAGACAAGCCTTAGATGGCAGTAAAATCTCATTCTTTAACCCAGATCTGCTAGCCCCAGTTATTTTTTCCCCTTTCCTTTCAATTTTGTCGAGGGGTGAAATGCTACCTGTTCGGACTGGTTCACCCGAACAGATAGTAAAAAATGCTACTGGTTCAGATGAACTGGTATTTCCAACAATCAGCTGTGATGCACAATTAATATTAACCAGAAAGAAGGATTTCCTGCTTTCTAGCTAATCTAAATCAGGTGGCATAGTGGATTCCCCCCCCCTCGCTGTTCGACTTACCTTTGCAGGTGTGCTTGGTAGCAGGCTCCGCCCACCCACTCAGACATCATCATGTCTGTTTTTGATGCTCTGCGCATGCGCAGGACGTCCTGTGCATGCATTGAGTTGGCTTGTGTGAGCTAAGCGAGCGTGCATGCTCACATTTGCAAACCAGTAGCAAAGGTAAGTAGATTTCATTCCTGATCATGTCCAATTCTTAAAGAGTCCATGGGGGAAAAAACCTGCAGTTTTCTTTATGAGCTTTTTCAGAAGTGATTTGCCATTGCCTCCTTCCTAGGGTAGGAGTCCCCAATCCCTGGGTTGCAGCATACTACCAGGCCCTAGTCTCTTTGGAACCAGGCTGCATGAACAACTGGTAATCGCACACATACATCTCAACTTGTGCAAGAAGCAGACTGGCATGCATGTAAGCAGCTCAACTTGCATGAACAGTGGGTTGATGCTTACACACGCCGCCTACCACCCACATGGGCCAGTTCCTCTCTCCCCCCTGCCGGGCCACCAATATGTAAAGGTTGGGGACTACTGTCCTACAGGAAAAGAGCCAATTGTCCTATAGGGAAAGAGCCCAAGATCATCCAGTTGGCTTTGTCTCCAAGGCAGGACTAGAACTCAATGGACTCCCAGTTTCTATCCTGATGCCTTAATTAGTACATCAAAGGGGCTCTTTAGCCCTGGTTGGAGTAGCAAAAATGGTGAAGTTGACTCCTCTTAAACACACTGGGTTCTTAGCAAACAACCCTTTCCTCTTTGCAAAGGCAAGGCTATATTTTATAGTTCAGTTGCTCCACAAACCATAGTTTCTGTGTGTTTGTTGAGAGGCAAGCTTTGATGTAGAGCTCTTAATGTGAGACAATGCGAATGACATTTACTAGCAATCTTTTCTCCCCATTAATGAACAGTACTTCAGGGAGTGTAAAGGCAAGAGGCATATAATTTCTGAACTATTTAAATTGCTAATTAGATCTGTACAGGAGGTGTATTCCTAATGCAGATAATTACAACGGCTCCTAAGTGTTTGCTTTACAGTTGCTAATTACTGCAGAAGCCAATTAATTGCTGTTGACTTTTTGTATTCTTTTGCATATCACCAGTTGATATTTACATTCATAATGAAGACAAAATTGGCAAACACTGTGTCATTTTGTAATGAACAATTCCAGTGTCTAAACAATGAGCACATTATCTCATTTGTGCCTGAAGAGTACAGCTGATTAGCATATGTTCTGTGCACATTAAAACAATGTTGCTCTTTCTTCTAAAGAGAGAAGCTGTCAGTTGGGTACAGTCGCTGCAGGTGTGGTATCCCTATGGGGCTAAATAACTCTTGTTCACAATACATTATAATAAGTTCCCACATCCAACCTTTACTCAAGTAGGTAATTTCACCAATCCAAAATGGTTATATTTTTCAGAAGCCTTTCTGGATCCTAATTTATGATGTTCTGAAGCCATGAATATGACCCAAGGCCAAAGGGATGTACTTTCCAATCTTCTCAGTGATGCTTTAGAGCAGGAGTGTCCAAACTTGGGAACTTTAAAACTTGTGGACTTCAACTCCCAGAATTCCCCAGCCAGTCTTAAAGTTCCCAAGTTTGGACACCCCTGCTTTAGAGACACAGGAGTCATGTTATCCCCCTCTGAAGAGCTCTTTCACATCATTTTAAAAGTTCACTTCTGATGGGCAGATTCAACCAAGGGTGGCTTCTTGTTTTTTTTTTTTTTTATGGAGTCAAAAATCCATTGGGATGCCCACAAAATTAGCCTCTGTTTTCATGTTGTTCATGGAACTGCATTCCTAGGATGCTAAATGAAATTCACCTAAGATAATGACACTTGCTTTTGAGAAAACTTACATGAGAGTGGATGGCACCCAACAATCTATCAGAACTTTTGGTTAATTTAGACTAAAGACTTTCTTTTTATGGAATGCTGCCAGAAGGGGTTCATTTATTGTGTGGATGCTTCTCATTCTGCATGTGTTTTGTGTTTCAGTTCATACATTAAAAAGTTGCCAAAACTGGTTAGAGATAATAAGAACAAAGATGATGTCATGCTTTCCTGGAAAATTTCTTCTCCTTGACTAGACCACACATGCATCTTTCCTGTGTCAGTTCAATGATGCAGAAAAACTGTGACAAATCAACTCCCTGTGTAATTACAGAAACTAAATGGGCAACATCCACTGACAATTACTGGGTTGTTTATGTGCATTGCTCTTTGATTTCCCTGCCCCTTTTCTTCTGAAGTGCCAGCCATTCTTCTTTTTTTTTTTTTTGGTTTTTGTTTTACATTTAGACTGCAATTGTTTTAGGCAGGCCCAACTTCACTATATCCCAGAGCTGGGGGTATCATCATGGTGGTCCATGCTGAATTATGGTGGATCAGTTTGGTGGAAGGACTCCTGGGATTCTGTGGTGTAGAAACCCAAGTGTTGCCCTTAATATAAAAGCTTTCAAATGTAAATTAGCAACTTTGTCATTTTGATACTGAACTATGGGGCAGGGTGCTATACCTCTAATGTCTATGGAAAATCTCAGTCATCCAGTTCAGGGTTGTCCCAAAAGTACTTTTTCAAAAGAAAACGTTTTTTTTTTGGGGGGGATTGAAGACATTTCACTTCTCATCCAAGAAGCTTCTTCAGCTCTGACTGGATGGTGGGAAAGGGAAGGATTTAGACTTCTTGCAGACAGCTGGTTATTTGCATTCTTTTAGAGAGTCGTTAAAGACACCTGGAAGTTTATCTGTGTCATCAGGGTCACCTGAGTGGTGCAAATGGGTGTAGAGCCTTCTTGAAACTGTTGAAAGGACTGTGTTGTAGGTTGGAGATAGATGGTGTTGTATCCCTCCTCGTCTGTTGAGAGAGGGCTGTTCAGTTTTGACACAGATGGACTCTTTCAAACCAGTGGTCCTCTCTCTTGATCCATTGGAATAACAGTAAGTCACAAGTGCCTTTTCAGGTTATAAGTGGAACATAACCTGTAGAATAGAAGACAAAGCATTGGAAAAGACCATAGAATATCAATATCTGAAATACAAAGTTGAAATATTATGGCATAAATTGACAGTCCCAGTGGTTATCAGCACACACTAGGTGCCATACCAAAACATTGTGGATGGCATTTAACAAACCTGTGCATTGACAAGATTTACATCTGTCAATTACAAAAGACCACACTGCTTGGATTTGCACCAGTGGTAGGTTGCAAGTGGTACACCCTGGTACGGGCATACCAGAGCCAGCCCGGAGCACCAGATACCATTCCGGTACAGTGCTACGGAGGGCCCACCCGCCTGCCTGCACTCCTTATCAGTATTTAAAGGCTTCTGCGCTTCCACGCAGGTGTACGGCGCATACAGTGCCTGTGCAACACTCCATGGAGCAGCTGGAGTGTCACGGAGGCACTAGGACACATGCGTACGCCATGAGGACGCCACCCACCACTGATTTGCACATATACAATGCTGATATACCACATCCTAAGTTCTTGGGAAGAACTGAATGCACATCAAGGCCAACACAGCTAAGAACTGGCTTCTGTGACTTCACATTGTTGTAATCAGACAGTAATGCAATCCCAAAACATGTGGAGCACCACTTCAACACTATTGGCCTTGACACCATCAGTCAATTACAAAAAACAGCTTTTCCTGGAACAGCTTTTATCCTGCAGTGACACCTTTAACACCATGAAACAACGACATCTGCTTATCCTAGGCCTTTATGAAGGTTCAATAAGTGGATAAAAATATCAATCTAAACATCTATCTGACTGTGTGGCCAACTGTAATACATTTATTTAATAATAAGTTTATAAAGTAATAAAACATACTTCATAATTTGCAAGTATGTTTCTGTCCCTTTTGCTCTAGCATATAGGCAATGAAGAGAGCATTGGGAAATGTAACTACATGGGAAATGATGGAAGAAGAAAAGATTGTTGGCTGACCATTCAGTAGACGGGAGAATGGAGACTATAGACACAGAAAACCAAGGCTCCAGAAGTCTCCATCAGCATCTAAAACTATCCACCTACCGCTCATGTATATTTTTCAAAGCTGGCATTTTATATGCTCAGAATGGCCTTATTACAAATGGTGAAATTTCAGTTAGCATTTCTGGAGCAGGCTTAAATGTCCTCATCATATCAGCTATCACTGATCAGACAGTCTCTAAGCTACATATAGTTCAAGCTATCTTCACTATTATAATATGCTAAGAAAAAAAATGGAAATCAATAATTGCAATTTATAATTTTACAGCTTAATATACAGGTAGTCCTTGACATACGACCACAACTGAGCTCAAAATTTCTGTTGTTAAGTGAAACATTTGTTAAAGAGTGCAGAGAAGAGCAACAAAGATGATTAGGGGACTAGAGACTAAAACATATGAAGAACGGTTGCTGGAATTGGTATGTCTAGTTTGATTAAAAGAAGGACTGGGGGTGACAAGATAGCATGGTTCCAATATCTTAGGGGCTGCCACAAAGAAGAGCGGGTCAAACTATTCTCCAAAGCTCCTGAGGGTAGGACAAGAAGCAATGGGTGGAAACTGATCAAGGAGAGAAGCATATATAATTTGGGATAAATTTCCTGACAATTAGAATAATTAACAAGGGGAACAACTTGCCTCCAGAAGTTGTGAATGCTCCAACACTGGATGTTTTTAAAAAGAGATTGGACAACCATTTGTCTGAAATGATACAGGGTGTTATGCCTATATCATTATGCCTGAGCAGAGGGTTGGATTAGAAGACATCTAAGGTCCCTTCCAACTCTGTTATTCTGTTCTATGCTATGTGAGTTTTGTTCCATTTTGGAACAGTTCTTGCCACAGTTTTTAGTGAATCACTGAAGTTGTTACATTAGTAATTGAGTTGTTAAGTGAATCTGGCTTTCCTACTGACTTTGCTTGTCAGAAAATTGCAAAAAGTGATCGCGTGACCACAAGACACAGAAACCATCATACATATGAACTGGTTGCCAGAGATCATGGTCATACATCACTTAATTCATTTCCGTTGTAATTTTATACTGTCACTAAATGAACTGTTGCAACTCAAGGACCACCTGTATTCCCAGTTCCCAGTTTAGCAGCAACTAAAGTATTTAGACCTAAGATTAAACGAAGCCTTTTAAACCCGTTCTCAATTGCCCATTAAACTAAAGCATCAGGTCAATGGTTTTTCACTCCTTCAAATTATGTATCTTTGCCTCATAATGTGAAGATACAGCTATGTAATCAAATTAATATATGTGTAAGTGTTGCTGGCTTTATCCCCAGTCTAGTGAGCCATCCGACATTTCATCTGTGATATGTTCTCACCCAAAATGTGTTTTTGTTTGGAATTTCAATTGATAGATGAATTGATGTGGCATAAAACCCCTACAAAATTGCTCAGACTTAGGAGAAGAAGATTTGCAGTAACCAGCTGGCTAGAATTTTGTTGGCAGAGTTTGTCCATTGCAAGTAAACAGAGCCAAGATTTAGTCTTCTGTTAGGTCATCTGTCTCATCCCAACTGAGCATACGCTGACTATTTATAGGCTTAAAGAAATTATTATTCCTTAGCACATCTGAAAACATGTCACTGCTGGAGTATATGTGCCACTCATGAAGGAAAACTCAAAAGCCATTTCTTTCTGACATCAGGTGGGGGGGAAATGGTTGGGAAAACATTTTTGGTTTTACTTTTCCACAAGAAAATAAACTTAAATTGCATGGCTTCCTATTCTGCATTCCTAAAAGCAGACTGTTAAAGAAACATGCCATTCAACGTTCATCAATGGAGAATGAAGTCATTTAAAAAAAAATATTCCTGTAGTAATGGATGTATGCCTAAATGGACTGTGTGGTATATTAAAAACCAGGTATGCCTGTAATTCTAATGTTTCAGGATGTGAACTAAACTCACCTGCCTATAAAACAGTCTTCTTGTTTTCACCACAAACCAGAAGAATTGCACTCGTCCTGATGTTTTGGAAGATGAGTACTTTGGCAACTTCAGAATCTCTCGTGTATCCTTATTGAAATGAAACATCAGTGTCAATCAAACCCAGCACACAATCCAACATGTTATTAAGCAGTGCATATTCTTTTATTGGACAACCTGTCAATTAATTTGGAACCGGGTAAGAGAAGAAAATTACAAAAAGACTTGTGCCAAATTTTACAGTATAAGAGATACTTCAAGAAAGCAGAGTAAAAAAAGGAGACATAAGTCAAAGATACACGTAAAACAATGAACCGAATGAGATAAGCTGCTAAATTAAACCCAATTAGATGGTTTAATTTTTAACAATTTAAATAATAACTGTTGGAAAAGCAATAGATTGGAACTATAGCATATGTACAAGAAATATATCCTTTTAAAAACCCTGATTTATAATTGTCCTTTCTTTACAGGTGCTATTAATCCCCATAAGAGGAAAGCCATAGTCATAATGAAAGTTTCTAAATTTTCATTTTGAAATGGTGAGAAGAGACCAACATTTTTTATGTTTTGCCAGAACTAATTTAACCAGGATATCTTTCTTCCCTGGTTCATCTACTGTATATGATGATCTCTCTCTCTCTCTCTCTCTCTCTCTCTCTCTCTCTCTCCATCCATCCATCCATCCATCCATCCATCCATCCATAAAAATGGCTGTATGTGTGTATGTTCTTCCATAACTCTGGAACGCCTTGAGCAATTTCAACCAAACTTGGTATACAGATTACTTGCTCTCTGGAAACAAATGCTGTGGGGGTAAGATGACCCTAACACCCCTCAGGCTATGTATGTTCTGTTACAATACAGCCTGTTGTGCCTTAAAATGGCTTCTACTGTATTAACTTAAAATGGTTTATATTGTAAAGCGCTGTGGTGTTGCCATGGTGACGGCTTCACAGTACTCCACCCGGGGGCTCCCTCTGGTAAGAGGGAAAATCCAACATTAGAAATTGTGGCAGCATTCATGAAAGGAAGGTTGGGATAAATAAATACCCTGGCAGAGCCGGGTTATCAGCTACCAGTAGTTGTATCTAAAAGAAGAGAACATTTGGGTTGAACAGTGAAGTCCTTGGTGCTATCTGAGCTTGGTTGTTTTCCTGCAGACATTGGGTAATAAAACATCTTCAAGAAAAGAACCCAGCTCAGAGAACACAAGTACCCCACAATCATCTCTAGTTTGGCCCAAAATAGGTATCTTAAGCAACAACGTGCAAAAATAAGACTGAGGTCAAGCTACATGTTCAGTGATGCATTGTAGATTGCAGAAACTAAAATTATATGATCATAGCATAAGCAACTGGTTTTGTACAATCTCTAATAGCCATTAACCAAGGCAGTAGAAGACATTTTTCATATTTAACGTTGCATTATAAATGCATTTTTGTAGACAATCAAATCATTCCAAAATGTTTTGGACTTCAATTGCTATTAATTTTAGTTAGCTTGACTAATGGTAACAGATTGTGGGATATCTAATCCAAAATATTTGGAGAACACCAGGTTTTCTCTTTTTTCCTAAAAAACTCTCCTAGAACTCATGAAATCAGCCAATAAAATGACTGGTTTAATTGAATATGTTATCCAAGATCTTTTGAAGGGAAAGCTTGTTTAAAGAGCATAATATTTTTGCAATTAATTTATATATTTATAGAAACTTGGAAGTCCAATGCAGATGCCTTTGAAAGAGGAAAATTATTTCAAATGAATTGATAGAGAAAATCAAAAGAATGAACTTTCTCTAGAATTCTTGGGGTGCTTCAGGAAATATATTATTAAAATCACTCATGTAGTTAAGAATCACTTTGATTTTGACTCCTATATTAGAGAGATGAACTTGGATACAACTTTTTTTTATTAAACTTGTAAATTTTAATGAAGACAGGAAATGATTAATACCAATTTGCTAAAGGACCTTGCCTTCCTTGCTTAAAGAAGACAATAATTAAAGAGAAACATCCTTGACTCAACAGCCTTGAGAATTAGAGGACAATCTCATATATACTCTTTTTCATCAAGATGATCGAGAAGGTGGTAGACATAGACCTCTAAGTACATCTGAATAATACTTATTAGCTTGATTAATTTATATCAGGCTTACAACAGTTTCATAAAGCTGATTTTATCAAGTTGCTAGATGACCCATATCTAGGTTGGATAATAGCTGCTATCAAATAGCTTTCAATATCATCAAGGATTCTTAATTCTCTCACAGATTTGGGCCTTGAAGGCTGCTATATTATAGGAACACTATTTTTTTCCTGTCAACTACAGAAAATGAAGATTTCTGTACCATAACCCAATTGTTGGCCAATTGCATCCTGCTGGATTCTGTTCATTTCCACATGTTATTTCACATTTGTGTTAAGTCACTGATGATGTCACTCAAAAAATTGACTATGTTCCAGTCTACTGATCTGTACAAATTAATTTTTTTTAAAAAAGTAGTAGATATTCTTGAATCAGACTGGTTCTGATAATATTTGGAAGGAGGTGAATAAACATGGAGTAAATCTAGCAAGGTAAATGTGCTTTTGTGGTTTGGGGCATTCTGATGATACTGTCCTTCAAATCTCCCATTTTTAAGTATTTTCACCTGAGTGTTCAGATATGGGTGAAGGAAGGGAATGAGTTTCAGGGCCAGATTTAGACATATTGAGGCCCTATGATAAGCTGTAGAGTCTATGTTCAGCAAGTATTCACTAAAATCAAGGCTGTGTAACAACTGAACTTGGCAAGAAGACCACCAAGATGAACAACAAACTGGTCATGAGTTGAAGAAGCACCTTCTTGGTGGGCAAGCCCTTGTTTGAGCAGAAAATATGAATGCAGGTAGAATCAAAGCGTGTCTTCATCAAGCCATATTAAGGGGCATAATTTACAGAGGCTTTTTTATATGGAAGCATAATAACATTGTGACAAATGTTATTATTAAACAAACAAAAATTTGAGAGCCTCTTTCAGACTACTGTAGCTTAATTAGTTTATCCCTCGATCTAGCTTTATTGATTTTGGTTCAATAAGGTTGCCCAACTCTAAAAAGACTTTGAATGCTTGCAAAGTTATAAGACTATATAAGAGAAAAGGAGAAAAAACATGAATACTTAAGACCCATACTGATAACTGTCAAAAAAAATTGACAGAAGCTGTGCAGATTCTTTAACCCCAGGACTGGCAGTAAATTATATTTATTGACGAAGTCACAGCCTTTCCTAAGTCATCCTGATCTGGCAAGAATTATGCTGCAATCACATCACATTCAGACTATATAATATGCTTCTCATACAGATACCATTGGAGAACACCTGCAAGTTTTATTGTGTAAGTTGCTAACCGGTACACAAAATGAGGAACACATCACTGAAATAAAATCTTCACAATATGATAATTATTTTCCAGAATAAAGTCTCTTAGCTTTCCTTCTTTTCTATTATTATATACTTTATTCATTAAACATGAAACTCAGTCAACTGAACATTCAAAAATGCATCACAAATACCATTGACTGGTGCTAATGGTTAATATGGGTTGCTGCAAGCGTCCTAGGTATCAACCAAGTATCTTCTTAAAATATATGATGTTCCTAGTAGCACAGTTTTTTGCAGTTCCACTGATGTTATTGCAGGAAGCTACAATTTCTTTATACAATACAATACAATACAATAGTAGAGTTGGAAGGGACCTTGGAGGTCTTCTAATCCAACCCCCTGCCTAGGCAGGAAACCCTATACCATTTCAGACAAATGGCTAGCCAACATCTTCTTAAAGACTTTCAGTATTGGGGCATTCGCAACTTCTGGAGGCAAGCTGTTCCACTGATTAATTGTTCTAACTGTCAGGAAATTTCTTCTCAGTTCTAAGTTGCTTCTCTCCTTGATTAGTTTCCACCCATTGCTTCTTGGTCTACCCTCAGGTGCCTTGGAGAATAGTTTGACTCCCTCTTCTTTGTGGCAACCCCTGAGATATTGGAACACTGCTATCGTGTCTCCCCTAGTTCTTCTTTCTCTTAAACTAAACATACCCAGTTCCTGCAACCATTCTTCATATGTTTTAGTCTCCAGTCCCCTAATCATCTTTGTTGCTCTTCTCTGCACTCTTTCTCTCCACATCTTTTCTACATCGTAGCGTCCAGAACTGAATGCAGTATTCAGTTTATGTGTTTTGCAAAATTCTTGGACATGGTACCAAGTGCCACGATGACAATGGGTATCACTGTTACATGTTTCATCCATAGCCATGTAGTTTCAATGGCCAGGTTGTAATATTTTGTGATTTTTTCCAGTTCTTTTTCTTCAAATCTGGCATCTACTGGTACAACATCAATAAACTGTATGCTTCGGCCCTTGACAATCATGATATCTGGCATATTGTGTTCCAAATGATGATCCATTTGTATTATTATTATTATTATTATTATTATTATTATTATTATTATTATTATTATTATTATTATTATTATTATTATTATTCACACAGTCAGCCAGATGTTGAGACTTGGTTTGGCATTTTTGTCTATCGAGTCCTTATCAAGGACCTGGGATAGGCAAATCTGAATGTTTGATAGTGTTACAGATATCAAGTTGCAGGATGGAAGCAGTTCCAAGTAAAGCTGCCTTCTGCAATTGACTGATGGCAAATTTGCCTATGGTGCTCAAGTTTATTTTTATTATTGGTGGTGGTGGTGGCGGTGTTCGCACAGCCAGATGTTTAGACAGGGTTTAGCTTTATCCACCTATTGAGTGATTGTTTTTTGATGGTGTTAAAGGTTTTCCCACAGGATGAAACCTGTTCCAAGTAAAGTTACTATTTCTTTGCAATTGACTGATTTTGTTAATGATGATTTTGATAATTAGTAGCAGTGATTTTTTTAAATGTTATTTGAAATTGTTTTAATGATTTCTGATGTAATTATAGACTTTTTATTGCCTTTAAAATTAAATTGGCAAGTTAATTGCTTTTCCTTGACTTACTTTAATGCACTTTTTTTCATTTAATGACCCTGTAACCCCTTGCATCGGGGTGGAGTTGGGCTGACTGAATGGAGCTGAGCACTTAAGGACAGGATGTCCTTCTTGATGTCCAAACAGTGTTTACTTGCTTATTCTTTTCTATTCAAACATGACCCTGGGTTTTTTCCCCCCAGTTTTATCATATTTTTGGATAGAGAGCTCTTATGTGATGTTCCACCTCAAATATCTCAAGAAGGCGGTGATTTAGAGGAACACAAACCCAAGCCTAGTAAAAATGAATAAATAAATAAATAAGGGGTCTTAATCCTTCTCTAACTTTCTTTGCTTGACTTGAATAACTGCCATAGCAAGCTAGTTCCTGCGCTATGATGCAAAGTGGAATTATGTTTGCAGGGGGAGAAAATCTTTCTGACACAATTTGCACTTGCTGGAGCCCGATGTGATGTGGGACTGCATGCTGCAAACTGGCTCAGCGCAAAAGGCCCAGAGTTTTGTTTCCAAGGCAAGCGTTCTCTGTAAGGTGCTTCTTTATGGGACTCAAAGAGAGTTCTCTTCCTTCTGATGATTTATTCTGTGTGTGCACCGACTTTCTGCATCAGCAGTGGCCCAAGCTGTACTTCTATTGATTACTGTCCTCTAAGTCTCAAGAGAACCACTTGTCAACTTGTACGGACTATGATATTTACCGCTACAATAGGGGGAAGGAGGGAGAAACAGAGGCTTAGCTGCAGCAAAACATTTTCCAATGATTTAAGGCCTTAGTATTCTAACAACTCCCCGTTATAATGAGGTGTGAGGCTTTCCCCTTGGAGTTTTCTGGATTTGCCCTTGAATTATTTATATCCGGAACAGATACCTCATTAAAGCCATTTCTAAGTCTGCGAGGATAGTTAGAGGTGAGGATCGTGTTCACTCCAGCTCACAAAGTACCCTGCATAGAATGTGTCACCATTTTTGATTGAAGCTCAATTCAGTTGGTAAAATGGAAAGGCTTTGGACATCAACCAAACAGAGACAGGCCCAGATGGTGCTCATTTATTCCAAAAAATAAGAATAGTTTCACCAAAGCTGAGCCATGGTGTTTTCCTCAAAGGCTGGAATTCATAAGCATATAGATAGATAGACAGATAAAGGAAGATAAAGATAAAAAGAAAGGAAGCCAAAGGGCCCAAACAAACAAGGCTCCCTCCTGTTTTCAGAATATATTTTTACGTGCACAAACAAGCAATATTTCTTCCACTTTTTCCTCACTCGCACCCCCTCCCGTCCCCTACTTTTCATCCTCCCTTTTCTCTTCCTCTTTAACAAAAAGAAACATTACGTGTTTGAACAGATAACAAGAGGTGCCATTAGGATACAGAAAATTGAAAACCGAGACTGCCATAAAATTGCAGACCTTCGGGAATTAGTAATGGTTTCTTCATGTTTTCGTAGAAGACTTCCTTTTTATTCACCTAGCAAACACTGTTCACAAACAACGGCGAAGAACAAAAGCCGTGATTTATATTTCTGGACAGGTATACACGCACCCCCTGACCTCCTGCTGCCTTCTTCGCCCTCCGCACCAGAAGCAATTTATGGAGACCAGTCTAAATAAACATTAAGGAGTCAAAGCCACAAACTGACAGCGAGGAAAATCAATGGCTCCAGAAACCAGCTCGTCGGATCAATAAAAGAGATTAGGCATCGCAACCGAGTGTAGGGCACTTACAGGTAAATGTGGCTTACACTTCATCTGACAGGGTTCTCTTAGCACCAGGATAAAAACTGTCATATAAACAAAAGCAATCCAGAGTAGCCAGTGGAGATGCTCCTGAGCTGCAAACACCAACCAGTGACCTCTGAATGCAGGCGATTTACGAAGCAGCCACGGGGAATTTCCAATTGCTTTTGCAGAGCTGCCTTGTGTACCTAGGCCTTTACTCTGAGGAACTGCTTTATATACTAGATTAATAGAGGCCTCTGGTCTTATCTCCTGCTGTGTGTGTGTGTGTGTGTGTGTGTGTGTGTGTGTTGCTACTGCCAGGAATAAAACCCTCTACCTTGTTCTGTGAACTGGGCAAGTAGAAAAATATAGCTACCAAATTCCCTTAAAAAGGTTATGAAAGCCAAAAAAAGAACAGAATTCAGAGTTGGACAGAATCAAAGGAAAGATTCCCAGCATAGGATCCTCTCAAGTTTATGTGGCTGGAATTTTTTTTCCCCTTTTCTTGCCATACTGATCAGCAGAAGAATTATTACATGCGATGCTCTTCCCATTGCAGGACTCTTGACACATTCTGCTTTTCTTCCTCATCGGCCATGTAGCTCTTCATCCTTTGATTGAAATGTGGAAAATCAAGAACTTTCACATGATTGCATGATTGTTTGTTATCAGATGAAGGAGGAGTAAGAAGAGGGAAATGAAAGAAATGGAGCTAGAATCCATGGTCTGTATGATACATGAATAAGCTCCCGTCCCAAGATTGTCTAAACCATTGGTTCCCAACGTAGGGCCCACAACCCACAGGTGGGCAATTTGATTTTTAATGGAGGCAATTTGAACCTTTTTTAAACCAAGGTTATGGCCTTTTAGGCTTCCTCCGCATGAGTAAGTTCACTTTTTGAATAAAGTAAGAATTATATGGCACAGGAGGGGGGGGGCATCAGGATTTTAGAGATACTTAGGTAGGGCATGGCCAAAAAAAGGTTGAGAACCTCTGGTTTAAACAGAGTCAAGAAGAACCGGGTAAGGTTTGTAGATTTAGGTCACTTATAGTAAGGCTGAAACTTGTCTAAGTGTGTTAGGGGATAAAAATACATGTATTGAGAACAATTAATTCACCTGAGCAGGGGGTTGGTCTAGAAGGCCTCCAAGGCCTCTTCCAACTTCGTTATTCTGTATTCAGGATTTAATTTCTAAATTGGATGATACAGAAGATATTCCCGGCACTCTAATGTGCTCCATTTATGACTATGTGTTTGTTCAGAATAATACATTATGTGAATTACAAAGCATTTTCAGGAACTGCAGTCTTGATATTTTTTATTGTCTCAAAGAGAATAGCATTTATTTGTACTTCCTCAAGAGTTTTGAAAACCAAAAAGATTATATCATATTCATAAATGAGGCACATGCTCATTTTCTTTGGATTTTTTTTTAAAACCACGACTGATTTTTGAGAATGTTGCGGTTTGGGAAATCTAGCTGAGAGCCTTGGAGAAACATCTACAAGTAAGCAGCCAATGAGGTTTGAAAGTTCCCAAATAATTTATTGTGGCTTAAAAGAAGCCCCAAATCTCCAATCAAGGATAAGACCTCAGTGTTTAGAAGCCCCTGAAGACATGTGACCAAGCGAAGCAATCCCTAATGAGACAGAATAGATGCAATGATTAAATGCAGACCTGCGTTTCATTTTTCATTTCATTTCATTTTCAAGATGGATTGCAGAACATCAGTTTGAAAAAGGGCAGTCTTCAATATCTAAACATGATTGATCAAAGTGATGCTTATTTCTTGGTATTGGTGTGATGCAGTGGTATGATTCAATTTTTTAAATTACCGTTTCTGTGGGCGTGGCTTGGTGGGCATGGTGTGGCTTGGTGGGCATGGCGTGGAAGGATACTGCAAAATCCCCATTTCCTCCCGTTCAGCTGGAACTCAGGACACAGAGAATAGATGGGGGCTGGGCCAGTCAGAGGTGGTTTTTACTGGTTCCCCAAATTACTCAACATTTCCGCTACCAGTTCTCCAAAACTGGTCAGAACCTTCTTAATACCACCTCTGGTGTGATAAAGAATACCTCCCTCCCCTAGGTTTCTCTTTTTAAAAAGCACATCAGTGCAACTTGACTGCAATGGTATGGCGTGGTGTTTGTGGTTTTATTTAGCCTTTTGATAAAGGAGAATATTTATAGTTCAGGGTTGAACTGCGAAGTCTTTGTGCTTTCTTACAATGCACTAATGATGTTACCTAGTTTGGTAATGAAATGTCTACAAGAAAACCACCAAGTTCAGTGAGCACCAAGGGCCCCACAGTATTTAGCCTTTCTTTGGTGCCTACTGAAATTGTTTTAACTTTTAGTAAAGAATAGAATATAGAATTTAAAAAGGAGTGATTGCTAATAGAATTTAAGCTCAGTGAGGACAGCATATGTGTAGATTCTGTATAGAATCTGTTCATTTGTAAGGTAGGCCTGTCTGTATGATGCAAAATGCACAAAATCAAAACAGCACTTACAAGTTCTTTTAAACTGCATTTTATCTTTCAAATGAGCTTTATGTGTTTTCTTTGGTATGCCTTTTCAGTCAACAATTGATTTACAACATTTGAGGCTTCCAGGGGAAGCAATGACAGACGAGAGATGGTTCCTCTGAGAGGAGCCAATAACCACAGTGAAACAAAAAGTTCAAATTCAATGTGTGGAAATCCTTTTAACCAAAACATTCTTCAACAAATGATAATTCTGGATTTGTGTGACTTTATACCATAAGAATTTGTATCTACTACTTTGAATGTCTATTGCTGTGTAGGCCATCATTTTGAGGGGACGTAGAAACTTAGAAGAGAATTAAAGTCATAAAATAAAATAAAATTACAAGCCAAGAGAGAAATATTTATGTCAAGACCAGGGATAGGTTCCAGCAGTCACTACTGCTGGTTCGCTCGTGGCCGCGCCACATGCACGCTTTATGCACGCTGTGCATGCATGCGCAGTACAATAAAAATTGATCTGTGCATGCGCAGAAGCAAAACAACAAGATGAGAACCAGTTCGGGGGCGTGGCAGGCCTGGGTCACTGCCGGTTCCAGCGACCCAGGCTGCCAAACCACTACTGGTTCAGCCAAACCAGTCAGAACCAGTAAGAACCTACCACTGGTTAAGACTATTAATAGTCATGTGTGATGTATTCTTTTTATATTAAAAACAATTTCCCTTCCCTTTGCTCCTTTCCTTTCCTTACTTTGTCTTATTTTTAAAAGAAAGGGAAAATGCCCACCTGGAAACAAACAATAAGGTTCCTTCTCACTTTATTATCTGTCTGTCCGTCCGTCCGTCCGTCCATCTATCATCTATCCTCTATCCTCTATCCTCTATCCTCTATCCTCTATCCTCTATCTATCTATCTATCTATCTATCTATCTATCTATCTATCTATCTATCTATCTATCTATCTATCTATCTATCTATCTATCTATCTATCTATCTATTTTTAAAAGAAAGGGAAAATGCCCACCTGGAAACAAACAATAAGGTTCCTTCTCACTTTATTATCTGTCTGTCTGTCTGTCTGTCTGTCTGTCTGTCCGTCCGTCCGTCCGTCCGTCCATCTATCATCTATCATCTATCATCTATCCTCTATCCTCTATCCTCTATCATCTATCATTTATCATCTATCATCTATCATCTATCATCTATCATCTATCTATCTATATATCTATCATCTATCTATCTATCTATCTATCTATCTATCTATCTATCTATCTATCTATCTATCATCTATCTATCTATCATCTATCTATCTATCTATCTATCTATCTATCTATCTATCTATCTATCTATCTATCTATCATCTATCTAGTCTTTGAAAAGTCTCCCACACTTCACTGATTGGTTTGGGGGGAGGGGAAGAAGTACTGTCTTTCCAGATTCCTCACCCCACCGTTTTTTCTTCAACTTAAAGGGTTTTATATAGTCAGCAAAGAGACTCCTCTGCCTCTTCCTTTAATTTCTTCGCCAACTAAAGCTCGGTCACGCCTGGAGTTCTTGGCTTCTTTCGGTGTGTCACCCTACCTCCTCCACCTTGTTATAAGCCTCCTGTGTATGAAGCAGTTTTCCATGTCAACCCCGGAGGGCATCTGATTATAGGTTTGACCTTTTGCAATTCTGTGCATTTCCCACTTAATCAGTGCTGGAATGAGTTGCTGCTAAGTAAAGCTATAGAAGCCCTATGGGAAAAGGAAAGCCATCTAAAATAATGAGTGTCTCTCCCCTCCCCCTCCACTTCTCCCCCTCCCACCCTGCTTTGCCTTTTGAGCTCTATTGGACCATGATAACTCTCTTAATCTCTGAACTACACAAAAGCATAACGTGGCATGTGATGCTTGCATTATTTGCAGGTGTGGCGGGTTGGGATGGGAAGGTCTTTGGGCAACCCGAATGGAAATGACGTTTTGTGGCTCGGTGAGAAAGCTTTCCTTGCCTCTTCCCTCCACCCTCCTTCTGCCACTCCTGAAGGCCCTTTCGTTGTTATGCCTGATAACATTTGTTTGATCAAGAGGAGACCTTGTGAAGCTTTTAAGCTTTAGCACCTCCGAGTTTGACAGAGTAATTGGTTCCCTGTTGCCTGGGCAATAAGACAAAAAAAAAAATGGGCCCCAGTCTCCATTTTGTCTTACTACAGTAACCGGGTTGGAGATTTAGCTATAATCTCACAAAGTGATCCAGTTTGGCCTTCAGTTCATTTCTCAAAAGCCAAGGCCTGGCCATCTAATGAATCAGATCTCCCCCGCCGCTGCCTCCTCCTCTACCCCCCACCATCTCCACCTCCCCTCCCCAGCTTTCTGTGAAACTGAACAGTATAATAGATGTAATTAGACCTTCAGCAGAGGGACCAAGAGGAGCAAGCAGTGAGATTCCTTCTTGGAAAGCAATCATTAGGTTTCCCCAAGATTGAAACTACTTTTAACAAGGTTTGGGGCTCAGGGATTATGAGTCTAAAGTGTCCTTGGCTTCCCTAGGAGAAAGCTGTATCCAAAAAGCAAATCTCCCATTACAGTTGTTACAAATGAAGGGCAAAGAACACGGGCCGTTTTGTTGCACGTATCGTGAAGCACACAATTTAATTAATTAATTAATTATTCTGCCCATCTTTACCGCAAAGTGAGTCTGGGTGGCTTACAACATTATAAAACAAGTAAAAATAATTAAAATATTAAAACATTAAAGCTGTACAAATGGAGATATTATTAAAAATGGCACTAAATTGTAACTGTATTGTATATACATATGTATATACATATGTTCTTCTAAAGCAGTAAGTCAACTGCTGGGAAGTATAAATAGATGTCTCATTTATGTTTTGATTTTTCCCCCCCTGGGTTTTCTTATTAAATCAGGAAGATGATCACTTTCTGTGATGCCAAGTTGTTATTATTATGGGTGGTTGCACAGTCAACCAGATGTTTAGACTGGAATTGGCATTTGTGTCCACTATCAAGTGCTTCCCAAGGACCTGGGATAGGCAGATGTGGATGTTAAGGCATCATTGCAGGATGTAAGCTGTTCCAAACAATTGCAATTGTCTTTTGCAATTGACTGGTGGTGAATTTGTCAGTGCCCATGGTGCACCTATTACAATCACCATCATCATCATCATCATCATCATCATTATTATTATTATTATTATTATTATTATTATTATTATTATTATTATTATTATTATGTTAATCTTTGCTGAGATTCACAGCCTTTGGAGCTGGTTGGTAGATCAGCAGCTCGAGTCATAACCAAGGACCTAGGAAATGTTAAGGTAACGTCGGAGGATATCCTTCGTGGAGAGGGAGCGGCTAACAAATCTAATAAATCTAATCTAAATCTAATATAACTTGTTCCAAGTAGGGCGTTTTTTTGTAGAGTCAGAATGTTCAAGTCAGGTAAATTTAGAATTTCCAAATAGCGAGGTAGCCCTTTAGATATTGCTCCAAGGGCTCCAATTACAATCGGGACAACACATGATTTCTTTTCCCACAGTCGCTCAACTTCAATTTCCAAGTTCCGCTACTTTGTATTTTTTTCTTGCTGTTTATCTTCAATTCATGAATCGCCAGGTATTGCAATGTCAATGAAGCATATTTTTTTCTTTTCAACTATTGTTATGTCAGGTGTGTTGTAGGCCAAGTGCCTGTCAGTCTGAATTCTGAAATCCCACAAAATCTTGACTTTCTCATTCTCTAAAACCTTCTCAACCTGATGGTCCCAGTGGTTTTTGCTGTACTCAAATCCAAACTTTTGGCACAATTTCCAGTGAATGATCTTAGCAACGCGGTCATGGCGTTGTAGGTAGTCAGTTTGTGAAATTTTGCTGTACCCACTGATCAAGTGGTCAACTGTCTCATCTTTCTCATTACAGAGGCGATGTTTGCTGTTGGTGGTAACATGTTGAATTTTTGCCTTCATGCAGTTTGTGGCTAAGGCTTGTTCTTGAGCTGCCAAAATAAAGCCACCTGTTTCTTTTTTCAGTTCTCCTGATCTTAACCAGTTCCAAGTTAGTTTTTGGTCAGCTTTGCCTTCAATACTTTTCAAGTATTGGCCATGCATAGCTTTGTTTTTCCAATTTTCAGTTCATTTATCAATTACTTCTTTCTTATATTCAGCTTTTAACTTAGTTGTCTTCAAAAGCCCTCCTTTATTTACTTCCTTAATCATTGGTTCTCCACTTTTCTGGATGTAATCATTCAAGCTGTGTCTTTCTTCTTCCACAGTCCGCTTTACTTGTAGGAGTCCTCGACCACCCTCTGCTCTTTGTAGATACAATCGTTCAACATCACTTTTAGGGTGCAAAGCATGATTCATTGTCATAAGCTTCCTTGTTTTTTCTGTCCAAATTGTCCAACTCCATCTGGGTCCAGTCAATTATTCCTGCAGAGTATCGAATTACAGGTATAGCCCAGGTATTTATGGCTTTTATGATGTTTCCTCCACTCAGTTTGGACTTTAATATCTTGCGAATTCGTCAAATGTACTTGGCTGAGGTTAATTCCTTGACTTTATTATGCATTAAGTCAGAGGCCTCTAAAATCCCCAAGTACTTGTAGCCTTCTTCTGATTTTACTGCCTTTATCATTTCTTCATTCTCAAGTTGTCTTCCAACATCTTCTAGGACCTTGCCTGTCTTGGTTGTCATTGTTGCACATTTGTCAATTCCAAACTGCATACCAATGTCTTGACTAAATTCTTTGTGCTTTCAATTAATAAATTCAGTTCAGCTTTTGTTTTACCAAGCAGCTTCAAATCATCCGTGTACACTAAGTGTTTTATTTTCAGTCCTTTCTTTGCAAGTTCGTATCCACCTTCTTCAAAATGGTTGTCAGTGGTAGCATTGAGAGTATAAAAAGTAGGGGTGAAAGGGAATCACCCTGGAAAATGCCTCGTTTAATTTCAACTGCACCCAGTTCTTTGCCATTAACCATAAGCTTCATTTTCCAGAGGTTCATTGAAGTTTCCATGAATTTTGATACGTTGCTGCTAATGCCAAAGATTTTCAGGCATTTCTTGATCCAGCTGTGGGGAACTGAATCAAACACTTTCTTATAGTCTATCCAAGCCATTAACAGGTTTGTTTGTTTTTTCTTTGAATTCTTTAGGATTAGCTAGTTAATCAGCAGTTGGTCCTTTGTTCCTCTTGAATTTTTGCAGCATCCTTTCTGTTCTACAGGAAGCAAGTTATTTCTTTCCAAGTATCCATAAATTTGGTTTGCAATGATACCAGTAAGGAGCTTGTATGTTGTTGGAAAACAGGTGATTGTCCTATAGTTTCCAGGGTCCTTTACTTTTTCTTTATCTATTTAGATCAAAAATGTCCTTCTGAGTTGTCATCAATTCATCATTGTCAGTGTTTTTAAGATTTGGGCTGCCAATCTTTTGTGCAAACTTGTAAGTGCCTTTAGCCAGAAACCATGTAGCTCATCTGGTCCAGGGTTGTTGTTGTTGTTGTTGTTATTTAAAAAAATGCTTAGTTTTGTTAGGTTGACCCAACCATGTGGTGGGGTGGTTAGAATGCAGTACTGCAGGCCACTTCTGCTGACTGCTCACTGCCTGCATATTTGGCAGTTCAAATCTCACCAGGCTCAAGGTTGACTCAGCCTTCCATCCTTCCAAGGTCAGTAAAATGAGGACTCAGATTGTTGGGGGCAATATGCTGACCTCTGTAAACTGCTTAGAGAGGGCTGTAAAGCACTGTGAAGTGGTATATAAGTCTAAGTGCTATTGCTATTAAGCATTTGGACTAATTAACCTGACTAAAAATGCTTGCCTCTACTTGCCTCTATTGGATACTTATCTTTGTATTTTTGAGACAAAAAAAAAGTAGGGGGTTACTCTTCTTATAGCACTTATTAGTTCGGTCCTTTAAGTAAACTGACACCACAACAAGGTTTTATAATAAGGAACTCACCGAAAAAGTCCATGTTCCAGGTAAATCTGGTAGCAATAAACATTTTTATTTCCATGTTCCAGGTATTGTTATTATTGATCCCTTTTAAAATAAATGAACATGTTGCAACACTAATAAACTTCGGAAATCCAGAACAGGACACCACATCACCTTGAAGTAAATTTTTTAATTAAGCATATAGGTTTATAGGATATGAACTGTAGTGATTCCCTCTCTTGGAATATCATCCCTCCAGAGATAAGATTGAACCCCGCTTTGTTAGTCTTTTGCAAGGCCCTGAAGATGTGATTTGGCCAATGGGACTGGGGTCACCAGAGTGGGATGGAGCTCCTCAAGTGGTTTATCTCTTGTCAACAGGACAGTGGAATATTATTGGATTTTGTATTTGGAGTTTTATTCTTGTAAACCATTCAGAATCACCGAAAGTAAGTAGGTTGGCCCCATGATTTTTCTTAATAAATAAATAAATAGAAAAGAAGTCCTTATATATATTTCACTTTAACCACTTAAAACTGAATATTCTGCATTCAAAACAATGGGCATGATGGAAAGGATGTGTGCTGTAACTCATAGCCTCTGTCAACCAACAAAACAGGTGTGAAAAAGGAATGGATTCCTTTCAACTCTCCATTGCCTTCTTTACTTTAACCATAATTCGACCCAATTCTTTTGGGTTTGTAAGGACATCTGGAAACCTGAAAATTTGCTAAGGCCGTGGTGACAAAATGGCTACCTGGGCAAAACTTGTCCATTCACAAGTTGTCTGTTTCGATGGATTAATTCAGTTTCAAAATATTTGTATTGCAGCAGGTAAGAGAGCCAACATGGCACAGTGGTTAGAGTGCAGCACTGCAGGCTACTTTAGCTGACTGCTAGCTGCAATTCGGCAGTTCAAATCTCACCAGACTCAAGGTTGACTCAGCCTTCCATCCTTCCAAGGTGGGTAAAATGAGGACCCAGATTGTTGGGGGCAATATGCTGACTCTGTAAACTGCTTAGAGAGGGCTGTAAAAGCACTATGAAGAGGTATATAAATCCAAGTTCTATTGCTATTGTTCATCTGATAAGGATGATCCTCATTTAAGCACTTTCAAGCAAAACACTGGGTTCAAGGCACACATTGTTTTTTTATTTTTATTTTGTGAAAGTATTGTGGGGTTCAAGTCATGTCTTGAGGTTCCTAGAGGCAGTGCTGATCCTGAAGGTCTGCACTTTGTATAGGAGCATGCCAGCTTCACCTCACTCTTTTTTAATTAAAGAATCTGTACAAAATTAAAAAGTCAATTCAGCAGAAAGCTCAGTAGGCACCAAGGAAGATATTTTCAGATATCACATCAGGGATTGTAAACTAAAGTTTTGGGGGAATAATCTAGAGCATGCTTGATAAATGTTCAGTGAAGTGAAAGAGGGATGGTAGGAAAGAGAAGTCTTGCTATATCAGGGGTGTCCAAACTTGGGAACTTTAAGACTTGTGGACTTCAACTCCCAGAATTCCCCAGCCAGCATGGCTGGCTGGGGAATTCTGGGAGTTGAAGTCCACAAGTCTTAAAGTTCCCAAGTTTGGACACCCCTGTGCTATATGAATGGAAGTCCACTTGCATAATTTAAAGCAAGATCTTTGTATTTATTACACACAGGACATTTATGCTGCCAGGCTAATACTCATGATTGATACTCATGAGGGGCAACCTGGCAAGATAAATATGTCCTGTGTGTGCAAATGGACACCACACATTTCCAGAAGGTAGGTATGGATAACAGCATTTTCTATTCACCCCCTGCCCACTCCAAATAGCCGTATGTTTATGTGCTCTGCCTTTAAAATAACATTTTCTAGCTTCTGGCACCTCAAGCATTGTTGTCCTATTGCATTACACCTATTGCTACACAATACTTTCTTCTAGCTCTCATATTTGATCATTTACAATGGAGAATAAGCAAGATCCTTCACCAAAGCAATAAATGTATCTTAAGACCAGTGGTGGGATTCAAATAATTAAACAACTGTTTCTCTGCCCTAATGAACAGCTGGGTAGGCATGGCTCAGTGGTCATGTGACCATGTGGGCATGGCTAATTCAATGTCATTCAGGTCAATGCTTAGAAAGTTAACAACTGGTTCTCCCAAATAGGTGCGAACTGGCTGAATCCCACCACTGCTTAAGACTGCAAGAAAAAGAAAATATGTAGAGAAAGCTCAGAGAGACTCTCCCTAATTCACATGAATTAAGAAGTGGAGGAGGTACAGCACAATCAGACTTGCAACCTTCTGTTATTTTAGACATTCTCAACAAACATAGTTTTAGCCTTCCTGTGAAAATGATTCCTGTTCTGATCTACTGGTAGGCTTGTGGCTAGTGCCACCTTACCTAATGCTATGGCCAGTGCCTATGCTAATGACACTAGTGCTAGCACTAATAATACATTCCTTTCTTGCATTTTCCCAGATTTGGCCCTGTAACCTTTGCTGCAGCCATTACTCCAGTGGTGTTCAATAATGCGGTGGTTATAATTTTTGCATGATAAGCAAAAGGTCATGAGCTTGAAATCTAGCAGAAATATTTTTCAATTACTGTGTCTGAACTACCTACATTATATTACCAAAAGATCTGTCTACTAAGTGCATTGTTGACATGTTCAAATCATTTTTTTTTTTAATTCGCCTTCAGGTAAAGTGATAAGATTCCTTTTTTCTAGTACTAATTGGTTTGGGTTATTTGAGAGCTCGAATAAAACATTTCTATCACAAGTGACAGCAAAAGTGATGAAAAAGTGCCCTGTTTTTTTAAAAAACAGTAATGGACAAGGGGTAGTTCAGAGAAAGAAAAAAATAGTAGTTAAAGAAAAATAAATTTCAACCAAATTTAAAAAAAAACATGATCGTCTGCATCTCAGGTAAATGTTAGAAGGGGAAACTCATATTAATGCAGTAACAGAGATTAAAAAGAAGAAGGGGAGAGGAAATTTTATTAGTGATTGAGGTGGATGGATGGACAGGGAGATGGTTGGATGAATGATAGTGATAGATAGATAATAGATAGATAGATAGATAGATAGATAGATAGATAGATAGATAGATAGATAGATAGATGATAGATAGATAGATAGAAAGATAGATAGATAGATATGATAGATGATAGATGATTAATAATAATAATAATAATAATAATAATAATAAATTTGGATTTATTAGCCGCTCCCTTTCCAAGTAGGACTCGGGGCGGCGTACAATGGAGCATAAAACATAAAAAATATATAACAACACCAAACGTACATATATACACAACACACATACATACACGGAGGAGGAAACAAATTACATCAATAGACAGTTAAAAATCAGCTTTAAAATACCCCAATTGTAAAAACCCAAAAAATTAATATTTAAGGACAATTTAAAAAACAGTTTGGAGGAATGGGAAAATTACGATTGCGATTGAGCCAGGCCGGATAATTGAAAGAGGTGGGTCTTCAGCTGTACACGGAAGGAGCGGAGATCGGAAGTAATCCTGATGTCGCGGGGGAGGTCATTCCACAGGGCTGGGCCCATCACACAGAAGGCTCTGCTCCTGGGTGTCGCCCCCCGACACTGTTTGGCGGACGGCACCCGGAGAAGTCCCTCTCTGTGTGCGCGAATTGGTCGTAGGGATGTGTGGGGCAGGATGCGATCCTGCATATAACTAGGCCCTGTGCCATGGAGCGCTTTAAAGATCATAATCAAAACCTTGAAACGCACTCGGTAGACCACAGGCAGCCAGTGCAGCTCGCGCAGGAGAGGTGTTACAGGGGAGTATCTAGTCCTCCCCATAATCACCCGCGCGGCCGCGTTCTGGACCAACTGTAGTCTCTGAGTGCATCTCAAGGGAAGCCCCATGTAGAGAGCATTGCAGTAATCCAGGCGAGACGTCACTAGCGCATGGGTGACTGTGCGTAGGGCATCCCGGTCCAATAAGGGGCGCAATTGGCGCATCAGGCGGACCTGATGGAACGCCCCCCTTGCCACGGCTGTTACATGGTTGTCCATGGACAGCCGGGCATCCAGGAGGACGCCCAAATTGCGCACCTGTTCCATGGGGGCTAGTTGGACGCCCCCGATGGCCAGAGATGGAAGCACCTGGTTGAACCGGGAGGCCGGAAGCCACAGCCACTCCGTCTTGGAAGGGTTGAGTTTTAGTCGGTTGCCATCCATCCAGACCCGTACGGCCTCCAGACACCGGGACATCATTTCGACGGCCTCATTGGGGTGGTTCGGAGTGGAAATGTATAGCTGAGTGTCATCAGCATACAGATGATATCCCACTCCAAAACCACGGATGATCTCGCCCAGCGGTTTCATATATGTGTTGAACAGGAGAGGCGAGAGCACCGATCCCTGTGGCACTCCACATGTGAGTGGCCTCCGGGTCGAACTCTGCTCCCCTGTCAACACACGTTGCGTCCGACCAGAGAGGTAGGAGCCAAACCACCGTAAAACGGTGCCCCTGACTCCCAGCCCCTCTAGCCGGTGCAACAGGATACCATGGTCGATGGTATCGAACGCCGCCGAGAGATCTAATAGGACCAGGATAGAGGAACAACCCCTATCTCTGGCCCTCCAGAGATCATCAACCAATGCGACCAAGGCCGTCTCCGTGCTGTGCCCGGGTCGGAAGCCGGACTGGCGCGGGTCTAGATAATCATTTTCCTCCAGGTGACGTGGGAACTGCTGTGCTACCACACTCTCTACAACCTTCGCTAAAAAAGGAAGGTTGGAGACTGGACGATAATTGACTAGGTCCGTTGGGTCCAGGGAAGGCTTCTTGAGCAGGGGCCTCACCACCGCCTCTTTCAAGGCGGCCGGTAGAGACCCCTCACCCAACGAGGCGTTCACCAGGCCCAGGAGCCAGTCGCGCGTAACCTCCCAGGATGCCAGTACAAGCCAGGAGGGACACGGGTCCAATAAACATGTGGTGGGTCGCAGACGTCCACGCAACCTGTCCAAATCCTCGATGGCAACCGAGTCAAACTCCTCCCAAAGCGGTCCCTCAAGACTCGCAACGGGCGTCTCTACTGAACCACTGAAAGGGGTCCATCCCATCCGGATTTGAGCGACTTTGTCCTGTAGATAATTCCCAAACTCCTCTGCTCTGCCCTGTAGTGGGGCTTCCCGTGGTCTCTCAAACAAGAGGGAACGGGTCACCCGAAACAGGGCGGCAGGGCGGTTATCTGCAGACGCAATAAGAGCGGCGCAATGTTGACGTTTGGCCGCTCTTAATGCCACAAGGTATGTCTTCAAATAGGCTCGTGCCTGTGCTCGGTCAAATTCGGAGCGGGAGGATCTCCAACGACTCTCTAGGCGTCTCTTGTGGCGTTTCATCACCCTTAGCTCCTCGGTAAACCAAGGTGCCAGGGTGGTTCGTCGCCGCAGGAGAGGCCGCAAAGGCGCCACCCGGTCTAGGGCCCCGGTAGTCGCACTATTCCATGCGACTACCAGGTCCTCCACTCGGGGGCGGGTCAGGTCCACAGGAGGTGGCCCAAGTTCCGTCTGGAACCTATCCGGTTCCATCAGGCGCTTGGGGCGGAACCATCTAATACCTTCCAGTTCCGCCTCCTCGCGGCGGGGGGTAGCACCAGGGAAGTCCAGCCGGAGAAGTGAGTGATCCGACCATGACAGGGGAATAGTGTCTAGATCCCCTATTCCCAGATCACTCGTCCACTGGCCCGAGACAAAAACAAGGTCCAGGGTGTGGCCTCCCTCGTGAGTAGGGCCCTGAATTAACTGGGTCAGGTCCATGGCTGTCATGGAAGCCATGAACTCCCGAACCCCCTCAGACGCTTCTCCCATCGACGGCAGATTAAAATCCCCCATCACTAAAAGTTTGGGGGTCTCAACCGCCACCGATGAGATCAGCTCAAGGAGTTCGGGCAGGGCCGCTGAAGTATAGCGAGGAGCCAGGTATACTATCAGCAGGCCCAACTGCCTCCCTGGGCCCCATCTCACGACGAGGGACTCACACCCGGATGTCTGCGGCACAGTGAACTCTCTCGGCTCTAAGTCTTCCCGGATAATCACTGCTACCCCACCGCCCCTTCCCTGGGCCCGAGGCTGGTGAAATGCTCGATAACCTGGAGGGCACATTTCCACAAGGGGTAGACCTCCCTCGTGGCCCAACCAGGTCTCGGTTATTCCGGCGAGGTCCGGGTCCCCCTCCAAAATTAGATCGTGGATGAGGGGGGCCTTATTGACAACGGACCTCGCATTGCATAACAGCAGTCTCAGGCCTTGGGTCTGTCGATCCTGACCACCTAGTATGCAGGGGTTGGTACAAACGACCGGGAATGACCAAAAACCCCGGTCTCCCAACCGACTACGTGCTCTTAAACTGTCCTCGCACCTGCCCCTCCCCACGACCGTTGGTATTAAAGTGCCCTGCACAGGAATGCTTTCTTCCCTCTCCTCCCCCACTCCGCTCCCTCCTCTTTCGACCACACCTAGGTGCCTGGCTCTTCCATCCCTCCTAACCAGTCCCCCCCCCCATCCCTACAACCCCTCCCCCCCCATCCTTATAACCCCTTACAACTTTTAAAAAACATTTAATTAAAAAGCCCCTCAGCCTCCGTTTCTTCCACCTCTCGGGGTTCGCAAACCCATCATCAAGGCAGGCCCTTGAGAGAGCCAAGGGCCATACCTGCGAGAGAGGGGCCTCCCGCAGGCGGAGCAGGTCCAACCTCGAATAAATAGTTCGTTAAAAGTCCAATGGAATTAGGATGCTAATAAAGGTTGATAGAAAGTTGATAAAAGTTAATAAAAGTTGATGGCTAATGAGTCGGGGTCTTAGAGGGAGGAAGGAGATGTTAAAAATATCTAGATAGAGAAGAAGGGGGTGGGAATGATCGAATACCCTTAATTTCATAAAATTGTATAAAACGACGAAAATGACCACAAGGTGAGAGATTGTTCAAGGTGTTCAAGATGTTCCATGGCAGGATGACCCAAAAGTGGGAAACTATTCGAACTGGTTCAGGATGGTTCCTTCCTGGAGGTCCACAGAGATTTATAGTTAGAGTTTGGTGTCCCCTGCTGGCGTTGGCAGGGCCTGGGGGGGGCATAGGAACGTTGGGAGCAGCCAGGGTATGATAGAAAAAGCAGCAGAAGTCCAGGCAATGGCGACCTTCCTTTCCCTCACCCGTCGCCATAGCCGCCTCCAATTGGTCTCTCCCGGCTAACTCACCAACTCCTAGCCATATCTTGGTCTCTTTATTCTCCTCCCCGGTCTTAGGCCAGTTGCCAGCAGCAATGCAAATCTCTTGCGCCTCAAGCCTCACACCCATCCGTCCTTTTTTAGTTGTTGTTATTTTGTTGTTATTCTCCCCAGCGCTATTCATGCCAATATCTTTCACCTTGCATCATTCGCCCTGGGGCAACCCGCAGTCCACCACGCTGCGTTCCGCTCTGAGCTGCTGTTCCGCTCCGTGCTGCTGTTATCGCTGTTGCCGCCATTGCAGCCCCGCCTTCTCCTCGCTCTAAACAGCCTTCCTTCCGCGCTCTCCGCACTCTCCGCCAGACTCCGGACTACTCCGACCACCCTGGCAGCCCAAAACGGGCTCGAAACAAGCCAGGGTGGACAGGCTATCAGACCCTCGGGCCTCCGATGGCATGAGGCCCGGTAGCAGTCCTAACCCATCGGGGAGCTCCGCGGCGTTCTCCGGAGCTCAGGAGGTGACCGCCATCACCGGAAGCTCCTCCTCCTGTTGATAGATGAT
Organism: Natrix helvetica; assembly: GCF_964273705.1. NCBI lineage: Eukaryota > Metazoa > Chordata > Lepidosauria > Squamata > Natricidae > Natrix > Natrix helvetica. The sequence goes on from NC_138552.1 coordinate 69,136,082, forward strand.
TGATGATTGATATAGATAGATAGATAGATAGATAGATAGATAGATAGATAGATAGATAGATAGATGATAGATAGATAGATGATAGACAGACAGACAGACAGACAGACAGACAGACAGACAGACAGACAGACAGACAGACAGACAGACAATACTACACACATTCATATGTTTTGATGTTTTAAATTTGTAAATGGTTTTCCACCCATGTACAGCAAGATTTATCCCCACAAAGGAAAGAAATTGACAATTCTTTTCCTGGCATGAACATTTGGAAGAAATTCATCCATTAAGAAATCACAGTAGCTTGCAGTCAAGACTGAACTCCGAAACAGCTGCTATTGAAACATCCCAATCTAGTTCATAGTCCAGATAATATCAGGGTAGGAGGGCAGGAATAGCTCAGAGTGCAATGCAGAAATGCTCTCAATATAATCAAAGTTCATAGTGAAAAAGTGCTGATGTTTGTTTAGTTAAAGAAAAAAAAACATTTGGAGCATAGAACTTTTTGGATGTCCAAATAAGCAAGAATGAAAGTGACAGAATGTAAGGATTATTCTGACATCATTATTTTCCAACCAGGGACAATGTTATTTTTCTCCCCTAGAGTTTCTCCTAGCTACAAATCAGGCAGTTGGTTTACTTTTACTCTTTGAAGCATTAACCTCTCCGTTCCACAACAAGTGCCCCAACTGCAAAACTAACTTGCAAGCTAATATCATGGCTTCAGCTTCTTCATGGTTTCTGGTTACAGAAATTTTAATTGAAAGCCAAGGTCTAACCAATCCATCGGTTTCTACTAGTTAAAATGAGCACAGCTCTGGAATAAAACCCATTAGCAGGCTAACTCCCTCGGGGACGATGAAACTGAATAGCTTTCTTCTGCACAATGAAAAGACTTCTTTCTCATACCTTAAGGCTGCATCAAGTCAAGTGACATTAGCAGTGCAAGATCAGTTTAAACCAGAGCATCATGCATATCCACCCATACAGCAGGGAGGTGAGAGCCAACACCATTCCTTACCAACTTCAGATTTGCATACCGATAAGGCATTATTTTGTCATTTCCCTAGGCTGTAGCTGTGGTTGAGGATGAACAGAGGAACTTCAAAATTACTAGACTGACGGTCTACTTGGACCAGTATTGTTGATACTAGCTCTCTGGGACTTCTTGTGGAAGTGTTTATATCTTGATAATGTTAAGATTTAAATCTGCAACTTTTTGCCCCTAAGATAAAGTGCTCACAGTAAAGGAGGGGAAATTGGAAAATGAAAACAAATCTATGTCTTTGGTACATATCCAATTTTCTGTTTTCAGCATTCAGATATCACAAATGAATAGTATCCTGCAATACCTTAAAATGCTTCTTTCCCTGTAACTTTTTCCCCTTCCTTTATCTTAAGGTAGTTTAGAATTTCTGACAAAGTTCTTTTATTGGTGTTTTGAGCTTTCTTCAAGGTTATGAAGAGGTGGGGGGCACTCCTGCTTCCTTTCTGTTACTCCATCCCTCTCCATCTCTGTCCTGAATCCCAATCCTTGCCCCCAGACAAAACAAAAAGCAAAGCAACAACAATTGTAACCTCACCATAAGAGGATGTGTCCCATTGGGATTTCATTGAAAATTGGGAAACAAGGCAGGCTGCAACTGATGAGACAGAACACCTTTCTCAGTAACTTTGTAGATGTAGTAGATGACCAGGCTGAGCTCAAGGTAGGGGTCAAACAGATCATTCATAAGTCATTTGTCACTGCATGCCCACAAGAGATCTAAGCCCTGTCAACCCTGAATGCCTTTATTATCTCCCTCTCATTTCCCCTGACTGTTAGTTGGTCAGATTCTTGCAGAGAGCTTAAGCTTACAATAAATCTTTATTTGAACTGCCTGATTCTCCTGATTTCCCTGGCTTTTGACATTAATCACAAGCAGCCTGCAGGATCCAATGTTGAAAAATGACAAAAGCAACCTGTTAGATCTGGGCAACGAGAGAACAGACTACGGACACGGAGTGACTTATCAGCTCTTTATTAATAGTAGTAGTGATCCAGCTTACTCTGTGGTCGGAGGGTTCCCCTTTTATAGGGATCGGGTACGCCCCTCGACCAATCAGAACGATACCTGTTTCCCGCTGTAGCAGCGGACCAGAGAGGAGACTTGCCTCGATATATGCTAATATCTAACATCCCTCCCCTCCTAGACGGAACGTTGCGGTTGGTAACATAGTCTTTTAGGTATGTTGGGGTTTGCCTTACTCGGGAGGAGCGTCGCAGTTCTGGTTGGTTAGAAGTGGTTGCAGGATCGGATGCTTTTCCTGTTTCACGTTCGGAAGGTTTCGTGCCCTCGTTGCTAGGGCGTTCCGGAGTCTGCTCGGTTGCGTTGTCTGGGGTTTGCTCTGCTTCGTGCTCGCTCTCTTGTTCCGACCTGGGTTCGCAGGTGTCGTAGTTCTCTATGATGGGGCTCTCGCGTGGCTGACTTTCTGTTGGCAGGAAACTCTCGTCTTCGTTTCGAAGGTCTGAGTGTGCTAGGCGACCCCGAAGTTGATCGATGTGCCTTTTCCAGTTCCGCCCATCTTCCAGCTCCAGCAGATACGATCGTGGACCCGTGATGCCAATGATCTTTGCCGGCATCCACAATGTTCCCCCTGCATAGTTGTGGGCGTATACTGAATCCCCTATGCTAAAAGACCGAATTTTGCTTGTGGAGTCTGGGGGAGCTGTGGCAGAGTAATTTGGGTGAAGACGGTCCAGGTGAGACCGTAGACGGCGGCCCATGAGTAGTTCAGCGGGGCTCCTACCCGTCGTTGCACTTGGGGTGATACGCTGAATTAAGAGGTAATGATCAATGCGTGTTTGCCAATCACCTGGACCCATCCTAGCGAGGGCCTCTTTTGCGAATTGCACCATTCTCTCCGCCTGTCCATTTGATGCCGGATGGAATGGTGCGACGAGGGCATGCCGAATTCCCTGACCTGCTAGATATGTCTCAAATTGCATGGCCGTGAACTGGGGCCCATTATCGGAGACCAGGAGGTCGGGCAGGCCATGAGTGGCGAAAAGTCGCCGTAGAACCTTAATGACTGCCTCTGCCGTGGTTGAAGTCATTAGGACTACTTCTAGCCATTTCGAGTATGCATCCACAACTATAAGGAAAGTCTGACCTTGGAATGGCCCTGCGAAGTCGATGTGTATTCGCGACCAGGGTGCTTTAGGTTTTTCCCATTCTGTAGCGGGTGCTTCTGGGGGTGCTGGTCTCGATTCCTGACATGGGTCGCAAGTGGCCACCCACTCCTCTATTTCTTTGTCCATGTATGGCCACCAAACGTAACTTCTTGCTAACGCCTTCATCCTAACAATCCCCGGGTGACCCACATGTAAAGCATCTAATACATTCCTACGTAAAACATGCGGAATAACAACTCGATTCCCCCACAATAAGCAACCTTGTAACACTGAGAGTTCGTCCCGTTTTGACCAAAACACTTTGAATTCCGGGCCCACGTTTCCCTTCGGCCACCCCCTCCAAACCCAAGTTTGAACTTGCTTTATTAAACTGTCTTTAGAGGAGAACCTTGCAACGTCGTATGAAGAAACCGGTCCAGAGTCCAAACAGTCAATGAGCAATACCGGTACTTCTGGAGTGGGGTCTGGCAGAATGTCAGGTAATGGGCAACGGCTGAGTGCGTCTGCGTGTCCGAGAGTGGAGCCCGGTCGATGAATTAACTTGTAGGAGTACGCAGCCAGGAAAACAGTCCACCTGGTCATGCGTGGAGAAAGGGAGACCGGAGTGGGGCGGTTTCCCGCCAAAAGTCCCAACAGCGGTTTGTGATCCGTAATTAGTTCAAAATCGCGGCCGTATAGGTATTCGTGGAAACGTTTTACTCCAGCTACAGCAGTTAGCGCTTCCCTGTCCATTTGGCTGTAATTCCTCTCGGCCGATGAAAGAGTCCTGGAGTAGAAGGCGATGGGTGCTTCTTTTCCGTCGGGCATCCTGTGGCTGAGGACTGCTCCAACTCCGAAGGGTGATGCGTTGCAGGTCAATACCAGCGGTAGGGTCTGGCTGTATTGGACAAGCAGTGAGTCAGTGGTGAGCAGGCGCTTTACTCCGGCGAAAGCTGCAGCTTCGGATCGTCCCCATTTCCATGGTGCGTTCCTCTGGAGTAGACGGTGTAGTGGCTCAGCAACGGTCGCCTTCTGCCTCAGAAAAACGCTGTAGAAGTTAAGTAGTCCGAGGAAGGCCTGCAACTCGGTCTGATTCCGTGGTGTGGGGGCGTCCTGGATCGCCTTAATTTTCTTTGAAGTGGGGTGTATTCCCTGACCATCGATTCTATAACCCAGGAATTCTACGCTAGGAACGTTAATTTGGCATTTTTCCTTTTTGAGGCGGAGACCCTTTTCTCTGATTCTGGCCAAAACAGTTCTGACTCTTTTATTTAATTGCTCCTCGTTTGCAGCGGACACCAGGATGTCGTCAAAATAGGGGACGACTCCCGGTATCCCTTGCAAAAGTCGTTCCATGACGCTCTGGAACAATCCTGGGGCAATACTCACACCGAATTGTAGCCGGTTGTATTTGAATGCTCCTCTATGCGTCACTATAGTTTGGGCCTCCGCTGTGGCGCTATCCACTGGCAGTTGCTGGTAAGCTTGTGCCATGTCTAATTTAGCAAATACCTTTCCTGGCCCCAACGAGTGCAATAAGTGTTGTACTACAGGCACAGGATATGCGCTCTGTTGTAGCGCGACATTAATTGTGCATTTATAGTCCGCGCAGATGCGGACTGATCCGTCTGGTTTGACTGGGGTCACGATGGGTGTTTCCCAGCGCGCGTGATCCACCGGCTCAAGGATCCCTTGCTCCACTAACTTATCTATTTCCTTATCTATTTTTGGGCAGAGTGCAAAAGGCACTCGTCTCAGTTTAAGTCGGATTGGCGCCACTTTGGGGTCTAAATTGAATGATATTGGTTTACCCACATACTTACCAAGACCGGGGCTGAACACATCCTCGAACTCCTTAAAAATCTGTTCAGCGCTGTTGTTTTCCACGGCGTTGATTCCGGTGACTTCTAGCCCCAAGGATTCGAACCAATCCAGTCCTAGGAGGTTTTGTAATGGTGCGCTGGCGATGGTCACGGGCAGCTGGGCTATGATGTCCTTGAAACGGATCTGGAACATGCCTTGGCCGACGATGGGGACTTGGTTCCCCTGGTAGTCTCGTAGCAGGATGTCTGGAACGCGTAGTTGGCTCTTTTTGAGGCTAGGGATAGCCTGTTTCATGGATGCCCATGAAATGATCGTCAGGGACGATCCTGTGTCAACTTCCAGCTCGCAAGGTGAGCCCTCCAAGAGGACTGTGACTTTCAGCTTTTTAGGTCGTTTGGTGCGGACCTGGCTTATTGTTGTGAGATACGTTCACAATTCCTCTCTCTGGGTCAACTCTATCTCATCGTCTATATCCTGAAAATACTCTCGTTGAGCGTCTTGATAGAACGCTCTTTCAGCTCTTTGTGTGTATTCTCTCTGGGGATACGCTTGCTCAGCTCCTTGTGAGTAATCTCTCTGGGGATACGCTCACTCAGCTCTTTGGGAATTTTCTCTCTGGGTAAACACTTGTGGATTTCTCTCTGGGTGCCCTTTTTGATTTCGCCAAGCCCCTGGGTTGGGCTTCTGTTGGCGGTACATGGGTGGCTGCCGTGAGGCAGGGACTCCGCTCCGGCACACTCGTGCGATGTGCCCAAGTTTGTTGCAGTACGAACAAACAACGTTCCTGAACCTACAAGTAGACCTGGGGTGATTCCCTCCGCAGCTTGCGCAGGGCGGCAAACGGGATCCGGGTCTCCCCCCAGGCCTCAAGTGACTGCTCCGCATCAGGTGACTGTCCTCAAACTCGGGATCCTCGTAGTCGGGGCTTGTGTCCTTGTAGTGAACTCTGGTTTGCCTTGGTGCTGGCTGGTTTACGCTGAAGCCTCGTTGTATGGTTACCGATGATTTCTCTGCTGACTCTGACGCTCTTGCTTCGTTTAGCGCTATCTGTAGGGTTAAATTCGGGTTTGCCAACAGCTTCTTTTGTAGTGAAATGTCTCTTAACCCACAGATGAGCTGCGCTAAGATGTGCTCGTCCAGATCCCTGAACTCGCAGTGAGTTGCTGCTTTACGTAGGGCTGCAACATATTGATTGATTGATTCTCCCGCCTTCTGGTTCCGCGTGTTGAATTCCTTTCGGCAAACATGGCGGGAAGGTTTTGGCGCGTAATGGGTCTGTAGAGCCTGTTGCAACGCCGTCCATGATACTGCCTGTATTGGAGTGGGCGCGGTGAGGTATCTGGCCGTGTTGAAGACTTCTTTCCCGCAGTAGCCGAGGAAGATGTTTTTCTTCCGGGCGTCGGTGATCCCCGTGTATTCGTTCGCTTCGAGAAAACACTCGAAACGAATCATGAAGGCTTCCCATTCATCGTTCGCTGGGTCGAATGGAGCGGGGGGAGCGTGCATCGCCATCTTCTTTTGTTTGAATTTGCCGCGCTGCGGTGACCTGAGATGGCTGCCGGAATTTCTGCCGAATTCCTGGGCTGGATCAAATCCGGAGATTCTGGAGGTAGCGTTCTTCGTCCTATCTGCCTCTCGATCCCACCTTCATCGCCAATGTTAGATCTGGGCAACGAGAGAACAGACTACGGACACGGAGTGACTTATCAGCTCTTTATTAATAGTAGTAGTGATCCAGCTTACTCTGTGGTCGGAGGGTTCCCCTTTTATAGGGATCGGGTACGCCCCTCGACCAATCAGAACGATACCTGTTTCCCGCTGTAGCAGCGGACCAGAGAGGAGACTTGCCTCGATATATGCTAATATCTAACACAACCTTGTGCCCTTGTCATGCAAGTTAGCTCCCTTGCATCAAAATTATGTGATGTCATGACACATACACAAGAAGGGCAGAACTTAACATTAGGGCACCATTTTCATATTTCCTCCCCCTTGATTCTTCTCTGTGTAGATATGCCTGGGATCAAGTTAACTGCAATAACACAAAATGTTATCTTTGCAAATATCATAAAAATATTGCTGCTATTTGTGTGAGGGGGAGGGAACATTCCTTTTCTGTCAAATAAAAAAAGAAGGTCAGGGAAAAATGTGGGAGACCATTTTCAACATAGGATGACCTCAAGAAAGCTGAAGAAGGGGAGAAAATGATTCTCAGTCTCCACAGTGCTAGAGAAGTTACTTAGGGTTACTGAGGAGAAAGCCCAGCTGAATTCACTGAATGGATTTTTTTAATTGAATCCTATTCTTGTTTTTCTACTGATTCCTTGAAGTTTCCATTATGTATAGAACAGAGCTTCTGTTTAGCCTTTAGAGAATACATGATAATTATGAATGCCTGAAGCATTTTACAATAGATTTCTAGGAAAATCAAAACTACCTTAATAGCTCTTTTTAAACAAAGGAGAGAAATGTGATTTGAGCACAAACCATTGCAGCAGGAAACTATCTTTCCCCATTAGCATGTCCTTAATGTTACTACTGCGATACATTCAGGGGTGGGTTCCTGCTAGTTCTAACCTCTTCTATAGAAGAGGTTCCACAAATCTACACTGCTGTTTATAACCGGTTCCAGCTCCCTCCCCCCACCCGTCCGCACATCATCAAGATGAAGAGCGAGAGGAGGAATTCTGGGAGTTGAAGTCCACAAGTCTTAAAGCTTGCAGGTTTGACAGCTGGGGTTTTTTTTCTAAACCCCAGCTGTTAAAGGGTTAGGGGTGCAAGGGTCTTGTAACTTGACAGCTTTAAGACTTGCATGCTTCAAATGCCAGAGTTTCTGAGCCAATATTTTGGTTGCTAAGCGAGAGCGTTGTTAAGTGAGTTTCACCACATTTTACAAGTTGGCCACACCCACCCAGTCACATGTCTGGCAAGCCACTCCCACCCAGTCACATGGCTGGCAAGCCACTCCCACCCAGTCATATGGCTGGCAAGCCACTCCCACAAAGCAGGCCATACCTACAGAAGATGTTCTAAAAAAAATTGAAACCCACCACTGGATACATTATATTATTTCATTTACTGGTTGTTGGAGGTTTTTTTTTAAAGGATATTATTAATGCTGTTCATCCTACAAACTGTGAGCAGGGAAAAAACTCAAAACACCTAGACAATAAAGTAATTCCCCTATGTAGAATTATTTTAGCCGATGAGAGTGAAAAGTTAAATATATCCATATTGTGCTTCTATGGAACAGTGTCACAAAAACAAGCATCAGTCTTGTGTTCTAACTCATAAACTGAAACGTCAAAATTTGTTTATTCAAAATGATATTCAGCTCTATATGATACTGACGTTTTTAACAGGTGTGTGCACTGACCACAAAATTCAGTTCAGACCAAGATTTAGCAGGGTGAGGAACCTGATTTGGTTGAACTGCTTTTGTTTTAAAATAATAGCAAGTCCACTTCATCGTGTTATATTGAAAGCTAATTTCCAATTCATAGGATAACTCCTTTGTGGATAAAAAGAAATGATCAAAAAAGGGGATGAGATGGTTCTTGTCCATTACTTTTTCCCCTGAAATCCTTGAAGTTCTGGAATTAACTAGAATTTGTAGAAAAGATATTTAGGGAAGGTGCAACAATTTCTAATTTTTATTTGCAGCGTTGAAGAAGGCAAGGATGACACTGAAGCATGCAAATAAACAAAATATAAAATAAATCTTCACGTTCTCAGAAACATTTCAAGTTCCGGTTTTTGAATTTGCTTTGAAAAATATCATATCCGTTGCTAGCAATATAACAATAGAATGATATCACTTTTTTAAGTATAGCAATAGCACTTAGACATATACCTCTTCACAGTGCTTTTAAAGACCTCTCTAAGCTGTTTACAGAGCCAGACTATTGCCCCCAACAATCTGGGTCCTCATTTTACCAACCTCAGAAGGATGGAAGGCTGAGTCAACCTTGAGCCGGAATTTGAAGATTTGAACTGCCAAATTGCAGGCAGCTAGCAGGCAGCAGAAGTAGCTTGTAGTACTGCACTCTAACCACAGCAACACTGAGGCACAACCCAACAAAACCTTGATGGATACCACGATGTAGAAAAGATGTGGAGACTCTAGAAAGAGTGCAGAGAAGAGCAACAAAGATGATTAGGGGACTGGAGACTAAAACATATGAAGAACGGTTGCAGGAACTGGGTATGTCTAGTTTAATAGAAAGAAGGACTAGGGGAGACATGATAGCAGTGTTCCAATATCTCAGGGGTTGCCACAAAGAAGAGGGAGTCAAACTATTTTCTAAGGCACCTGAGGATAGAACAAGAAGCAATGGGTGGAAACTAATCAAGGAGAGAAACAACTTAGAACTGAGGAAAAATTTCCTGACGGTTAGAACAATTAATCAGTGGAACAACTTGCCTCCAGAAGTTGTGAATGCCCCAACACTGGAAGTCTTTAAGAAGATGTTGGATAGCCATTTGTGTGAAATGGTATAGGGTTTCCTGCCTAGGCAGGGGGTTGGACTAGAAGACCTCCAAGGTCCCTTCCAACTCTGCTATTGTATTGTATTGTATTGTATATATGTCACATTTAAATAAATTTATTTTCTAAACTTTTTCTTGCTTATCTGGCTACAACAGCCTCAAAGTGGCTAACTGAATTAAAATGAAAGTAGCAGTATTGAGTAACAGACAGCTTCCGAGATATCAGAGTCTATTTACCTGGACCAGCAAAGTCAATGGAGGTAAATCAGATTGGAATGGAACAACTTGCCCTGGCCAACTCACTGCAGCTGCCATGGGACAATCCACTATAGCCAATTCGGCACAGGGCAATTTGACATGGTACAATTAAAGAATTCTATTTAATTATTTAAAATATTTTAAAAATATTTTAATTTAAGTCATTCACACTTCATTTTGTCTCTCCTTTGGCATCCTTTCTTTATTGATTTTATTCCACCATTTCTTTGCTATTAGTATAACTCTTGTTCCACAGCAAGTTGTCCTCCAGCGAGTTGACCGTGGCAAGTTGTCCTAGACTGAATCAGATACTGAAACTCACAAATATTTTAGCTAATGTTCAGGTTATAAGACATTCCAAAAGACAGAACTCACAAGCAAAATCATTTAATAGAGTAACAATTCAGGTAAAAGGCTTTCTATCAATTTTTTTGACAAATTCATTTAGGATTAGGTAATACATGATGTGGTAGCTCAGTGGCTAAGACGCTGAGCGTGTCAATCAGCAAGGTTGGCCGTTCAGCAGTTCGAATCCCTAGCGCCGCCCAACGGAGTGAGCTCCTGCTACTTGTCCCAGCTTCTGCCAACGTAGCATTTCGAAAACATGTAAAAATGCAAGTAGAAAAATAGGAACCATCTTTGGTGGGAAGGTAACAGCGTTCCATGCACCTTCAGTGTCTAGTCATGCCAGCCACATGACCACGGAGACGTCTCTGAACAGCACTGGCTCTTTAGCTTTGAAATGGAGATGAGCAACGCCCCCTAGAGTCAGGAACAACTAGCACTTATGTGCAAGGGGAACCTTTACCTTTAATAGATGTAGTCCTCAACTTATAGCTGTTCATTTAGCGACCATTCAAAGTGACATCAGCACTGAAAAAACATGACCACTTTCACATTTATGACCATTGCAACATCCCTATGTTCATGTGAGTTAAATTCAGATGCTTGGCAACCGACTCATATTTATGATGGTTACAGTCTTCTGGGCTCATGCGATCCCCTTTTGTGACCTTCTGACAAGCGGTCAATGGAAAAGCCAGATTCGCTTAACAACCGTGCCACTAACTAAAAAAATTGCAGTGGTTCATTTAACAACTGTGGCAAGAAAGGTTGTAAATTGGGGAAAACTTGATAAATGTTTCACTTAGGGGTAAATTGTAGTTGTAATTTGAGGACTACCTGTATATTTGGTAGAGTCAACCTACGTTGTTTAAATCTAGATTTGTTCATGATGGCCCCTAATGGGTGATGAATGAATTGTGTATGACCAAAGCAAAATAACAGTTAATCAGAGTGACTTTCATGAATGAAGGCATATGTACGTGTCTCAGATTAGTGTTGCAGGATCTGGTCACTGGGACCAGAGGTTTAGCCTTCAGAGCTTTCAGATTCATGGTGGAGCCCATCCTCAAGGAACTTATCTGTAGAAGAGTGTGTGCTCTGGGCTATTTGGTGTGTGGTATTTCTATGGTGCCTGTTGTGTTTGGCTTTTTAGATGTTGATTGTGGCTTTGTGAAGAGAACCAGGTTTTCAAAGCTTTCTCTAGTTTTCTTGGAAACAGAACCGTTTCTGAACAATGAAGATACATTTAAAAATCCCCAAAATTGTTGATGCATGGTCCAGCATAGTTTATAAAACCACAACCTTAATATAGGTGTGAATATTGTATGGCTTATTCTTTTGGCAGTTAGTAGAGATGCGCGTTCTCTGATAAAGGATGCAAGCAATCCCAAAACAGTTTTTCCTCTTTTTACATGTGATGTTTTTCCTTCAGAATCCACTGAGAAATATTCTCTTGAGTCTTTTGCCTTGGTACTTCAACATTCTGATTCTATTATTTAGTCTCCAGCCACTTATGTCTTTAAAGGCTGCAATAAACACCTTGAATGGGGCCAGCTATTAACCAATGTTGGTGAAATAAAATCAGTAGTACATCAAAAACCCCAGGGAAGGCCTGTGTAAAAAGTTATTTCTTCAAAAGGCACTAGAAACACAGCCCAGAGAATGCTCTCCATGTAATCGACCAATCAATTAAAATTTACTTATGGTTCAAGTCCAAACACAAGAAAAAAAGATCATAGGTGCAGTATTTATAAAAAGGAATACAAAACTGCAAGAAAGTCCTGAAACAATTTTAATATAATGCTAAGTAACAGCTACTGTACTGATAAAAATAAATGTACCACTTTTTGAAGGTTTCTGAAGAGTAGTCACCCACATAACTACCTCCTGGTTGCAATGGCAATTAAGCATTATTTTTTAAATAATCGTAGGTATTAAGCACATTGTTAGGTATATAATAGGCACTTTAATAGCACGGGGGAGACAGATCTTCTCCAAGTCTGTATAAAAAGAAATTCAGTTTTAAAAGTGGACACTCATTTATTTACCAGTTGTTTTCCTAATAAATGGTGCCCCAGCTCAAACCAAGATAGTCTCTTGTGAGGAACATACGAAATGTTAAAGAAATGCCTAGGGAAAGTCCATGAGAGGGCTTCCCATTTATTGTATAAGAGGAGAAAGTTAAAACATTGCTTTGAGTGTCCACATTGTATAGTAATCAGAAAATATTGCACCCTCAGTAAAATCCAGGTGTTCCAGCAACTCTAACGAACAATTAACCTTTTGGTTTCTTTCTCAAGTTGGAGATCAAACAGATTTTTAGTAACTTATGAGTGTCACGATCTTCATTATAATAGTTATATAGTTACATGAAATGAGAAAGGTACCGTGAATCTTTCTGTTCTTAGGTTTTATAATATTTTTCTTCATTTCAGACAGAATAAATCTACTTCTTATTAGTTGTTATTCTACTTCTTGATTTTTGTAATACTACAGATGAAACTCGAAAAATTAGAATATTGTGCAAAAGTTCATTTATTTCAGTAATGCAACTTAAAAGGTGAAACTTCTATACGAGATAGACTCATTACATGCAAAGCAAGATAGTTGCTCAGTGGTCCAAAGTCCTCTTTTCTGATGAGAGCAACTTTTGCATCTCATTTGGAAACCAAGGACCCAGAGTATGAGGAAGAATGGAGAGGTCAATCAAGCACAGTAATCCCACGGTCATTGAACCAGTTTTTGGTACTTTTGGCAAAAGTTGCTCTCATCAGAAAAGAGGACTTTGGACCACTGAGCAACTATCTTGCTTTGCATGTAACGAGTCTTATCCCATATATTAGTTTCACCTTTTAAGTTGCATTACTGAAATAAATGAACTTTTGCACGATATTCTAATTTTTCGAGTTTCACCTGTATATAACTCAACAAGCTTCATATATATTCTAAGGCTGAGCAATAATTTTGCAGCTACACCATTTTATATTGTATAGGGTTGAGACCTACATCATACTGTTTGCACTTATGCAAATGTTGTGAACTTAAACTACCATTCCACAAATCTTAGACTTCCATTGCAATATTTCGTACTTTAAGGCTTTACAGCGTAAACTAGAATGTGAAATGTGTACAGGAAGTGCTGGAGTTCGATTTGTATAATGTTGAGCTTATGATTCTTTCACTCCATTGTGTGTTGCGTGTTGCAGTCATAGCCAGAATAACCTCGAATGCAATAAATCAGTGAACATTGGGCAATTATCTATGAGTAAAACCATTTTATCCAATTATTGTCCCTTGTCAATGAAGAGGGGGGGGGGCAGATTATTTCTGATCATTTCATAAACATCTCACACAACTGTTCATTCCTATTCCTTTTAACTGAGTTGATTTAATTGGAAAGAGATACCGATAAGTTTTTTGTTTCATATTGACTCATTGTACAAATTCAGAAGAGGATAGATATGTTTTCTGACAGCACTATAAAATCAACACTTACATCTACCTTTCAGGTAATTATTTTGAAGCGTATACTCTTCTCTAATTGCAACTATTCTTTATTATCATTATTATTTAATAATCCAGTTCTAATAATACCTTTGTAACTCTTATTCTGAAGGTAATGTTGGCATGATATGGGAAAATAAAGTATTCCAGATCTTCCATGTGCTGATGAATGTATATCTTTGATGTTTATTTTACCTACAATGCTAACAAAAATGGGACACACAACCATACTACCACCAACATATATGGAATCTCTACTGTTACATGTGCATAGTGTCTTCTAATGCACTGATTTACATCAATATGATCTTTATTCTTAATATATACTTCTCAAAATGAGATGCTATACCCACTGTGAATGCCAAAATGTTTTCTCAGCATCACTGCACATTGAAACAGTTTTTATGAGGATGGATAAGCAGGGCAATCTCTTCTGAGATTAGGTTTTTAGATTAGAATAGCTATGTTTGTTTGTTTGTTTTAAATTTATTTAGGAAAGATTGGGTCTCTTGTATTTGGAAAAGCCTAAAGAATAGTAAACTGCTGAGATTTTTTTTTTACTGCTTCTTGTAAAAGTGCAAAGAAAGCAATTTGGATTGTTTTGATGAAACTTCCTTGAAATTAAAAAGAGCAACCACTATTTTTTTCCATAAATAGTAAGGATAGGTTATATTTCTTTGGTAATAGATTTAACCTTTATTATTCAGTTTGGTGACAGGAATTGTTTTTCCTGAAGAAAACATTAGTGATATTCTCATGGCTAACGAATGCAATTCGATGTGTAAGTGTGTGTGTGTGTGTGTGTGTGTGTGTGTGTGTGTGTGTTGCAAACTTCCTGACATCATGGCCTCTCTAATAGGGAAAAACAGGGGTAAATGATGAAATGAACAATACAGCATCACAATACAACCTAGAGTCTTCTTGTATTTGAATCACAACACTGCAGATAAGTATGTAGGGGACACAGCTTGCCTAGTGACATCTACAAACACTTTTTAAAAATCAATCTAATGGAATCTAAACACGCTGCAGATTCCCACGCTGCCAAATAAATTCCAAGAATAAGATCCTCTTACCATGGGATCTCATCATGGGTAGGCATGAAAACTGCACAAATGTGCTACCAGGCATATGAAACAGAAAGTAACTTCTCTTTCCTTAGAACAATAAAGTAAGCTGTGAAATATTACAGATAGGCACTCCAAAGAGTTCCTATCTGTAATCACAAAGCAATAAAATTTAAGCTTCTTCTCAGGAAAGAAAACTTTGGGGGGAAAGATGAGGAAAGCTCTCAGCCATTGCACTAATTCAAACATTCCTACTGTCCAGTAGGCAACATGATAATAACTTGTTTTAAAGACAAAATATATAATATGGAAAAAGGCATTGAGGTGGTCCTTGGTGTATGATCACAATTGAGCCCAAAGTTTCTGTTATAAGTGAAAATGTTTATTAAGTGAATTTTACCCCATTTTATGATTTTTTTTTTGCCACCTTTGTTAAGTGAATCACTGCATCTGTTAAATTAATAACATGGTTGTTCACTGAATCTAGCTTCCCTATTGACTTTGCTTGTCAGAGGGTCCCCAGAGGGGATCACATGGACCCGGGACACTGAAAATGTCATAAATATGAGTCAGGTGCCAAGTGTCTGAATTTTAATCGCATGACCATGGGGATGCTGCAATCGTCGTATGTGTGAAAAATGGTCATAAGTCACTTTTTTCAGTGCTGTTGTAACTTTGAACAGTCACTAAATGAACGTATGTAAATTAAGGATTCGTAACAGCTTTGACTAGTCCTTATTCTAAAATATGAACTGATTCCCTCTGCTCTCTCTAGGAATAATATATCCTTCCACTTTTGTACCTGTAGGGTTAACGTGGAAAGTTATTGCTTGACAACCACGTGGCAGTCAAACTTCATCACCTTCAGCAGAAATAATTTATGGTTTAATCTTACATGCAGGCATATTAAATTAGCATTACTCATCAGAACCCACTTATTAATAAAACAAGCTGAATTAGCCACTGGAGAATCGTATTTGGAAATTCAATGACAATTTTACATTTTTAATAAAGGCTCTGAAATATTATTGCAGAGCAGGTGGTATGAAGCAACGTGGTCAAATTTGACATTCATTAATATTTGAAGCCTGGAACGTGACAGAGGTGAAAATTGATATTGATTTTTCTCTCCCTCTAATATTTGGATGAGTTCTGAAAAGTAAATAAAATGAGATAACGTGACAGATCGGCTTGCACTGATTTCTTTGATTCCACTCTCTGAACACACTCGTATATTGCTGTGGGTTTTTTTTCCCCCTCCGTCATGTTCTGAATAATGCAACACCCATAGTCTTACAAGTTCAATGCATTATAAAACACACTCAAGCTGGGTTTCAATCATATTAGACAGAAAGCTGAATTTTTTATGAGGGATTATTTAAAACAAAATACATCTCAGGCCCCACAGTCTTGGAAACCAAACAGTCCTGAGAGTTCACTGAGGAAATGTCAACGCTATGGAGAATTTTTCGATTTTTTTGGGGGAAAAAAATTAAAGTGATCCTGTTTGATGTATATTAACCATATCAATATTAACAGCCTTCTGTTGAATTTCAGAAGTGATTGGAGACCAGCCTTATTATCAGCCTTGGAGATGAGAAAACTCTGAACGTATCTGTACACCTGCTGAACTTGACCTGCTTTTGGGAAACCTCAGGCAACGTGGTTAATCTGCAAACTTCATTCCGGCCATGTTTCTTCAGCCTCTTTGAACTTGGAATAACAAACAAACCAGCAAGAGATGGCTTGCCTAGCCCCCCTGCTGTTCAAACTTCACAATTCTCTTTGTGGGTCCTTCTGCAAAGTAATCTCAACTGTACTGGCCCTGGGGGGGGGGGAGTTGCCAACTTTTAGCAGTAGGATGGATTTTTCTGCCCTCCTATCACAGTTTTGTCATTGAAAGTCATAGATATTGACAAGAAGATCTAAAAATAGAGTAGCACTTTACAACCTGTGAACTACAATTTCTACAATACTTGATAATTGTTTATTCCAGAGGGCTAATGGGGGTTGGTTCAATTATACTGAAAATCTTCAAATTCTTCTTTCACATGGGAGGATCTTTCCACAATCCGTGCTCCTCTGCAAAGAATGGGGTTGAATGGAGTCCTAACGAAAGATATCTTGTTTATGATAGAATGCAATATCTGAACATGCTTTATTCAGTTAAGCAAAAAATTAGACAAGAAGGGAATTAATATATCTACCCAATTTCTGGTAGTTCATATAAGGAAATATGATGGTAAATGTTTACAGGACTATTTCCTGGGATCATTCAATATGGGTCTTGGATGAAACTCTACAAAACTGCTGCCACTGGAATCTGATGTTGACAACAAGGTCTAAAAAAGAGTGACCTCTCAAGCCTGTTGTGATGTTTGAACATCTGGATCTGCTCATGTAAGGTCCAGGAGCTCCATCTTACTTGCATTATCACAGATTCCTCTCTCTCACGCCAAATGTTAAATATGGTTCTTGCCCACCAAATGTTCTTTCCTGCCACATTATGCTGCTTTTCCCTTTTGCAAAAAGAAAAATGAAAATGTGAAGTAATCTTATTATAATATGTCTGTTTCCAAATCTAACAGAGCCCACTGTATTTTTCATAAGACGTTTCCTGTTCCACATTCACAAGCATAAATAAGATTTATAGGCTCAGGCCCTGTCAGTTTTCATGGTTTCTTAATGCTTGCAGGTTGTGGGTTCCTCTGACTAAATGTATGGAGTAAAAGGTTGCTACTCCAGGCCTTATTTCCAAGAAAGAAATTTCAATCGACAGCAGCAGGAATGAATGAAAACCAGAGAAATCAACCCAAAGAGTTTCTGCAAGGTATTCTACTTCAGATTATTCTACTCCCCAACCCCTGGGCCGTGGCCCATTATTGCACAATGGCCCGTTTGGAACTGGGCCACACAAGCAGCATGCCACTCACACAGAACCATTCTCTCACCACCACCACCGCCACTGTACTGCCAAGATGGGAAGGTTGGGGGACTGCTGTTCTACTTTAATTAGTGAAAGATATTGCAGAAAGTATGAGTTATTTGAGATTTTAGACCCAAATCAAATCATCTTTTTTTTTCTTTTTGAAACACACACAGAGACATAGAAACAATGGAGGTCTCAATCAGATTCATTGAAAGTAATTTTCAGCAATGTTTGTCTTGAAGATGCACTAACCAGTATAATGCCTAAGTCTCGCTTATACCAGCATTTCTCAGCCTCAGCAACTTTAAGATGCGTGGATTTCAACTCCCAGGATTCCCCAGCCAGCCATGGTGGGAACAGAGGTGGATTGCTCCCAGTTCAGCCTGGATCGGGCAAACCAGTAGTAGCGGTGGCGGGAGGCTCTGCACATGTACATTAGCATTGCGCACAAATGTACGTGCACGAGCGAACCGATAGTAAAAACAAATGTAAACCCACCACTTGGTTGAAGTTGAAGTCCACATGTCTTAAAGTTCCTGAGGTTGAGTCTTACACTGCCTACATTTAAAAAGTCACTATAGTCCATTAGATTGTTTAACAGTCTGGCTGTGAAGCAACATATCTACCCATCTTTAAATTATGATCCAATTAAGGCAGCCAATGCATGCCTAGCTACTGTAAATAAATCAATGGGGCTCTTTGAACTGATTTTTTTTTTACATTGCATGCTTACTTTATTAGCTGTGGCATATTAGTTCACTATTTTTTGGAGAGTTTAGGATTGCATGCATAGACCACTTTATGCTCACAAGAGTTATTTAAAATAAATTTTGGCTGAAATTAGTCAAATTAGGGCTGGAACCCAAGGGAAAAATTTGTGGCCCCACAGCCAAGAAGGAGCCCAAATAATTATTTGGACCATGGCAGATGATAAAGATAACAATAAAAAGGTTCTGATCAATTCTTGGGTTGACATCGGCATTCTTAGTTTCAAAAGAATCATCATTATTCTCCATGCTATCTTTTGCTGTATCTTTCCCTTGTCCTTCCTGAAACAAAATGATGCTTAAGCCCTCAGATAAAGATAAGGTCTGTAAGATATTGTCTCCATGGTGTAAAGCTACCTACTTATTTCATTGGATGAGTTCATTGATTTTAATATGGCTTTAATGGTTACATTGTGATAAGAATCAGACTGTTCCTATATGAACGGGAGTGAATGTTCCTGAACCACAGGCTCACATTATATTCACATAACTCTTGAAAATACTTTATTGGCTACTCATTGAAATGTGAGGTTTACTTTTCCAGAACACTGCTTGTGTTCCTGAATTTTGCACAACTGGGTCTCAGCAAAACATATTTCCCCCCTCTGCTATAAAATTACTTAGCAGTGGAAGGTTGACAAATACAGAACTCATTCTTATGCACATTGCACATGAGAATTAGAGCAAATTTTAATTTCAACCAAGATATAACAACATAATTTCCTTTGGCTAACAGGGGCAAGAATTCTTTTTTATTAACCTAAGCAACCTTCACATCACCAACTGAAAAAAATACTTAGTGTGCTTCAACTTTAATTCCCTAACCCCAACACTTTAATATTAATAAATCCACGTACCCTAGCAATTAATACCCAGAGCCAATAGAGAATCCAGCAGCTAAGACCAGAACTTATTAATATGCTTCAGAGTCAGAAAATAAAACTTTACACTAAAAAATGTATTGCATTGGTTCTAACTTTGATTCTAACTTTCCCACATAGGAAATCCTTTCTACAGTATATTATAAGATATGATGTAATCTTTTGACAGCAAACTGGGCCTTGTACAAAGGTCCAAGTCATGTTTCATATTGTGCTCATGATACTTACATGCTTAAAATACAGTAAGTTAGAACCACGGATTCTATAGGTATGGAATTTGATCAGCATTTGGGATAAGTGAGTATAAATCGAGAAAAAGATACAAATGATATTTTTACAAATCTCCCATCCATTAAACACACCCATTTCCAAAGTTATACAGTACATAAAAGACATTATTTTGAGAAAAGGAAAACATATTCCTGGGTTGTAAATGGAAATACAAAGAGAATACTTACTCATAAGCCCGCATAGACAATAATAATTCATCAGACATTTCACTATTCTTGAAGTGTATAAATTCTTGCTCTCTTGTCATGCTCATCCATTATTCATTCTCTGTCTATCCAAAGCACATCCAATAAAGACACCTTACAGAAAGATAACATAAAGATCAAAGAACATCCCAGTTTTGTCATATTCCTAGCTCTGTTGTCTATTCCTGACATTTTCCTCTTAAATTAACCTTGTGCAGGACAATATAAACTCAGAAGCAAAGTGAATGGTGTTGATTTCTGAGTAAGTGAGCCCAGGACTATGGCCAAAGTTGCTTTTGTTTTATGATTCCACTCAGAAACGAAGAGATGACTACTCAAGGAGTTGCACACTATTATTGTTGTATAACACATGCCAACAGTGAAATTGGTGACCTTACCGACTGGTACATGGTTCTTTTAAGTTCCCTTGTCTCTATGGATTATGCAGGCTACAAATATATTTCTTCCTCTCCACTAGGTTCCATGGGAAGCTTAAAAATCTCATTTTATTTCTGGATACTTCCAGGTAATTCACTGCTTAATGTTTAAACTGTTCTTCATGCCAATCTTCCTACCTTTTGTGGTTCCCACCTGCCCTTGATTTTACAATGTTCTCCTTTTTTTCCTTAATTCTCAGCAGAATGAAAATTCCCTGCCCCACTTAATGACCAAGTCTGGTGGCAGGAATACATGGGTACACCAAGTGCCTGTTATTTGATAAAGATTGTTGTATGGCTCAAGTCAGTGGTGGGTTCCTGCTGGATCGCACCGGATCACGCGTTCCCTTTCGGCGCTGAACCCGGAAGTACGTTCTTGCCCCGCCCCTGGCGACGGGACGACGCTTGCCTGCGCTCCACCAGCTCGGCTGGGACCGCAGATGTTTCTCTGCTCAGCAATGTCTTCAGTGGAGCGGTGGCAGCCTGGCAGGCTGAGCCTGCGTCCCTTTCAGGCGCTCCGCTCTGCTGAGGAAACGTCTCCGGTCCCAGCCGAGCTGGTGGAGCGCAGGCAAGCGTCGTCCCATCGCCAGGGGCAGGGCAAGAACGTACTTCCGGGTTCAGCGCCGAAAGGGAGCGCGCGATCCGGTACGATCCGGCAGGAACCCACCACTGGCTCAAGTATACAGGGCAGGGTTGGGTTCCGGCAGTCACTACTGCCAGTTCGCTTGTGGCTGCGCCACACGCAGGCACTTGATTCACCCTGTGCATACATGTGCAATACAATAATAATTGTTCCGCACATGCACAGAAACAAAAAAAACAAGATGGCACCTATGTCACCCACCTGGAGAACCGGTTCAGGGGAGTGGCAGGTTCCAGCGACCCAGGCCGTCAAACCACTATTGTTTTGGCCATACCGGGCCGAACTGGTAGGAACCCACCACCGATATCGGGCGCAACTGTGTGGGTGAAGAACTGAATACATATTGTGCAGTCTGTTGAAGGCCAACGTAAGTGGGGCAAGCAGATATCATCAAGGAGGGAAGTGGCTATATTTTGCATCTGTTTAATTTTGATTTTCATTTATTGTTTCTCTGAAACTTCATGTAACTATAAAACTACTATACTTAGTCATAACTTACTGAGAGTCTATAGACATTGAAAAGGTATCCATGATCCACAAAAAGGTCTCAGAGGGCAGCATGATGTTCCTAGATGAAGGACTGCTCATCCGTGTCCTATGAATTATTATTTATAATCAGATGTGAGGTTCATGCTTATTGCAATTTAATTTGGACCCACAATTTTCCTGTGTTGGGAATACGGCATTGTACCACAGCCATGCTAGACGCACAAATCCAAAATGGCTACATTAAATAGTATTTAATGTATTTAAATAGTATTAACAGTATTTGAAAAATATTTAAGATATTTAATGACAGCTGGCAAAATCTTCATAAAAAGAGTCCAATTTATTAGTTATCTGTACAGCCAGTTGAAGTGATTATGAACTAATCACATATAATGCATTCTAGATTCTTGCCTTGGTTGTCTGACTGCTAGAATTTATAGTCAGGAATGTCTGTCTGTCTGTCTGTCTGTCTGTCTATCTATCTATCTATCTATCTATCTATCTATCTATCTATCTATCTATTTATCTATCTATCTATCTATTTATCTATCTATCTATCATCTACCTACCTACCTACCTACCTACCTACCTACCTACCTATCTCATCATCATCTTTCCTTCAATCCCTGCTCCAATCCCTAAAACCGAAATAAAATAAGGTTATCCAAATATATACTGTAACTTGTTCACTGCAAACACTATCATTTCTGTATGGAGGTTTTGTGCGATACAAAATTGACATAAACCTTAGGTGTGATCCCTTTCAGCACTAATGTCCCCCCTTCTTCAGAGCCAGCATTAAAAGCTGATATCCTGCTGATGGTGTAGCCCCTTAAAGATCATCAGCTCTTTTAAAGTGAAAAGATAGACATCCACAATATTGATTTCTCTTCATTTTTGAGGTAGCTTAGTAGGTTTCTGATTCACTTTTCTCTTTAGGCTTGATAGGGCTGCCATTATTATCTTGACCTATTTACAGTTTTCGAAAGAATTGCTTCTAGGACAGGAATGGGCAACAATGGCCCCCTTATGACTTATGGGCCTCAACTCCCAGAATTCCTGAGCCGTGCTGGTTCAGGAATTCTGGAAGTTGAAGTCCACAAGTCACAAAGGGGCCATACTTGCCCACCCATGTTCTAGGATACACTGAATAGGTCTTTGGCCAGTTCTTGACATATGCCCTTCAGTGACCATCTGTTTAACATTGCAAGGTTGTCACTGGTAAATTTGAGACTAAAGAAGGCATTTTACTTTTCCATTCCCCCCCAAATCCAATGACACTTAGAAATATAAAAACAAAATGTTTTCTGAAGAGGCTTACATGCTCGCTGCAGTGGTGGGATTCCAAATCTTTTCCTACCGGTTCTATGAAAGCTCACTTCGTGTGCACGCACAATACTCAAGGACCGCCCATGGTGTCAGCGCTGGTGAGCTGAGCTGTTTTTTATCTCAGCTGAAGCGCGACAATCCGCTCTGAGAATCAGCAAAGTTAAAAAAATAAGGAAATATAGGACAGGGAACGATGGGGGTAGGAGGACGGGGCCAACCAGAGGTGGTATTTGCCGGGTCTCTCAACTACTCAAAATTTCCACTACCAATTCACCTGAACCGGTCCGAACTGACTGAATACCACCTCTGGTTCGCTGCCTCCTGGTGGTCATTGTAATTGAGAAGTACCACAATGTATAAAAATAGAGAAATATCCCACCATGATAGGGATGCAAATCCTCATGCTTGGGGATATGACACTATATACATCTGTATCTCTCTTCTCTGAGAGTGAAGGTGGAGTGCATATACCATTGGGGCTATCAGAAAAGCATATGCTGTTCCCTATCCCTTAAGTTCTCAGAAATTGTATATATATATAATAAGGACAAAACCAGTAATGTTGTGTCTCTTGGTGTACCTCTGATTGAGTGGTATGGTATATAAAATACAGTTCTGGTTGATTCTATGTATTTCTTCCTGTAACTCTACTCAGCATCAGGATCTGAATAGTTGCGAATACTCATGCACTGTTGTCTAAAGCAGCAGCGCCCAACCTTTTGGACACCAAGAACTGGTTCCATGGAGGACAGTTTTTATGCATACCAGGGGGCACAGTTTTCCACTCTGCCTGGATCCTGCATGTGAGTGGGTGGGGCTTCATTCATTTCTGTGGCCCAGTTCTTGGTGGGCCATGGATTGGTACCACTCTGCAGCCCGCAGGTTGGGACCCCCTGATCTAAAGTACAATGGTTGAAGAATCCAATTCCTAATAGAGGATTTGACTAGTATAGAAAACATCTGGCTATGTACATCTGAAGAATGCCAATATAAAACAAATCTGGTTACGTACTGCCATCTGATGGTCCATATAATTTATTTTCATTTTCTGCCATTCCCAATTCTCATTCTATGTAACAAAGGAGACAGAAGACACATGCAAGCTTCTTTCAACAAATATTGATTGCATGTTAAATTACATTTCTCAATTTGCCCCAACATTCTATAATACAACACAAACTGCATTTCTCCTCTGAAACATAACTATCAGGTTGTTTGATAAACTAATTTTCAGATTCCTAAACTTTGTGTTTCATCTTATAATGTATCTAATCTCCACCACAAATCATTTCTCAGATAACAATGTACCATTATCTGCATACAAATATAAATGCACATTCATATTCTTAACCAACACCTCTCTAATTTTACAAGCATTCTTATACACATATCCAAAAATTAACATTAAAAAAACCCAGAAGATAAAACATATATATTTGATATTCTCTGATTCATGTTCAACCCTTTGCAAAGCATTGCATTTATTCCCCTGCATTCTTGTCTTCCATCATGTACAGTCTTTTCATGTTCAATAATGCTATATTCATGCAAAACATTCCATAATTCAATATACTTCATATAACAATTCAACTTCATATAACAATACACTTTCTCTGTATCAACAAACACATAATGCACTTTCTTCTTCAAATTCTCCCATTTTTACTCAAGTGTTCAAATACCAGTGGAAGTAAATCACAGACTGGACAGCCTCAGGACTACATTAATAATATATTCACACACAAATACTGCAGTCTTCTCTTCCCTATAAGTACACAGTAGTGAATAAGAAGCATGCAGAGTCCCCGCTCCCCCATGAAACTGTCTTTGTGTTTCAAAACAAGGAGCTCTGGCAAAAACCAAAACCAACACACTCTATTAAGTCTGACAATACTCAACTGAAATCAATACCAAGAAGTTTTGCTCTTTTTTTTTTTTCAAATATGGATGTACTAAAAGAACTGGTGAGCTTTGAAGATGTCACTTCAAAACCATCTGAGTTGCGGTGGGCTAATGCAATAGAAATAGTCTGACAAGTCAAGAAAACTGGCTCTTTTAGTCTCTCCATCAAAATTATCCAAAATGGAATGACATTTACACTATATAGTCATGAATAAACCAAGAATTTTAAGTGCTAAAATGGATCCCAAAACTTGGGTTCTTCATATCCGGCCTCACAGTCACAATTGTCAGCTATTCTTCTTAAGACTTAAGTCCAAGAGAATCCCCTGATTGGGTTTGGTTCGGTCTGAGGCAGTGTCACCCCATCTAGGACTAGAGGTGGATAAATATTGGTGCCAGAAGGTCTAAGTGCCCAAAGTCACTTTGTCTTACTTAGGTATCAAAGGACATTGTGTCTCATCCAGACCCCCATTGCAGCTTCTAGGCACTGAGACAAGACACCTACAGCATCACTCAGGCAGCCTGGGATGAAGATACCAAGCTATGTATCACCAGCATATTGATGATACCTCACCCCAAACCATTGGATCATCCAATGGCATAATGTAGGACTTAAATAAGAGGGGAAAGAGAATCAAGCCCTGAGCACTCGACAAAGAAGGGGCCGTGGGCTGGATGTTTTCCCTTCTATCAACACTGCCTGAAACTGATCCTGGAGAAAGGAGGACATTCTGACCTAGGCTTCCCCAGTAACACAAAGTTGAGTCCTTGGCCCGATAAACTCCTTTTATTTAATTTACAGTGAATTCCTCTCCAGCAAAGTCTTTCCTCTCCCACAGTCTTTCAAAATAGTTCACAATTACCAACCTTTATCAGGCTTGTAGAGTGGCCATGCAGATATCTTTCAGATGCTGCAATATTTGGTAAGAATGCAGGAATGAACTAATTGTCTCTTGCAAACACCCTCCCCTTCCTTTCATCTTTATTCTCTATGGGAAGGGCCATTCACCATCCACCTGTGGCCTTAATCCTAAATTGACCCTTGTTCCTTAGCTGTTCTCTTTGTCTGGCAACTCTGTGCATGCACTCACTGGGAACAAGCTCCTGCTGTTCGTCTGCCTCACAGATGTCTGACTCTGAGGGCAGATGATAACTGTTAGACCTGGCCACATCTCTGCCTCCAATGCAAAATACTTGTCAGAGCCTTCCCCAGACTCCAGGACTGGCCCATGTTCTTCGCCAACCTCCTCACTGTCCGAATCTGCTGCCAGCTCCACTGGCCGCTGGTGGGCCACAACGGAGGATAACTAAAATAACACCATGTTACCCTTCCCTAATAATGAAGCTGGTCTAGAAGCATACTATGATAGATGGTATTCACAGTCACTAAGAGGGCAAGAAAAGCAAGGATGGATGGACTACCCAGATCTTGCTCCTGCCAGAGGCCATCCAAGAACATGATCAATACTGCTAAATCCTATATTCTGGCATGAATCCTGACTGAAATGGGTACAGATTATCAAGAGCCCTTTGAAGCTGCTGCATGACCATTTTCTCTTTAGCCTTCCCTAATTTGGATGCTGTCCAGATTTGTTGGGACCACTTATAGTTCCTGGTGGAATGGGTGCACTGTCAATTCCTTAAAAGGCAGTGGGACCATCATCCTGCTTAAAAAGGAATTGACCACTTCCCAGACCCAATCACACATCCTCTCCTGGGCAGCCTTCACCAGCCAGGAGTGGCATGGATTTAGTACAGAAGTGGCTGAACTAACAGATACAAGAACCCTGTCCACAACTTTAGGTTCAATGTTTTTGAATCAACCCCAAACAAGCAAATCATACTAAACCCCATAATCTCCACTGGCCCTCCATCAAGGCTGGAATTTAACACAGAGTGAATCCAAGTAATTTTATCTGCCAAATACCAGAGTAATCAATCTGCCAGCAAATTCCTTACAATAGCCTTTAAAATACGCCCAGGAATTACTGTGGGTGATGAAGCGCCACAGGAGACGTCTAGAGAGCAGGTGGAGGTCCTCACGCTCCGAATCTGACCGAACACAGGTAAGAGCCTATTTGCGGACTTACCTTGTGGCAATAAGAGCGGCCAAGCATAGATATTGTGCCGCCCTTATTGCGTCCGCGGATAACCGCCCTGCCGCCCTGTTTCGGGTGACCCGCTCCCTTTTATCGCAGGGGACGCGGGAGACACCCTTACAGGGAAGAGCAGAGGAGTTTGGGGAATATCTTCAGGACAAAATTGATCAGATCCGGAGCGGATGGACCTCCGTCAGTGGACCAGACGAGCCGTCAACAGCGAGTCTTGAGAGACCATTCTGGGAGGAGTTTGACTCTGTTGCCCCCGAGGATTTGGACAGGTTGCGTGGACAGCTGCGGCCCACCACATGTTCAATGGACCCGTGCCCCTCCTGGCTGGTACTGGCAGCCTGGGAGGTGACACGAGGCTGGCTTCTGGGCCTGGTGAACGCCTCATTGGGTGAGGGATACTTACCAACCGCCTTGAAAGAGGCGGTGGTGAGACCCTTGCTCAAGAGACCTTCGCTCGACCCAATGGAGCTAGCTAATTACCGTCCAGTCTCCAACCTCCCCTTCTTGGCGAAGGTTGTTGAGAATGTGGTGGCGCAGCAGTTTCCACGACACCTGGACGAATCCGACTATCTAGACCCATGCCAGTCCGGCTTCCGACCCGGGCACAGAACAGAGACAGCCTTGGTCGCGTTGGTCGATGATCTCTGGAGGGCCAGAGATAGGGGTTGTTCCTCTATCCTGGTCCTATTAGACCTCTCGGCGGCTTTTGATACCATCGACCATGGTATCCTATTGCGCCGGTTGGAGGGGATGGGAGTCGGAGGCACCGTTCTGTGGTGGTTCGGCTCCTACCTCTCCGACCGGAAGCAATGTGTGTTGACAGGGGGGCAGAGGTCGTCCCTGAGGCCGCTCACTTGTGGAGTGCCACAGGGGTCGGTCCTCTCGCCTCTCCTGTTCAATGCATATGTGAAGCCGCTGGGTGAGATCATCCGTGGTTTTGGGGTTGAGTACCACCTGTACGCTGATGACACTCAGCTGTACATTTCAACCCCAAACCACCCCAACGAGGCTGTCGAAGTGATGTCCCGGTGTTTGGAAGCCGTCGGGGTCTGGATGGGGGACAACAGACTCAAACTCAACCCCTCCAAGACCGAGTGGCTCTGGGTACCGGCACCTCGGTTCAGCCAGCTGACACCATCGCTGGCCATAGGGGGCGAACAACTGTCCCCTGTGGAGCGGGCGCGCAATTTGGGCGTCCTCCTTGATGCCCGGCTGTCAATGGAGGACCATGTGGCAGCCGTGGCAAGGGGGGCGTTCCACCAGGTTCGCCTGGTGCACCAATTGCGCCCCCTACTGGACCGGAGTGCCCTGCGCACGGTCACTCATGCGCTGGTGACGTCTCGCCTGGACTACTGCAATGCCCTCTACATGGGGCTTCCCTTGGGACGCATCCGGAGATTGCAGCTAGTTCAGAACGCAGCCGCGCGGGTGATCATGGGGAGTACACGTTACTCCCACGTAACACCTCTCCTGCGCGAGCTGCACTGGCTACCTGTGGCCTTTCGGGTGCGTTTCAAGGTATTGATTACCATCTTTAAAGCGCTCCATGGCATAGGACCTAGTTATCTGCAGGATCGCATCCTACCACACACGTCCCTGCGACCTATCCGCTCACACAGGGAGGGACTCCTCCTGGTGCCGTCCGCTAGGCAATGCCAGCAGGCGACACCTAGGAGTAGGTCCTTCTCTGTGATGGGCCCAACCCTCTGGAATGACCTCCCCCCTGATATTCGAACTACCACCGACCTCCGTTCCTTCCGTCAAAAATTAAAGACTCACCTATTTCAATCAGCTGGCCTGGCACTCTCTTAGTTTTACCTCCCGGGGATATATTTTAATTGGGTTTGGGTATTTTAATTGGGGATGTTTTTAGGGTTT
The DNA here is from genome assembly GCF_964273705.1 of Natrix helvetica. Classification (NCBI taxonomy): domain Eukaryota; kingdom Metazoa; phylum Chordata; class Lepidosauria; order Squamata; family Natricidae; genus Natrix; species Natrix helvetica. Next base: position 69,164,564 of record NC_138552.1, read on the forward strand.
TTATAGTATATTTATTTCTTGTACAGCCTTATCTCCTCCATCCAAATGTATTTAATTGCTTTATATTATTGTATTTTTATCTGCATTTGACTGTACACCGCCCCGAGTCCCTTTTTGGGAGAGGGGGCGGTTTAGAAATCCAATAAATAAATAAATAAATAAATACTCTCCCTGCTGGACATTATCTGGGGATGCAATAAGGGCAAATAACTAATTATGTTTCACTGTTCTCACTACGATGTAGGCTCTAATCATGGTTCTAGCTTCAGTTTGTTGAGCTTCACTCTGTTATTCACCAGAGCACTCTGCGCATCTCTAAGCCCTCTTGAGCTTCCTTAGCCTTCCATATACCATGGAGTTTTTCAGAACATGGGCATTGGGAAGTCATTCAGGTACTGTCCAGAGGCTCTCCTACTCCCGGCAGTCTACCAAGGCTTAGACTTGAACCTAATAGATATTCTGTAACAGCCCTGAACTTTCTCTGGAAACCCAACTGTGTCCATCACTGATTTGTTTCAGGCTGATGTAATATTTCCAGCCTCCTTGCATAGGTGATGCAGAGAATTTGTGAGGGGTGATGCAGGGAATTTGTTTTCTCTGTTTTAGGACACTTTGCCACTACTGCACCAGAAGAAACTGGTTGAATGTATGACCACTGCTACGTGTCAGGCTCTGGATGACTTGGGACAGGCCCATAGCTGCCATAGTGCTCATGAACTCAAAAGCTACCTCTAACCCTGCTTTCTGGGAAGGCAAATTGATGTTCCCCAAGGCCATAACTTTGGGGAACTCTAAGCCAACCTGGTCACTGAGTCAAGAAGCTCGGGCAGAAAGGTACTTCTTTAGCACAAAGAGTATACCATCCCAACATCCCCTACTGATCTCTCTTGGGCTCCAATTTAACAAATAGGGTCTTCACATCCAGCAATCAGAGAAGCAGTGGTTTCAGATCCAAAACCAAGAAAGGCCTGTGGTGATTCAGCCAACGTGAGCTTGCTATTGTTTCAGGTCTATAAAATCTTGCTAGATTGAGCAACATCTGTCTATGGAGTCCATGGATTTGCAATTGCTCCATTTGACTCTCCAGCCCAGGAAAAAAACAACATGGCTGCATGGGTAAATGGAGGAAGGGGAGCCACATGTGAGACATATTTTTAACTGTATACATACTACATGAAATTGACAGCAAGTCAGCCAAAATGGCTTCCCCCTATTCTTATTCCTGCTAATCTTTAATATAGGAAAGACATATTTATAGCCTAGATCAGAGGTCAGCAACCTGTGGCTCTGGAGCTGCATGCGGCTCTTTCATCCCTTTGTGGCATCTCCCTGTCATAGGTCAGTAAAAGGAAAAAGATTACCGTGCTAGGAGGAGACTCTATGGTGAGGGAACTGGACTTCCGGTTGACTCCAGAATTGATCAGGGGGCTTCTGGATAGGACCTTTGTGGCTCTTTGAGTGTTTAAGGTTGACAACTCCTGGCCTAGATACCTGTCTGTAGACCTGATGTTACATGCATCTTATAAGTGAGTTGCCTGTAGACATGGATTATGAATGGATGATGATGATGATGATGATGATGATGATGATGATGATAATAATAATAATAATAATAATAATAATAATAATAATAATGATATCTCTAGTCCCCTCTCTCTCTCTCAAGACTGATTGTACAGTATGAGAAGCCCTTATGCATACAATTTATCTTTTTTTCTTGATTTTACTATATTAATGATTTTCCCCTCTATATCTCTTTTATTAAATAAATAGAAAGAGGGAAAAGAATCCTACTACTATCAGATTACAGACACAGAGGCTTGACCCTTTAATGATAAAAGAGCATGCAGCGGGTGTAAAGCCTTAATGGAAAATGACCTCTTTTTAAAGATTTATTTTAAATTGTAACATGGACTTCTGGGTCAGGAAATGCAGAGGAAGTGTTCCTGGCTGATGTTCCTGCCTTAGCATTGGAGATCCCTGCCTAATGGGGTGAGCAATTAACACAGTAGCTCAGTCTCAAAGTACCTGCACATCTGATGGCATCACTTAGAACCCAAGAGCAGAGAATAACTCATTGAGACACCCCATCATCTCAACCCAATTTCATGGCTCCTTTTTTTGCCTCTCTCTGTCTGCCTCTGCCTCTGCCTCTGCCTCTGCATCTGCACCTGTCTCTATCTGTCTGTCTATCTATCTGTCTACCTGTATGTCTTTCTCTATCTCTCTCTCTCTCTCCCTCCCTCTCTCTCTCTCTCTCTCTCTCTCTCTCTCTGTGTGTGTGCATATGTATGTGTGTGTACACACACAGGATTAACAAGAGAGAGAGAGGAGGAAAAAGAAAAGAGAGAGAGATCTTTATTTCTCAAATCCAACATAAACAAGGCCTGTGTTTATCCCAGGGGGTTAATTTGGTTGGACTTTGATCCATCACATTGTGCTGGGTGTTAATATTTTACTCCAAATGCCACATCATCTTTTATCTTTTATTTATAGTCATCTTCATATTCATTTCTCAACCGAGGCTGGCACTGCAGGGGAAGAAAGCATTGATCTTTAATATCCTTTTTTTTTTCTTCCTCCTCTGCCTTTTTGTAGTGCATTCTCTTTGACCCTTAAGAAACAGCAAAGGGAGAATGAGAGAGAAAGGAGTGGGCAGGGAGGGAATCACCGCACAGTTTGGGAATTCTTCAGAGTGAGCTGAAGACCAAAAGCAGCCTTTGTCCTCCCCGCAGGTGGCTTTGCTACAAATAAGAATATATCTATATGTATAGGAAGAGTTGGTGCCTTTGTTTCCAGCAGGGAAGTGGCCTGTGTATCGCACAGCAATTGAACTTTGAATACCAAATGGTAAAGAAATCAATGCGAATGAACACCCGCCTTCAGTTCCTGTTCCTTGCCACAATTTTTGCAAAGTGTAAATGCATTCGCACATAGAGTTCACAGACTGAGATATCAGAGATACAGGCATTTTGGAAAAGCAATTAATTCAGCTTGATTTTCCTTTTGATAGAAGCAACGGCTGCAAATCCAGGTCATGTCATACATTTCTTCGTAGAAGCTTGAGCATCGTAGAAGACATAATGGTGACAAAATACTTGACCTTGCTGTCCTTTTTATACACATTTCCACCACCACAATCCCAGCTTTCTCATGAACATGCAGGCTTAGCTTTAGAGGGCAGAAAGCGGATGATGGAGTTATTCTGTTCTTTTCCTTGAGCTACAGAGCCAATCATATACATACATACATACATACATACATACATACATACATGTGTGTGCGTGTATGTGCGCGCGTGTGTTTTCCAGCATAATTCCAGAACGCCTGGGCTGCTGAAATGAAAAGGAATAAATTATAACTCTAGTGTCAAGTCACAGTACTTTTGACAGCGATAGTGTGCATTTTGGATTCAAATTCTGTTAAGATACAGCCTGTTGTGCCTTAAAATGGCTTCTGCTATGCAACGCAGAGGAGTTGTCATGGTAGTGGCTTCACAGTACTCTGCAAGGGGGCTCCTTCTAATACAGGATTGGGATAAATACATACCAAGGCTACGCTGGGTTATCAACTAGAACGCCATAAATTAAGTAGTTGTTCTCAGATGCAGGAAGGAGCCTACTTCATTCTGGTTTCAGTTTTAAATGTAATGGCGAAAGATTAGCTTGTGTTTTCCTTCAGGAAGTGAAATATTTTGAGATAACCTATATATTTGCCTATGCACCAACTCACATATTTACATATACATGATCTCATTCTTTTATTTTCCTTTTATTTCATTTCTGCCCTTATTTTCCCATTGTATGGATCCCTACTTTCATCAAATCAAGGATGGTCTACTTATGAATTTCCAAATGTTTCTGAAACAAAGCTTCCCAGCAGTCTCACCGCCCCGAGTCCCTTTTGGGAGAGGGGGTGGTCTATAAATATGAATAAAAGTAAAAAGTGAAGTAAAGTCTCAATCAGTCTAGCTAATAGTGAGGAATTGCTATGTTGATGATGCTATCTTCATATCGGAAAATGCAAAGAATCTGTAAGCACTAGTAATAAAAGTGCAAACAATTTCAGAGCCAGAGCTCACTGTAACAGCATTGCCAAAAAGGCATTAAGAGTTGTCAATCTAATCATGCGAAGCTTCTTCTCTGGTAATATTGTATTGCAAACTAGGGCATACAAAACCTTTGCTAGACCAATTCTCGAATACAGATCATCTGCCTGGAATCCATACTGTATAATGGACATTAATACAATTGAGAGTCCAGAAGTATTTCACAAGAAGAGTACTCCATTCCTCTACTCACAACAGAATACCATATGCCACCAGGCTTGAAATTTTTGGCTTAGAGAACCTAGAACTACGCCAACTACGCAGTGGTGGGATTCAAATAATTTAACAATTGGTTCTCTGCCCTAATGATTTCTTCCAACAACCAGTTCACCAAACTGTGCAGAAAGTTAACAATCGGTTCTCCCAAAGTGGTGTGAGCTGGCTGAATCCCACCACTGCACCTATGGTCTGACCTAAGTGTAGTATACAAAATTATCTGCTACAATGTCCTACCTATCAATGACTACTTCAGCTTCAACCACAATAATACAGTACATGAGCAAACAATAGATACAATCTCAAGGTAAACTGCTCCAAACTCGATTGCAGAGAACACTTTAACTTTAACTTTATTTGGACTTTTATACCGCCCCCTCTCCCCAAAGGGACTCGGGGCGGTGTACAGTCGGATAAAACACATAAATAAATAGAAACAAATACAAACATAATTACATACTCAGTACCTAAAAGAGGAGGCAATAAGAAACTGTACATAAAGCAAAGCAGCTAAAAACAATATTTAAATAACCCTAAAAATACCCAATTAAAATACCCAATTAAAATATCTGCCAGGAGGTAGAATAAAACTATGAATGGGCCAGGCCGGCTAAACGGAACAGGTGAGTCTTCAGTTTTTGTCGGAAGGAGCGGAAGTCGGTGGTGGTTCTGATAACACAACTTCAGCAACAGAGTGGTCTGTTTGTTTGTTTGTTTATTTGGATTTATATTTTATGGTCAATGTCTGGAATGCATTACCTCTATTGTTACATCTCCAAATCCCCATATTTTTAATCTAAGACTGTCTACTGTTGACCTCACCCATTCCTAAGAGGTCTGTAAGGGGCGTGCATAAGCGCACCAGTGTGCCTACCATCCTTGTCCTACTGTCTCCATTTATTCATACCCATGTACTGTGTTCATATTTATGTTTATACTTAAACCTGTTATTTTTTTTACATGTTTGACAAACTAACTAACTAACTAAATAAATAAATAAAAAAGTAAGGAGTAAAGTGAAAAAAATTAGGATGAGAATTAAATATAAACACCAAACTAACAACAGCATATAGAAAAAAACTAGCTTTAGAACTGGCAATAAACATATCAAACTAGTGGGTAGCTTCTACCTTTTAGGGTCAACCATCAGCAATAAAGGCACCAGCGGTCAAAAAATAGGCCACACAGCCTAGTACTTGGCAAAACAGCCATGAAAGTCTTCAAAAGATATTCAGACACGGTGATTACAAAGATCAGAACTGTTCAGAATTGACATTTTAAAAACTTTGATGTTGAAGGAGACTCCTGAGTATACCAGGGTCAGCTAAGAAAACAAGCCAATAGGCCATTCAACAAATCAACACAGAATTTTCACTCCAGATGCAAATGATCAGCTCAGGTTGTCCTACTTTGAACACATTGTGTGAGGACTCAGCTGTCTGGGAAAAAGCTGTAATGCTGGGGAAAGTGCAAGGGAAGAGAGGAGGAGGACATCTCCAGCAAGGTGGATGGATTCAGTTACAATGGTGCTGAGCAACTGTTGGGAAACTTGAAAGAACAGCTTTGGGACAGATCACTTTGGAGAAAATCAATCTTTGTGGTTGCAAGGAATTAAAAACAACTTGATAGCACATGATCAATCAATCAGTTTGCATTTTACTTCTGAGGGACAACATTCCTGAAAACCCTCTTTCTGGTTAATGCTAAACAAATGCTATTAACAATAGCCGGTCCTTATTCCTAGGAATTTAAAACTCCCTAATGGCAGCCTTTAAAAGTGTAAGAGTTATACTGAGGAGAGAACAAGGAAAAAGTAAGTGTTTCCGACAGATTAAAGTTGCCTACTGATACCAATCCACATAATTCCATTGCAATATATATATATTACATATATATGCAGTAATATTCAGAAATAGTACAAATCCAAGCATCTGTACTTCTGGAAGATAAGCTAAAAATGATTGCCCATTTTACAAAGGGAGATTGATATTGATTTTTATTAAGCAAACACTGGTTACCAAGTTGAGAATGTAACACAAACAAAAGATTACACACTTAGACTCCAAGACAACAATGAGTAGAGAGCCTAGCACTGGCTTTTAAATCAGCTTTCATCAACCTGGTACAAAGCTGTTTTCTTACAACGTCTGTAAGCTGATACATCTGAGAGCACCCCATTGTTATAATAAGGTACATTTTCTCTTCATCTCTAGTCTATCATTGCAATATACATTTTCTTTGACATAAGCATTTTTAGAAACATAAATATCCACCTAGCATAGCTTTATTCATGGAACAACATTAATCAATCACTACGGCACATAATTTTCTGATCTTCTGTATGATGGGACATTATATGATACATCAGGTTTATATAAAAGAGAGTTAGGAGTTTAAGTGCAGGTAGTCATCAACTTATCAACACAACTGAGCCCAAAATGTCTGTTGCTAAGCAGGACAGTTTGCCACATTTTATAACCTTTCTTGCCAAAGTTGTTTGGTGAATCACTATGGTTGTTACATTAGCAACACGGTTGTTAATGAATCTGGCTTCCCCATTGACTTTACTTGTCAAAAGTTTGCAAAAGGTGACCACATGATCCCGGGACATTGCAACCCATCATAAATACATGCCAGATCCTGAATTTTAGAAGAAGGAGTAGGAGTAGGAGTAGGAGTAGGAGTAGGAGTAGGAGGAGGAGGAGGAGGAGGAGGAGGAGGAGGAGGAGGAGGAGGAGGAGGAGGAGGAGGAGGAGGAGGAGGTGGTGTTTTAAAAGCCAAGTTATCTTTGGAAGGTAAATGTGAAGGCTAATTCCATTCCCACAACTATGGGAATGGAGTCAAAAATAAGCATCCTGAAAAATGGACTAGTTTGTTATAATACAGTAACAAGAAATAAGTAGCATCATTTCTGCTTACTCCAAAGTACAAGACTTCCAGCCCATTATACTACACAGGCAGAAGAAAATGGCAGAAGAATTTAACATTGATCTTACTATAAACTGGGCTTGTGTTTTATACCTGGCAGTCACTGGATTCTTTCTTAACAACCTTCCTAATTCTTGCAATGAGCACACTTTATCTGGCCTTGTGTACTTGATTTACTGCCTGCATGACTTCTGGTCCAATATCTGTCAAGAGAATCCTATCAGTGAAAGAGAAATGATCATATGAACACTGTTTACCTAGAAATGTGCTTGTAGTATCTGAATTAAAATAAGAAACAAGTAAAAAATGGTAACATTATCAGGAAAATGTAGATGACACTCCTGAAAACAAAATGCTGTTTCGATAGGCATGAGGTGGTAGTAGAATTATAATTTCTTCTTTATGGAGTGTGCAAAGAAGGTGCAAAGAAATTAGCAATTCTTCATTTGATTCTAACTAATAGTAAGGTATAATAAAGCCCCAAATTTGATCAACCTATCTACCTCCCCTTAAGCTTGTTCTGAGAGAATCTCACTGCTGACATTGTAATATTTCCTCATTCTATACAGACTGCAGAAGAAAAGCAGATAATTGAACAGACCTGGGGTTACAATAGAAAAATGCTTATGAGAAATCTTCCTTCTTTGTCCTCTTTGGTATCTCATCTTGCAAATGTCATTTGCCCGTGAGTTAAAACTTCCCTTGTGAGAAGATGGATCAAGCATGTAGCACCCCATGGAACAGATGTTTGGATTATAAAGTTCATTAATGCATAGTTGACCATGCCTAACTATGAAGACACCATAACGATGAAATGTGAGTCCCATTTTCACAATGCAAACTGTACTCCAACTATATAAGGGATGGATTTTGTATCGCACATCATGCCTCACATTTCTTTACTTGCCTCCCCCTTCTCCATGCTGTTGCTGACCTCTTCAAAAGGCAAGGGGAAGGAGACAATAATTTGTTAAGAAAATCAGAATTAGACTGTTTCTATGAAGTTATCTCTAAGTGAAGAGGTGGCTTAGAAGTCCCATAAAAAACCCGCATAAGGCAAAGTTACATTTTTTGACCTTCCAGACAGGAAAAAAAAACCACTCACTTTGAATATTCCATTTTATCACTGAAGTCATTCAACAGGAAACTATAAAGCTGGATAACCTGCTCTGAGTTCTCAGTTTCCTCAAAAGTCTTTCATTATCTAGAGAACAACTTTTTGACCCACTTGAAGCCAAGTCTGGGACCATGAAGCAGGCAGAGATGTATGGAGTCGCCCACCCCCCTGAGCTGGGCTTGCAGATAGATCAAGGAGACTGCTGAACCTTCCAGTAGCTGAACATATGACCTTCAATATGATGCCTCCTTAGAAGCATCTCAAAAACAGATCTACTGAACTGCAATTCAGAGACAGGAAGAGCCAAACAACTTTGCTTGATCAGCTGTATCCACGTCAAGCAAAGGTGCAACATTCTACTCTCTAAACTGATCTGAATTCCTAGTTCCAGGTCAACAGTGGCTTCCAGAGGCCAAGAAACAATTGTTTAGCTGACTAGTGAAACAAGACCAATAGCAAGCAACTATTGATAGAGACTATTTCCTTCTCCTCATTCCATGATCTTCTCTATAATCTATTGGTTGCCTATCTTGTACAGATTTGCCCTAGAGATGCAGTGGTTAGAATGTAGTGTTCCAGGCAAACTCTACCCACTGACAAGAATTTGATCCTGGTAGGGTTGAAGGTTGACTCAGTCTTCCATCTTTCCAAGGTTAGTAAAATAAGGACCCAGACTGTTGGGGGCAATATTTGGGGCTGATATTTGTTAACTGCTCAAAGAGTGCTATAAAGCACTGTACAGCAGTATATAAGTCTAAATGCTATTGCTATTGCTTCCCATTCCTCTTTCACCTTTTTACTCTGTGACTTTTTTCATCTGCTTCCTATCTTTCTGTTACTTATAAGTTGGTTTTTCAGTCCCTCGTTATCATACTACTCATGTTGAAATCCCGATTCCCCAAAATTGACTTTCCAAGCTAAGAAAATCTCCCCACCTTTCCTAGATAAAAAAAAGGGAGAATTGATTAGCTTGGAAAGTCAAACACTTACAATCTCCCTCCCTCCCTCCCTCCCTCTCTCTTTCTTTCTGTCTCTCACTTTCTTTTTCTCTTTCATCCAAAGAAAATCAGAGCATATGTTGATAAAGATATAAAAGATAGGTGTGGATTTCTTTCTTCCCTAAAATTCCACTGTAATTATTGTCCCATTGCTATTCCTCAGGGGCTGTTCATTGCTGTTCCCTTAAACTGCTTGAATGGTATTTCTCCCCTAAATACTATTTCCTCAATCACTGTTTCTTCTCCTTTCAGTGTCGTTTCCTATTTTCTGTTACTTTGACATTCAGTATTTAGTGATCTTCCTGTTTGCACTGCTATTCCCTCAATGCTATTTAACGTTTTCAAGGCTATTCCCCATGGAAGGTTATTTCTTCTATGCTACCGTGGATGTTAGGAAGAGTAGGCCTTCCTTTCTTACTGTTTGCACTTTTAGACTAGAAAGCTGCAGTCTAAATTTGTCTGAGCCTCATACTTAACAATGTCAGAAATCCAGCAATCATGTATGTCCTCCATCCAACAAGCCTAGCCTTAAAATCAAATATCGTTCAGCTTTGTTTAGTGTCTTGGGTTTCTTTTCTTTTCTTTTTAAAACTATTTTCACCAGTCAAACATTTTTTTATACTGTGACTTTGTAAATTGTCTATTTTTCTTCATCTCTCATTTGACAAATCTAGACCAATGCCATTTATTTTGTCATTCTAGAAATTGGCTTTAATCCAGGCTCTTCCAATCTATGATCATTGTAGTCCATGGGTCATGTGACATTATATGCTTCTCTGGTTAAATTTGCAAAGCACATTGTTATCACATCTATGTTATCACCAGTGTATAGTCTTGAAAATAAACATTTGTTGGGAAAATATTTCAATTGAAAAATCAATCTTTTTGATGCCAGAAGCAGTAATTTTATATATATGTGTGCATCAGGGATGGGTTCCTGCCAGTTCTAACCTCTTCTATAGAAGAGATTACACAAATCTACAGAACCGTTTAGAACCGGTTCAGCTCCCCCCCCCCTCGCCCGTCCGCACATCATCAAGATGAAGAGTGAGAGGAGGAATTCTGGGAGTTGAAGTCCACAAGTCTTAAAGCTGTCAAGTTTGAACGCCCCTGGTTTTTTTTCTAAAGGGTTAGGGGTGCAAGGGTCTTGTAACTTGACAGCTTTAAGACTTGCGTGCTTCAAATGCCAGAGTTTCAGAGCCAACATTTTGGTTGCTAAGCAAGAGCATTGTTAAGTGAATTTCACCACATTTTACAAGTTGGCCACGCCCACCCAGTCACATGACTGCCAAGCCACTCCCACTCAGTCACATGGCCGGCAAGCCACTCCCACAAAGCAGACCACACCTACAGAAGAGGTTCTAAAAAAAATTGAAACCCACCACTGATGTGAGCTGAATGATACCCTTTGCAATTGTAGCCTGTAATTTTTAATGAGGATGCCCAGTAAGTGATATAATTAGTGTGTCCTCCTTTCTTCCCCCAACTGTCTTTCTGTTTGTCTAATTCTCTAATTCCATTTTACAGATGGGGTGTGAGGTTATCATTTTCAAACCCACTCCAGAATACGTAGTTTTTAAATAATCTTTCACATTTCTTCATGTGGCAGAGAACATGTAAAAATGGAACTCTTGATTTTGATAGATGCTAAAAGGGAAAAAGGTTATTCATCTTGCACTTAAGGAAAATAAAAATTTAATAAACCTAAAACAGTGTTAAATGGAATTCTCGTGGCAGGAGAAGCATGCAGGAATAGGTGTTAAAGAAGGAAGTTCTTAAAAGCATAGGAACAGTTGCTAATTATTCCAAAATGGGAGGGGGTGACTAAGACAGTAGAAAGTGGTACAGTTGTACCAAAGGTTTCGTGAAGATCCAATGATCAAGAAACATACAAATGGAGAACAGAACAAAGGACAAATCACTAAGGAAAAGTGTAATCTGATTTGTGGAGATCACATCAGTCTGAGATAGAGTTAGGAAAAGATGTTAACAAAATATGTTCAAAATAAAGGAAAAGGATCAGTATACCAGCTACTCAGCGAAGGTGCCAAAAGCTTAGAGATAACAAGAGAACTGCTCAGTTCTTAATGTCATACTGTCTCCTCCAATTTCACCCAGCAAGTTGAAGGAAAAGGATTGCAGATTGACCTTGACAGAAAGATAAGCAAGGAATATCCTAGGCCCAGGGTACCTGCGAGACCACCTACTGCCACCAGTAGCCTCCCACTGTCCAGTACGATCCCACAGAGTTGGCCTCCTCAGGATGCCGTCGCCCAGACAGTGTCGGCTGGTGACCCCCAGGAGGAGAGCCTTCTCTGTGGGAGCGCCTTCCCTCAGGAATGAGCTGCCCCCGGAGCTTCGCATAATCCCTGACCTCCGGTCCTTCCGACGCGCCCTAAAAAGTTGGCTTTTCCAGCAAGCCGGCCTGGCCTATTAATTTTATCTAATTTTTTAAATGTTATTGTCATATTAATTGGGTTTTGGTTTTTTTTGGGGGGGGGGATATTTATCTAATTTCCTTTTAACTTTTGTGGTATGTGTTTTTTAATGTTGTACGCCGCCCTGAGTCCTTTGGGAGAAGAGCGGCATATAAATCCAAAAAAAAAAAAAAGAATAGCTTTAAAGTCTCCAAAATCAGAAGAATTGCAGCCTGGGAAAAGGAATGAATGTTTTGATAATCTGGCTGATTGGACAATATTCTATTATTTCTGAGAAATCCTGGAGATTGAGTGAAGTACTAAATAACAGAACAGGTGGACTATTGTCCTTATTTTCAAAAAGGGAAGAAATGAAAATCAAGGCATAACACCCCAATCAGTGCATCCAGAGATAATGAGACATGTTCAGACTATATCAACAATGTTTTTAAGAGAGGTCTAAATAGCAATGACTACAAGAATTGGGCAAGACCATGGCCGACTAGGGAATTTTGTGAGTTGAATTGCACAAGTCTTAAAGTTGCTAAGTTTGGACAGCTCTGTATAGATCATCCTTCCACATATCCACCTAATGCCATTTGTCCTTCCCTTCAAAATTCACCCTGAGCAATAATACCATCTTGTAAAGTAAAACCATTGATATCATGGTTAGCATACCAGACACCTTGCCATCTTTAACTTCAATATCTGATCAGCATTTTTATTCTGTTGCATCTTTGTGCTCCCATTCGGCCTATTTCAGTTTTAAAGACAGATCCTTTTAGGCAGATTTTTCTTGGGCCTCTAACCCACACAGCAGTGGGTACTCTTAAAGGGTTAACAGGCTCGGCTTTTTGGTTGCGATTCATAGAGCATATTGTGTCCAGCCTTAATATTTTACACAGTAAGCCATATCATCTTTTATCTTTTATTTATAGTGATCCTCATATTAATTTCTCAATAGCAGCTGGCACAGAAGGAGGGACAAGGCATCGATCTTCCAATTTTTCTGTTGCTCTTACATATCCTGAGGTCGAAGCTAGCTGGAGAGATTGACGGAGCTCTGGCACCAATCCAGCAGCTGTGTGTTTCTCATGCATGAAAATCAACAACAGGAAGCTGAAATTTGACAATTGGCAGTAATATCAGCCAGCAAGGTAATAAATATAACAGGATACTCTTTAATAATTGAGTGGGGTATCTGGCATTCAGTAATGAAAAATCAGCCATGTGAGCGACAGAGGGGACAGCTTTATGTGACACTGAATGTGTGCATATGCACAGCACACACATTTGTGTCTTCATGTATGCAAATCACAATTGCTAACCTGACCATAATATTTGTCTTTAATTTACAGACCAAGTAGGAATGAAGCAAAATTGGACTGAATCAAGCACGGTATGGTGTGTGCCATGTCTTATTGATTGAATTCTTGAAAGTTATTTGTTCTTGTGGCATCTTTATGCAACACACTGTCACTCTGATTATGGCACAGAGGGCACTGAGGAAAATCCCAAGGGGAGAGATGGGAAACATGTATGGGTAGGTCCCATACACACTCCTGTTTGAATTCAAATAGGAAGCAAAGCACAAATCTTGCAGCTTCAAATGCAGGAGCAGAATTACAAATATAATTGGGGTTATCTTCAAAAGGGTTGGGTGCGGTAAATAGGAAGAAGAATTGGGATGAATGAAAGTTAGAACCTAGTGCAATAGGAATTCAGAAATATTTTTAAAGAGAAAAGGCATTTTGGTTCAGTAGTTAGAGCTTACAAAATCCCAGTCTAGCACAATACCAATGAAGAAGAAAAATAAAAGCTTCCAAAGGAAACCAGCATGGCTGCATAAAGAACTCTCTGACAATAATGCCTTGGTAAGGCCACACTTGGAATACTGCATCCAGTTTTGGTCACTATGATGTAAAAAAGATGTTGAGACTCTAGAAAGAGTGCAGAGAAGAACAATAAAGATGATTAGGGGACTGGAGATTAAAACATATAAAGAACGGTTGCTGGAATTGGGTATGTTTAATGAAAAGAAGGACTAGAGATGACATGATAGCAGTATTCTGATATCTCAGAGTTTGCCACAAAGAAGAGGGAGTCAAGCTATTCTCCAAAGCACATTGTGGCAGGACAAGAAGCAATTGGGTGGAAACTAATCATGGAGAGAAGCAATGTAGAACTAAGAAGAAATTTCCTGACAGTTAGAACAATTAATCAGTGGAACAACCTGCCTCCAGAAGCTGTGAATGTTCCAACACTGGAAGTTTTAAAGAAGAGATTGGACAACCATTTGTCTGAAATGGTATAAGGTTTCCTGCCTGAGCAGGGGGTTGGACTAGAAGACCTCCAAGGTCCCTTCTCACTCTGTTATTCTGTTCTGTTCTGTTCTGATCTATTCTATTCTATTCATCATTATGCAAACACAAGTAGTAGAACAAAGTCAAACTAGAATCTTGGACTTTAAGAGAGCTAATTTCAATACATTTAGAGAGAGCTTGGGAAGAATTCCATGGATGATAATCCTCAAGGGGAAAACAACTAAAGAAGCTTGGGAAATTTTGAAAAATGAGATTACAAAATCCCAGTCTAGCACAATATCAATAAAGAAGAAAAATAACAGCTTCCAAAGGAAACCAGCATGGCTGCCTATAAAACTCTCTGACAAACTGAAAGACAAAAAAGGTAAGTATAAAAAGTGGAAAGAGGGGGACATAACTAAGGCAGAATATCAGCAAATAGCACGAGCCTGTAAAGATGAAGTGAGGAAAGCTAAGGCTCACTATGAAGAAAGGCTTGCCACAAAAGTAAAAAATAACAAAAAAAAAGCTTATTCCAACATGTTAAAAAAGAAAAAAGTTAAGGAAACAATTGGTCCATTGCTGGGAGAAAGTGGCAAGAAGGTGACAAGCAATAGGGAGAAAGCAGAACTATTTAATTCATTTTTTGCATCTGTCTTAACACAAAGGGATAAGATACTCCAACCTATCAAAAACAACACCACACAAATCCGATTAGGAACACGTTGAAATAGGGAAGAAAACGGTAAGTGAGCACCTGTCTACCCTAGATAAGTTTAAATCACCAGGACCGGACGGATTACACCCCAGGGTTCTGAAGAAACTGGCAGATGAGATCTTTCAGAGATCATGGAGCACCAGGGAACTGCCAGAGGACTGGGAAAGAGTTGATGTGGTTCCCATCTTCAAAAAAGGAAAAAAAATAGATCCAGGAAACTTCAGACCTATCAATCTGACCTCAATACCAGGAAAGATGGTGTAAAAGATAATCAAGCAACAAATTACCTAGAAGTAAACAAAGTAAAAGCCAAAAGCCAACATGGGTTTTTAAAAAACAGATCATGCCAGATTAATCTTATTGCATTATTTGACAAAGTGACAAATTAGTGGAACAAAGGAATGCCATCAATATAGTTTACTTGGAGTTCAGTAAGGCATTTGATAAGGTAGACCATAACCTACTACTAGATAAAGTAGAAGAATGTTGCTTAGATAGCCTCATCACCAGATGGATTCGTAAGTGGCTGACCAACCGTACTCAATGTGTAGTCCTCAATGGAACTGCATCTTCATGGAGGGAAGTATGCAGTGGAGTACCCCAAGGCTCTGTTTTACGGCCAGTACTCTTCAACATCTTCATCAATGATTTGGATGAGGGAATAAATGGGGAACTCATCAAATTTGCAGATGACACCAAGCTGGCAGGAATAGCCAACACTCTAGAAGATAGGCTAAAGATACAGAAGGATCTTGACAAACTTGAACATTGGGCACTATCTAATAAAATGAAATTCAATGGTGAAAAGAGTAAGGTTCTACATTTAAGTAAGAAAAACGAAATGCACAGGTACAGTATAAGTGGTACCTTGCTCAATACTAGTAACTGTGAGAGGGATCTTGGAGTCCTAGTGGACAACCATTTAAATATGAGCCAGCAGTGTGCAAGATCACGTGAAGTGTTAATACTACTTTATAATGCCTTGGTAAGGCCACACGAGGAATACTGCATTCAGTTTTGGTAACCATGATATAGAAAAGATGTGGAGACTCTAGAAAGAGTGAAGAGAAGAGTAACAAAGATGATTAGGGGACTGGAGACTAAAACATATGAAGAATGGTTGCAGGAACTGGGTATGTCTAGTTTAATGAAAAGAAGGACTAGGGGACACATGATAGCAGTGTCCCAATATCTCAGGGGTTGCCACAAAGAAGAAGAAATCAAACTATTCTCCAAGGCACCTGAGTGTAGAACAAGAAGCAATGGGTGGAAACTAATCAAGGAGAGAAGCAATTTAGAACTCAGGAGAAATTTCCTGACAGTTAGAACAATTAATCAGTTGGACAGCTTGCCTCCAGAAATTGTGAATGCCCCAACACTGGAAGTCTTTAAGAAGATGTTGGATAGCCATTTGTCTGAAATGCTATAATGTTTCCTGCCTAGGCAGGGGGTTGGCCTAAAAGACCTCCAAGGTCCCTTCCAACTTTGCTATTGTAATTGTATTGTATTGTATTCTATTCTATTCTATTTTTCCATCTTAGGCACAAAGCTACCTGGGTGATTTTAAGCCATTTCTTTTATCTCAAGGTTGGAAGCATGGGCAAATAACTTCTGAAAAATAATGCCAAGAAAACTTTATGGACTTCTCCAATGTAGTGACCAGGAGTCATCTATAGATGTGATGAAGTGAAACGCGGCTTACAAAGGTTTGTGTAGTTCTGTCCAACTTTTCACAATCCCATGGACCAACATCAGGGTCTTTTCCAAAGAGTTCTCACTTGTCAAAGAGAAGAATTTGAGTTTCAGCTTCAGTATCTGTTTTTCCAAAGAACAGTGAGGGTTGATTTCCTTACCAAAGTTTGTTCCTTTTAATCAATGTCTTGGTCGAAAAAGGTGCTACTGATTTTTGATTTCTTTGCCACCTAGACTAATATTGTTCTCCTTCTACAAAACCAAAAGTGTGTTTACAGTATATATGACTGATTGATAGAACCTTGGAGAATAATTAGGGATCCAACAGCTTTGTAAAATTACTGCAATTTGATATGTCCTTAACATAATACTCTACTATTCTTGCTACTTCGCCTTCATTCTTATAAGGGCTTACACATTTGCTTCATTAAACATTATTTTCATATACAGAGTCAGATATTTACTTGTTAAAATATTTTTACCTTATTTTTTATTTTTTCTACATGATGGAAATTAATAAGGTAGGATAGGGTAGGATAGGATGACATGGCATGGCATGGCATGAGGATAGTGGGACGGGGTGGGGTGGGGTGGGGTAAGGTAGTGTAAGGTAGAGTGGGATGGGATTGGATAGGGTGGGGTGGAATGGGATGGGCAGGATGGGTTGGGTTGAGTTGGATTGGGGTAGGGTAGGGTAGGGTAGGGTGGGATGTGGTGAGGTGGGGTGGTGTAGGGTAGGGTGGGGTGGGTTGGGATAGGATGGATGGAGGGATGGTGTGGTGTGGTGTGGTGTGGTGTGTGTGGTGTAGGATATGGTAGGGTGGGGTTGGGTTGAGTTGGGTGGGATGGGATTGGGTGTAGTGGTGTGGGGTGGTAGGGTGGGATGGGGTAGGATAGGGTAGGATAGGGTAGGTTTGTTTGGGGGCATGGAACAGAATAGAACAGAACAGAATAGAATACATTATTTGGTCAAGTGTGATTAGACATATGCTACATAAACAATGATGAAATGAAAAGATCTTTTATCATAGAAATGGCAATGATAAAGGTAAAGGTTCCCCTCATACATATGTGCTAGTCATTCTTGACTCTAGGCAGCAGTGCTCATCTCCGTTACAAAGCCGAAGAGCCAATGCTGTCTGAAGATGTCTCTGTGGTCATGTGGCAGGCATGATTAAACACCAAAGGTGCATGGAACGCTGTTACCTTTCCACCAAAGGTGGTTCCTATTTTTCTACTTGCATTTTTTACGTGCTTTCAAACTGCTAGTTTGGCAGAAGCTAGGACAAGTCATGGGAGCTCACTCCATTACGCGATGCTAGCAATTCGAACCACTGAACTACTTACCTTTCTGATAGACAAGCTCAGCATCTTAGCCACTGAGCCATCATGTCCCTTGAGAGAGATGGTAGATAATGCTTTTTTGTATATAGATTATTGACTCCTACAGAATAAAGCAATAATAAATAAAATAGAAATAATGAATTTAAGCTAAACATATATGTTTATTTTTTGCAGATAAACCAATATAAAAAAAGAAATTAATAAAATTAAATATGTGTGCAGTCAATGGGACCAAACTGTCAAGCAAATCTACAAGACTGAAAATGCTCATTTTGTAGATAGGATATTCCACTTATGAATACCAGGCATGCATAACCATTTCTGAATTGTATTCAACCTCTTAAATGAGTTGGAATCTCTCTCTCTTCTATATTTATGTGTATAGAGTAGTCCTCAATTAATGACTGGTGGCTTTGCGACAATTTGAAGATATGATGGAGCTCTCCTTGTATTCCTGGATGATTGCATTTTGGAAGTTTGGCAACCGACTCACCTTTATAGCCAGTTATAGCATTCTGTAATCTCATGACCACAATTTTTTTTACAGGTTTTGATCTTTGGGGCTTATTCTGGCAAGAAAATAATAATAATCCCCTAGAAATGAATGGAACCTTTTTATGACTGTGACATTGACTTCATGAGCACTGCAAGAAAGTCATGATAGGTCAGTCATTAAAATTCCTTGACTTATGACCATCAAGACTTATGATGGAAATTTTCGATTCTATTTTGGTCGTAAGTAAAAAAAAAACCTGCCCGTAATCTTGAGAAACGAGTGGCCTTCATTTTAAATTATTTTTAAAAACTTTCATTTGAAATAGTGGATAGAAGATAGGAATGTAAATAATACCAGGTCCAATGTTGAAACTCATAAGAATTCATTGTATTCCTGGGTTCATTAAACAGTGTACTAGGAAACATGATAATGACATTACAAAATGCATGTTTACTTTTCCTTGGCTCACACAAGGATTGGACCATGAATGCAACAGAAGCAAACAAATGCAAGGCAGATCATTCATTACAAGTTTCATTGTAGACCTGCCAAGTGACAGAGAAGTAGATTGCTATTTTGTATGACATTTCTGGTATAGCATACAGTTCTAGCAAACATTACTGTTGGGAAATCGACAATGTTTAATAGTGAAATCTATTTGTGGGTTTATTGAAATGCATGGAATGTGCCTTTCCTACTGAATGCCTGCATGCCCATTCTTATATAGACTTGTAAAACGACATTCAGGTGCCGAATTATAAATGCAGGCAGTATAAGACACAGGAAGTATTTTCCTGAAGCCAGCTTGTATTGGTTGTAAGGGCCAAATATTAAATTTTCTGGCATTTCATGAGCTAGTGGAGAGCAAAGGAAAGTGACATCTAGAGCGTCAATCAGCTGCTTGGTAGGTAGTAAGGCAACAAGGCAATGGGAATAGATCTGACAGAGCCAGATGCTATAAATTTACCAACATACCGTGGGATTGATTAGATTAGATTAGGCTTCACAGATTGATAAACCTAATCTAAAATAATCTAATCTAATATTTTAAATGTAGTTTTTCTCAAATTTTAAAATGTGTGGCCTTTGACACACATTTGGCATGCTGTCTGGGGAATTCTAAGAGTTGAAGTCCACAGACCTTAAAGCGGTCAAGTTTAAGAAGCACCATGGTGGACCATCAACAGAGCCCTTTCTGAAGCCTATAAACTTAAGAAAATTATGCTTAGGACCTTTCCTAGACATTATTTTAGACTTGTAGAATCTTAGAATTGTAAGAATCTTAGCATTATGTTCAATGATATTCAGTCCCAGGCAATGTTTTAATCTTGTAGCGACTGAGTTCAAAGTATATTTGCATAGGATTGTGCTGTTAATTTTTTTTTTTTTGGAGGATCGTTAAAATGTTCTCCAGATCATCTACTTTATACATTTTTATAAATCCAGGCACAAAACATAGATGTGGAAATGGTGGTTCAGGACCTTATCTAATTTGGGTCATAAAATTAAATTTTAGATTTGATAGCAGGCAATAAATTGAGGGTAACAGGGAAAGCAAAACTGAAATACAGAGGCTCTTATATATTGCTTTTCAAGTGCCTCTTTGACAGTAATTATGAATTGCCTTAGAGCTCACCAACATGATCAGTTCATGATAATATAGTACTTTAGCCTGTAGATTGGGAATCCCATCTCCTAAATCTTCCCACAGAGAAAAATTCGGGTATATATCAAGTCAGAGAAAAGGCTGCCACTCGAGCTGTTTCCATGGTCTGTACAATTCATATCTTGTGAAATTTTCCTGCAGGAGGAAAAAAGATGAAGGCAGACATGTAGTCTCCATAAACTGTAGTCTGAAATTACACTCTCTAGCAAGATCAGTGGCACATTTCCTCAATTGTAGATGATTATCATTATTACTTTTTATGAGCATAGAATCTTGTCTCATTTGCAACCTTTGAAGGGCAAAACCTACATATGAAAGGGTGGCTTTCCCAGAGTTTAGCTGTCTTTTTCTCTCTTGCTCGCTCCAAAGCTGACACACAACAGGGAATATATAGAGTCTCTGATTTGCAGGGCAATTAACTTCACAGGAAAGCCTATATACACTTTTCACATGAAAATCACACCTTCTCAGGGTTTACATGTCACGGTACCTGTTACAAATCATGCTACAAGATTTTCTCTTTCTCTTCTTTCTCTCTCTCTCTTTCTCCCTTCATTTCTCTTTCTTTCTCTCTTTCTCCTTTCATTTCTTTCTTTCTCCTTCTTTCTTTCTTTCTTTCTTTCTTTCTTCTTTCTTTCTTTCTATTTTTTTAGTCTAAAAGCAGCCTGTTGGACTATAAAATGCCTTTCCATGCTACATGATATGGGTGGCAAATTAAAGCATGCAATTTATGATCTGTATCCATCTACATTCATTCCTGCTCCAACATCAATTTTGCCACTAAATGTATTTTTCCATCCTCTTTTTCTCCTTTCCTTTTATCTCAGATGAATGTTATCATGTGCCTTGCTGTCTTACCCTATTGCGTTTCTCATTCTACTTCAAAGCACCACTTTCTGTCATAACACTAAGAAAAGGCCTAATAAGTCCTAATCTCATGCCATTCAACTATGTTATCATTCCTGCCAATGCTTGCCAACTCTTAAGGCACTTTGTTGACATTTTCATATGACTCCATCCATCACAAGTCGGCATTTTTGCTGTGCTGTTGCTACTTAACAGAGTTATCCAGCTTCTCTTACTGGGTCCATTATTTGCACATCAGTCTCCTGTAAATGAGAAGCTCAGGCAATTCCTACTGCAGGGAAGAGAAGCACTATTGGATTATATGCATATTCATCTACCCTGAGTAGCAGAAGCACCCAGGGAAAAGGCATCAAAAAGGTCAAGGAGCAGGCATCACTTTGATTGCATAGTCATTGTCACCAACATATCTTCTGTGACCCCTCCCCCCATTTCTGCTGAGTTGTGAAGCTGATAGACCATTTTAGACCTTGAACTTAATAGCCTCATGTCCCACTATTGAATGGCCCACCCTTATTTGTGTGCTTCAATCATTGTGATGCGCTGTTTATTAATTTCTTCCATTTTGCCTCCTTTGCAATTCTAAGCTTTACAACTGTGACTGTATGAAGAGCACGGAAACCTGGACTAGGCAAGAAGCAGAAGTATTTTAAACACGTCTAGATTTATATTTTAAATCATTAAATCATTTATCATTAGCAGAATGGTAGATATAAAGCAGAATTTGTTGCTTCTGCTCTGATGCTGAGCACATTTATTTGGGAATCAATGTCAAGGGAACTGGTTTCATGTAAGATAATAAAATAAACATTGCATTTTTGTGGGAAAACTATCTTAATGTACATGGTTTATAGTTTATAAAGAGGAGGAAGAGGAGGTGGAGGAGGAGGAACAGAAATGGTATAAAGTAGAAAGTAGGACATATGACAGAGATCCATCCATCTTTTTCAGCACCACTGTCAGCCCCAAGACAAGTATCACAGATAGACATCAGCTCATATAAGTATCCCATCTTTTAAAGGGCTTGGTTCTTAGACAACTAAAGAATCTACCATTTAGAAATGAGTTTGGTATGTATGTGTGTTAGAAATGTGTGTGTATCTTAGTGTGTGAATCTGTTTGGAAAGCCACTGAGTCCAAAATTAGGCTATGTCTAATAATAGCTGAAAGGAAAGGAATGCCAACTAAATACGAAGGGTAATTTATGGGATGTGAGCATGTTCTTCACTAAAGTGAAGGAGATGATCATGAGTCTCCTTCTAAAGAAATAAAGTAATCTAGTTATTGTTATCCCTGTCATGGCAAGTTGCTTGAAAAGGTGATAAGTGAGCAGCAAAATATTATCTAAACCAGAGAAGACAAGTTGATGCTGTCCAAATTTTCTGCCCACAGTTTTCTAACTATGCTGGCTTATGATATTAGAAGTTGAAGTCCAGGATAGATACAGTATCTCCCTATCTGTAATCTGTTCTGCTTCAGTCCAGCTTCAGGTCTAGATTTGTATGGTAGTTGCCTTAATAAGTTAGATAGAAGATCTGTATGTCAAGAGAAAAATGATAGAGAAAGCACAACTTTGATTTCTCTTCTAGATGTGGTATAGATACAGTTAGTTGGTTGGGACAGGAATTTCTATTAAGTTTTGGTACTACTACAAGTTTCTTTTACATGCAACTATATCCTAAAGTCTGAGTCTGAACATTATATCATCTACATTGGGTGGCCCTCAATGTCCCTCAAAATTCTCAAACTGTCAAAATTCAGCAGCAGGAGATCAATTTTATGCAGCATCCATTTTGGCTTTTGAGATTGTGGGGGATGAAAATAAATATGTGAGGGAATCTGTGTTAGATTTAATGCACCTGGGAACTCCCAGATTACGGAACACCATCAAAGCAGGGCCAGATATTTTATGATTACTTTCTCTGGTGATACCATTACTTCATTGCTAATTGTTTAATGGGCCTTAGAGCCCAAATTATTTTTTTAAATTGTAATTCCCTTCAACCAGTTCCCTTCAAATTTGTTTTGATCTACATGCTGTTCTTTTGCAGGATTCCAGTGGTTCCAGTTCTCCTTTTTATTAGATACAAAATATTTTCCTTAAATAGTTTTATGTGACAAGAGGATTCTAAAATGTCTTTTGATGTCTTCTGTTCTTTATCTATAGTCTTCATTATTTTTCTTAATAATATTCTCTTACTTTACAAAACATTGTTCACATAATTATCAGTTTTGGAATAGACAACAGCATGTAGCACTGTCAGTTGCCGAGTGCAGCACTACACAAACCTTTGTCTGAGGTTGTTTCTTTCAGTAGAAAGGGAAAACAAAAGACAACACTGATTGAAATGTCTACACCCTTCTCTCTGTCCTTGAATTTTAAATCTTCCTTCTTTCCTTAGATCATAGATTTTTAATTAACAGCTACATAAGGAAAACAATAAGATAAAGAAGTCCACCATTGTAACACTTCTACCTGATGTATTTCTGAGATGTTCCACATGATGTAAAACTTTGTATGTATGATAGATTTAAACAAGCCTGCTCTTTATCCACAACCTTATGTTTTAAGATACCAGTCGAGGATGTTTGAGAAATACAATAATTCTTTGTGGCTAACCTTGAAGACATTTTCTTCTAAACACTGAAGAGGAGTTTGGCAAAGAGTCACTTAAACTAAGAAAAGAACATAATGAGCTCTTAACCCTTTTGAATTGCGGTACTGAGATGTGGAATTAGGCAATAAAGCAACTACTTAAATGTGATTTGTTTCCTTTTTGTAACGTTGCTCTACAAAATGCCTAACAAGCTAAGTCATGTGTTTATACATTCTTTTCTTCCTCCTGTACTTCTGCTGTGAGTCTGCTATCCCAGGTAAAATATGCATGAAACGGCAACACGAAACATATAACACTGCTTTACAAATGAATAAACTAATAGATAAATAAGGAAATCTTGGCTTGGTTTGTGTTACCTAACACACAGCTCTGCTCATTGTTTTTATATGTCCCCCACCAATTAAAAATTACCCTAGCCAGTGAAAGATTTTCTTTGCTTGTAACAGTGCAAGTATATGAAAAGATTTCCAACCAACTGTATTCCGTGAAGCAAATGCCACTTTAAAATTAAAAAAAGTTAATTTTAAGTGAACAAAGGTTCTTCTGTTGCCTCCAGCCTTCTTTCATAAGTGATTAATGTATTTTATGCTGATTAGGCTTGTCTTTCTTCAGTCTAGATTTGAGAAAGCAGAAAACCTTTTCATATTAACCTAATCCAGCCCCCTCTTGTTGTGTGTTCCTAATTTCTTCAGTTTCATGTGATGATCATAAGAATTAGACAAATAAACATGTCATAAGGAAGTCTTTGCTGAAGAATCTTGACCTACAAGAGTGTTGCATTATGGGAGAACGATAAATTCAGTCCTAAAATATTTCAGTAATGCCTTTCTTCTGAATATACAACCTTAAATCATCTACAGTCAATATTAAAATAAAAAGTCTTGATTTTTTTTTTTAAAAAAGGCCAGATATATGGTCTCCAAATCCAATGAAAATGTTCCATTTTAGCTGTATCATGAAAGAGTCAGAGCTAACCTAAGCTGTAGTGCAGGGATGTCCAACTGGGCAAATTTGTGGATTTCAACTCCCAGAATTCCCCAGCCAGCATGGCTAGCTGGGGGATTCTGGAAGTTGAAGTCTACAGGTCTTAAAGTTACCAAAGTTGGACACCCCTGCTCCAGTGGATGGTCATTTCAGGGGACTGAAGTTCCTCGGAGCTTCACCCCTTTGACTCAATACTTTCACGGGACCACCAGCAATTTTTCCCATCAAGATTAAATGAATCAGCTATTTCTAGGGGTCAACAGCGTCCTGAAGATAACCATGGGACCATATGAAGAAGGGTTCTATAGGTTAAAACCAGCAATTTAAATTGCACTGGGAGGTCTATAGGAAATCAGTGCAGGGCCTTTAACACAGGTGAAATGAAATCTCATTGCTAAGGACCTGATTGTACCTGGTTTAGTGCATTTGGGGATAAATAAGTCTTCCAAGGTCTTTTTTAAAAAAACCACAGCTCCAGACAGAGTGCATTGCGGTAATCTTAAGAGTGTTCTGAATACAAATTCCACAGTATGTAAAGTAAAGACTTTAAAGTTTTTATTGCCTTAGATATAGTGCAGAGATGATATTCATCAGATTCTGACAAGTTCTGGAGAACCAGTAGCGGAAATTTTGAGTAGTTCAGAGAACCAGTAAATGTCCCCATCTATTCTCTGCCTCCGGAGTCCCAGTTGATGGGGAGGAAATGGGGATTTTGTAGTAACCCTCCCCTGGAGTGGGGAGGGAATGGAGATTTTACAGTATCCTTCCCCTGCCACGCCCACCAAGCCATGCCATACCCACCAAGCCACGCGCACAGAACTGGTAGTAAAAATGTTTGAATTCCACCACTGATACAATGCTCTCACAATGCTCCATTTCTTCTTCTTCTCCACTGTTCTTCCTGTCGTTACAATGGCATAAGGCCTGGTTTGTGGAGGGACCATACAGTATATCTCTCAATATTTATCTTCTCAGCTGATTTGATGTGGCAGAGTTGGCACTAGCTAGGTTCTTTAGAATAAGTAATGTCACTTGTCGGGAACCCAGAAACATACTTCTCTATCACAGTATATCTGTGAATAAGTTCCCCAGAAGATCCAGATGACCCTATGAAGGACTGATCCTATGCATGCATTTTCTTTTCTTTTTTTCCTCCTTTTTTTTCTTTCTTCCGGATAAATCATTATAAGGGTGAACTTATTGCAGACTAACCTCATTAATTAAATATTTGCACCATTGGCTTTGACTTGCTGCACTATCTTTCCAAATATAAATGCTTTCACGGTAAATAAATATTTGTTCAGCACTTCCCAGTTCCATAAAGGCTGGTAACTGTTGTTGCATTTGTTTCTTTTCATGACTTTCCGATATTGAACTCTCAGACCATTTTAAAAATGATCCATCATAAAAGCAATTGTGAGCCATCACAAGTGTTGCCCCATACAAACCACTGTTATCTGCAAAACTTGTAATTTTCTGAAGATAGCTTGATCAAATTTCAAAGTGGATAAAATTGACAGGGATGAATAGTTATCACCCATCTTAGAAATTGAGCAAGTAAACTTTCTCCAGCTGATAAACTTGGAGTCTCTTCTACTTTATTCTAAATCATACCCGAAAGTTCATTCTGATATACACCAAACACAAAGAATAACACAATAGAAATATCAAAAAATTTTCAGGCAATTAAACTTTATGCCAAGCTAATTCAATTTTGTTGCTATATTATTAAGTCCTCTAGGAAGAAAAGTCCTTCACCTAAAAGTAAACCCCTTCCTTCAAATAAATCATGATTTCTTTCTAACATGGTCTCCTTTTCTTCTTTTTTGATATATGAAATATCCAGCAAAAAATGTCCAAAGTCATAAATCTATAGTGATAAAATTAATCCTATTGCTGAAGAGAAATAAATATTTTATTGCAGTTTTATGAGTTTTTGTTCCCCTTTCACTTGCATGTAGGTGCTGTTTAATGGTACAAAGACATTGTGTTGCTGAAAAATATGCTAAAAACAATCTGCAATATTAGAATTCAAAGCTACACACCTGTTTTTCAGTTGCTGAGAAAAACAGAGATATCTCATACAAAACCCAAAAGATATTATCCATAGCATCAATGGAACTATTTTGTATTTCCAGTTTTGATAGAATTGATTTGTCCCCATTTACACAAAAAAAAAAATATGAAATTGTTGATGATTCTATGAAAGGATGATCTTCTTAGATGGGTATCCTTGTGATAGTAATAGCACTTAGACTTATAGTGCTTCATAGTGCTTTACAGCCCTCTCTAATCTGTTTACAGAGTCATCATATTGCCCCCAACAATCTGGGTCCTCATTGTATTGATCTCGGAAAGATGGAAGGCTGAGTCAACCTTGAGCCACTCAGAATCGAACTCCTAGAGTGAGCTAGCCTGCAGTACTGCATTCTAACAACTGTGACATCATGACTCTTTTAATATAATGTATTCATATACATATGAGTGTATAGTGTATAGACCTGCATTAAAGTTGTATTATTGAGATTAGACTGGTTGATTATGCCGATATTATATGTAGACTTAATATTTATGGGGAGATGTCACTGAACCTGTTCTGAAGCATAGGCAGGGCAGTTTTCATCTTACCTGTAATAAGGTAGAAAAAAGAGTAGTACTTGGATACATCAAAAATCACTTTTATGAGACTTGATTGAATCGACATAGATTGGCTGATTTTGGACTATCAAGTTAATACTAACTCTTAGCAGCAGTGACGTGCAGTCAGGTGAGGCAAGTGGGGCACAGCCTTACCGCTCTCATCATGAAAAGAAAAAAAATGTAAAAGGAAAAAGCTGAGCTAGTTGCTGACTCACTGTGGATGACTCTGCTTAACTGTTAAAAAAAAAGCCTCTAAAAAGCGCCCTCTACTATGAGGCAGGAGAACTGCATGCCTCCTCTAGTCTGACTTTAGGTGTTTTATGATCACTCCAGAGTTAAGCAAAGGTTAAAAGCCTAAAAATTCCTGACATAGGTGAGGCATGCATTTCTCCTGCCTCATAGTAGAGGGCGCTTTTTAGAGGCTTTTTTTAAACAGTGAAACAGAGTCATCCGCGGAAGCCAGGCAAAGAGCCATGCTGTAGCACATACACTTTCCCCCAGCTTCTTTCTTTTGGAAGGCTCGGATCAGCTCCCCTCTGGCTTCTCTGCCTCTCCTCTCACCCCAGCCTCCCAGCAGGAGGTGAGTGGGTAGGCTTCATTGCGTTCCAGGCATTTCCCACCCAGACAGCAGGCTGCATTTGGAATGGTGGAGTTGTTTGGGGAAGACAGCAAGGGAATGGGGGTATGGCAGAGGAGCTGCTTTCAAGCCACTGGAAAAGATATCCAGTCCAACTTGTGTGTGTGTGTGTGTGTGTGTGTGTGTGTGTTTGAGAGTGAGTGAGAGAGAAAAGGGGGTAGGAGAGATAGTCCAATCCAACGTGTGTGTGTGTGTGTGTGTGTGTGTGTTTGAGACAGGGGGACGAAGGGAGAGAGGGAGGAAGGAGGGGAAGGGAGAAGAAAAAGAAAATGAAAAAAAGGAACCTTTTTTCGCAAAGGAGAAAAACAAATGCTTTCGCTTTAAATCAGAACTGAGCATGCCTGGCTGTGGAATTCTGGGAGTTGAAGTCCACAAGTCTAAAAATATTTGAAACCCACCACTGTGTCAGTGCCTCACCAGCCATAAACCTCACCATACGTCACTGCTTAGCAGCCACATAAATAGACTTTCCCCATGAAAATCTGTCCCCAATCTGACCTTTCAGCTCTTCCAATATTGTACCTGTCAGCCCTGGAGGCCATTTTTTCTTTGGATCTTCAGGGCTGCCACACTTAGTGCTGTGGGAAACCAGGATGGGGGATTGCATGGAGTGGTAGAGATATATAGCCATAACAACATTCTTTTCTTTTTTTATTATTATATATATATATATATATTTTCAAAACAGACACAACACAAAGAATCCTCCTTTACATACTGTAGAAAGTTTATCTGTTGGTTACAAAAAGACTTTCGTGCATCTCTTCCACAGTCATCAACCATAATTCATATTAACTCAAGTATTTTAACTCAGATATATTTATATATATTACCATCATCATACCTCTATTTTCATTTGACTATAATTGTTTAAACGTCCTTCATCATAAAATATATCAAGATTTAAAACATAACCACATACTGGCATTTCATTTGCTATTTCTAATATCCTCCAATAACACTGAATCCTTATGGCCTATTCTGGCTAAACATCCATAATATTTAGTAACAAAAATTTCTAATCCTACTTTCCAAGTCACTGTTTAAAATTTACATCTACTTTCCTTATGTTGTATCCATGCATATATATACATTGTTATCATTATCCCTCCTTTATTTGACTGTGTCTTTTATCATAACATTTTCCCCCTAATAAACAAGACTTAACTAAATTTAACTTAGTTCTTTTTTATTAATCTTTATATATAATCCAAAAGGATTTCTAATCTTCCTTTCATGGGCGCCATTCAATATTCATATCCAATTATTACTTATCATAACACTATACATTGTATACATTATTATCATTATCAATTATTTATTTGACTATATCTATTGTCACTAAATTTCACTAAGTTTATCTAGTTTTAAATTATACACTTCCATCTATCAATCTGTATCTTTCCAGTAGCAAAATGGTCTTCTGCCATTTGTGGTATCAGTCCTCTAATTATCTCCTTAATCAAATTTGTATGGACTCCTCTTAGCAACCCATTGCTTATTAAGTCTCTCATGTAATTTTGATGCCCTTATTCTGTTTCCTTAATCAGCTTATCTTTGATTGTTGGTAGTGTTATCAATGATGTTGCTAATAAAATTTCTCTCTTTAAATCCATAAATTCTTTTGTTTTTTCTTCTTCTGTATCTTGCCATCTGAGGTAGAGTTCCCCTCCATTTAATTCCTCTTTCTGTATTCCACTCTTTCCATTTCCAGAGACAAACCAATCACCATAGATATCAGCAAATTTAATATCTTTGTAGTCATTTTTCTCTTCGGTTTTTAGGACTCTAACCTCCACTTTTTCCACTTGATAAACATCTCCAACTTCTTCATCATATTTTACTGTTAGATGCTCTAGATTTTCCAACTTCTTCTCCATCCTCTCAAATGTGTTTGATAATTTCTGAATTTCTAACAATATCTTTTGCAAACTTAAAGTTTATTTCTGCTGTTGAGTTTCTGCCATTATCTCAATCTGACAAACTCTGCTGCTCTGGCTTGGAAGGTTTTTACAAGATTAAGCATAAATTCACAATAAGGTCTTATTTTCACTTTTCTCTGGTTAAAGATATACTTCAAAAGAACATCTGTATGCTTTTCTTCATCACTCTCTATAGACAAAACAATGAGACCTTGAAGTGCCAAGCCAGAATAATCAGTGAGGAAAGTAAAAGTGTTTTGTTTCCAATACACAAACTTCCAGCCTCCGAGTAGCAGTGTTGTCTTTCCCTCTGTTGTTACAATTTTCTTTGTTGCTTTTTGTATCTTTTTTATTCCAAGTTTTAAAAAAAGTCAAATTCTTGAATGAAATAGAGAAGAAAAAGGAAAAAACACACACAGTAATGAAGAAGGAGAATTTTAGTCCATAGGTTGCAAAAAATAATAATGAAAAAAGAAGAAGAAAACTTAATCCCTTCAGTTGGGAGTCTTTAAGAAGATGTTGGATAGCTATTTGTCTGAAACGGTATAGGGTTTCCTGCCTAGGCAGGGGGTTGGACTAGAAGACCTCCAAGGTCCCTTCCAACTCTGCTATTGTATTGTATAGTTTAAAAAGCTTGCATAAATTCCATCCATGAAGATAACATTTAAAAAGTAAGATAGCCCACTGTCCAAAACCATTCAAAGCTTAATTCCGCCGCTTATTTCTTCTGTTCTCAAATTTAAATTAACTTTAAGTTTTTTATAGGCAGTCTCTTTTAAAATGGTAAAAATTCCTCACCAGCTGGAAACACTTTCTCTTTCCGTATCCCTCTGTTTTGGAGCCACCCCAACTTCATCAGCCTGATGGCTGGATTTTTTGTTGCCGGCTTGAACAACTTCTCTTGGATCGATCAGTTGTGATGTTCCTGAGTTCAGCAAGACATATTCTTCCACCATCTCTGCGGGATGGTTTAGGTCCGATTGGACCACCCAATGTCAAAAGTATTGGCTGCAGTCTCGGAGCATTGAGATCGCACTTCCATATTGTCGTGACGTTGGCTCCTCCCCTCAACAACATTATTTTCTCTGGGAGTCAAGGACGATTCAACCTGCACCTGGAGTGGCATGAATGGGAGGCATTTCTAGTTGGGATGGCGGAGTGATTGGACCATATGATGTACATGTGGGTGCAGGGGAAGGGACTTTGACTTTCTTTTGGGTAGAAAATCTGAAAGCTTCTGAGTTTTCCCAGATGTGCCAATATGACATCTTTAATAAAATGGAACTTCGAGGAACCTCTAGCCTCAGAGTCTTCCCTCATTGGGGGTGTTACTTGGAACCCTGACAGTACCATCACCACTATATTTAAGTCCAGCCACCGAGCTACTAAACAAATTCTCTTTTCTTCCACTTTTCCCAGTGCCAAAGAGAAAATATTGGTATGATTGTGATTTTGGACTAAGTGCTTGATGGTCTATTTTTCTACTGAAAAGACTAACACCCCACCTCCCGTTGAAGCAGATTAGAACAATCTCCACATCTCAATCCAAATTCAATCTCTTCAGTACATTTACAGGGACCACAACTTATGTTAATGAAGTACACCACAATATCATACAATATTCATTGAGTCAGACTTTGAACAGAATCTGCTTATAGCCGAAAATCATATAAAGATTTAAACATAGTTTGCTTATGTTAATAATCACAACTCTATTGAAGAAACATAAATAAGTTATGCTTTAAAGTCAATTTCAATCACTTTTATTGTTTATTTTCTAGAAAAATTGTTTGAGCATCTAAATCAAGGGAGTTCAACCTTGGCAATTTTAAGACCTGTGGGCTTCAATTCTCAGAATTCCTCAGCCAGAGATGCTGAAGTTGAAGTCCACAAGTCTGCAAATCTTAAAGTTGCCAAGTCTTCTACTTAATCTAATAGAAGTCCATTTTCTTTAAATCATTTCAACTCACCCATAAGCTATAGCCAATTATTCATCTCCTTTGGTTAGAAGTGTATGAGGTTGAGTTACCCATTTGTAATTCCTGCTGGATCTGTCATTGACTCATTCCTGTTTCTGTAACAAGTTTGTTGTCACTTCACATGCTAACCAAAAAGGTCGTTCAAGCATTAACTAGTCCTCTCTAGATTGTTCTTCAATATCAGTCTAGGTGTTAGCATGAAAAATGAAGTTTTCACATGAAGGTTCAATGAAACTGATTTATTGCTAATCATATCTATGCACAGGAATCTTTTCAACCAACTAGAACCTGATTGGAGTTAGATAAGGCTCAACAGAATCCAAGGGAAGTTGGACTTAGTTTGCTTATAGCTATGTAAGGATTCTAGGCTGATACCTCTTTTAACTCCACCCCTAGATCTACTACTCCTTCTCCTACACTCGGTCTGCCTAACACTAAGTCAATGAAAATTCAAAACCAATAAAAAGTAGTGAACTGACAGGCCAAGTAGTCAAGTGATGGCTAGGAAAGTTTCAAAGGGTGACCACATGACCCTAAGGCACTGCAACCATCATAAATAAATTCTGGTTGCCAAGTGTCCAAATTTTGATCACATGGTTGCAGGAATGCTACAACAGTAGTAAGTGTGTAGAGCAGTTGCAACTCACTTTTTTTCACTGCCATATCTTCAAAAAGTTACTAAATAAATGGCTGTGAGTTATGGACTATCTGTATATTGCTCTAAATATTCTAGAATAGCCAAACCAATTCAAACATTATCCTTTAAATATATTTTGGGGTAAAAACATTGATCTTCGTGAATGCATTCTCACAAAATTCATTTCAACCTATAATCCAGAATTGTTGTGCCAAAGATCCTAATAAAAAATATAAACCTACAGAAACAACAGAACTGATGAATAAAATGGGTTTTAAGATTGAAAAGTGGGTAAAATATTTGGGTATCACTATGAAAAACAAGAATTATGGTATTTCAAAACAATTTATTTCATGGAAAGAAGTTTAAAAAGATATATTAAAACAGGATAAAACATAACTGTCATTGTTGGGGAGAATTTCTGTGATTAAGAGAAATATTTCACCTAGAATGTTATTTTTGTTTCAGACAATACCTGTTTTGACAACTAATGTACCAATTAAAGAATGGCAGAAAGATACATCTAAATTTGTGTGGCAGGGTAAAAAAAAAAACAAGTTAAACCTGAGGTATTACAAGATGTAAAAGAAAAAGGAATATTGGGTTCATCTGATTTGAAATTATACTTTGTAACTTCTTTTAATTTGCATGAAAGAATGGAGGTTGCTGAGAAATAGAAGGCTTTGGGGTTAAGAAGGACATGGCTTTTGATCTGAGAAGCATAGATATTGATAGTACAACAAAGCAAAGGTTAATGGAGATTTTAAAAATATTTTGTTAGATATGCCATATTGAGAATATAGAATAGATACAAAACCAGATTGTGCCTGAAAATACCTTTATGGTTCTCAGCACAAGAAGCATACTATAAAAGAGAAATGATAAGTAAACATAAATGGCTACCTTATTGTGATATATTAGAAATTTGTGAAGGAGAATGTAAAATAAAATCATGAGGCAATCTAGTGGCAGAAGGATATATTTGTCAAAGGCTCTTTTATCTGTAATTATTAGAGATGTGTAAATTAAACAAAATACATTTTGGTTTTGAATAGTGTAGGACTGCTGAAATAGAACTATATACACATGATGAACATGTTATTGCTAAAATGTATAAACTTCTACTGAAATTTGAAACAGAAGAACAAGTGAAAGAATGTATAAAAAGTGGGCTAAGAAGTTTGGTTACAATATACAAATGGAATAGTGAGAACAGATGTGGTCGAAAGGACTGAAATGTACATTAAGTTACAATCTGCATTATATTGTATGATGTATTATTAGTACGTTTTCAGAAAAAAACTGTCTAGAATGAATATAGTATTTCAAGTTTATGGTATACAACAAGAGGAGACATTTTATCATGCTTGGTAGATGTGCAAAAACTTCAAAAAAATTTACATCCAAATAAATATGCTAATTAAGAATATTTTAAACATTAATATATAATTGAAGCCAGAGGCTTTTCTTTGGGGACTGATTGATAAAAAGTTGGGAAAATGTCATGGCTACATGGTAAATACAGCAAAATTATGCACAAGTGGAAAACTTTGATGTTACTCACAATGGAGGAATGGATGGTGACATTGATGGAACTTGCTGAGATGACCACCAAACTGATGTCTTTGATATGACACCCCCTCAAAAAAATTTATTACTGATTAAAACCTCCTTCTAGTCTATTTGCATAAAACAGAAAAATATATTGATGATATAAGGTTTAGATGATTAAAAAATAGGTTATAGACAAAAGAAAAGCCTGCTGTAATAGAGTAAAAGATAATTATATACTTATGTTTATAAAAGCTCCAAAAACTATTGGAATCTATTTCTTTATATTTTCTTCCTTTTTTCCTACACTTTTGACTTTTTTCTTCTCTTCTCTTCTCTTCTCTTCTCTTCTCTTCTCTTCTCTTCTCTTTTTTCTTTATTCTAAATGTTAGTTTCTGTAGTTTTGATCTTTTCATATCAAAAGCTTTATAAACCTATATTTATTAAGCACATTGCGTTAAGGATCTGATATTCTCCAGAACATGTGGTCAGTAATTTAGGTGGCTTGGACATGATTGTGAACCTGTTGATTGCCTTGGGGTCATACTTGGCATCCATTATAGATATTCATATTTCTGTTGATATTTTAAATTGTTTTTAATATGTTGTGAGATGCCCGGGGCAAACATGAAAATCAAATAAATACATTGCTCTTGATGATTTTGTGCAGCTTAGATAGGCAAGAATAAATGTAAGGACTTCATATTGTTCCTGAATCCATTTCTATCTTCTGCAAAGGATGGGCAAGTTATGATAATTAGTATGGATATTAATGAGCAATTTAAACAGTTAACATCATAAAAGACTAGAAACACAGGAGTCCAAGACATAGAGAAGAAAGTATAAACATTATCTAGAAGGAACATAAAATGCCTTAAAATCTGAAACGTTAAGAATATAATACTTGAATTCTAGCTACTGAGTATTCTATTATTAAGTGAATACATATGGCCATGATTTTGTCTTTGTGTAAATGAGTATAATATTGGTCAGTGACAAATAAAATATGATGGGGGTAAGACCTACATGCAATGCAGGAAACATGGAAGAAATAAAATTGTACATTAATGTAAAGAGAAAATTAACATTTTCCTGCTTAGGGCAGCAAGAGCAGTGAGAAATGTTGTGACTTCCCTGGTGACATTAGGGTTCTAGTCTGCCAGCAAGTAACAAATAAGATTGTCCTCAAGACAGAAGAAACTTTTATTGGAAAATGAAAGTACAAGGATGGGATGTAGGTTAATGTCATAGTTTTGGGCCTTCACGAAAGTCTTTCCTCTTAGGAATTGTCTGGAAAAATTCTGCAGTTTTCTTGGCAATATGTCAGAATGGTTTGCTATTGCTGGGTTATTGGCTCAAGGCTTTGGGCCTAAGGCAAGACTAGGGCTCATGGCCCACCAGTTTCTAGCTGGTGCCTCAACCTTTATGACAAACTAGAGAGAGTATAAATAATCCTCTCATTTTTGTTTTCTCTGAATGTCTCATATCTTCTAACTAATCATACTTTCGGCTCAGATTATTGTTTTAGACCGCAGCTGAAAACTGATTCTGTAAATCTTTTTATTTTTATTTTTAAACAAACAAATGTAAACAAACATAAAACATAAAAACCATCCTCCAGTTACATACACTGTGTCGATTGGTTAGAAAACTTCTATGCCTTCTCACCACAGTCCTCACTTACAATTTATATAAAGTCCCATATTATCAATCCAATATATATGCATACAATTATTATCATTATTAAACATTTATTGGACTACAACCATTATTACTTCCTTTTATGTGAAATATTCTAAGTTTAGAATAAATTTACATTATGGCATTTCATCACATCATCCCAAAACCATCCAGTAATAATGTATTCTGTATACAATTGTTTATCTTTGGTTACAAAACTTTTGTGCATCCTCTCCATGGTCCTCACTTACAATTTATATAAAATTTCATGTTGTCAATCTAGTGTGTGTGTGTGTGTGTGTGTGTGTGTGTGTATTGGGCATACCAGGGGTTGTAACACAAATACATATGTATGTATGTATGTATGTATGTATGTATGTATGTATGTATATAGCCCGGGTTCTAATCCCAGTAAGGGTATGGCTAGCTGATGAGAGCTAATTAACTCGAAATAGATCTATCCTAGTCTCCCTTTATTTATATATCAGTACAATTACAACATATATATATATATATGTTGTATTTGTGCTGATATTTGGTCACACCAGGGGTTGTAACACAAACACACACACACACACACATATGTATGTATGTATGTATGTATGTATGTATGTATGTATGTATATATATACCTCAAACTCAGCAAAAAAATCCACCCAGCACTCTGGGACAAATTCAAACAACTAGCCATCTGGAGAGCAGAAAAAGAAACCTTCTATAAGACAGAAAAACACTCCAACAAACTCTACAGACTAGAAAAACGACAGAAGCCTAACCCCCCTCCTCAGCAATTCATGAAACAAACAGTACACAACATATCAGACAGAACCCTCACCACAGCTGAAACCAACGTTCTTTCCAGAGGATTCAACTTTGCAGTTGCCCCTAATCGCATCCCAACTGAAGACATCATATGCGGAGTTGAAGCTACACTCATCAAAATCAACCCAGATGAAGCCAATAAAATCAGACTTGCAGTCAGCAACGTCCTTTCCTCCAGCAATCCACCCAGAAGCAACTTACAGCAACAAGAAGAAAAAGCACTCTCCAACCTCAGGAAAGACAACAACATAATCATTCTCCCAGCAGACAAAGGAAATGCCACAGTGGTGATGAACACATCTGACTACCAAGCCAAACTATCCAACCTACTCCAAGACCCTGCTTACAAACCTATAAACACAGACCCCACCACCTACCTGGAAAAAACCACCAAATCCAAAATAAAAGCCTCTGCCATCAGTGAAGAGATCCAGCAAAGAATCATCCCCAGAGAGAAATCTTCCAGATGCCCCAAACTCTATGGGCTCCCCAAGATACACAAAGAAGGAACACCACTCAGACCCATAGTCAGCTCCATAGGCTCACCTCTACAGAATCTTGCCAAATTCCTCGCCAAACAACTCCAACCATACGCAGAAACCATCACCTCAAACGTACAAAACTCACTCCACTTCATAGAAACAATAAAGAAACAAAACATACAACCCAGCGACCTACTTGTGAGTTTCGATGTCATATCCCTCTTCACCCAAGTGCCTATAAAAGAAGCTTTGACAGCCATCCAGAAAAAACACAACCCCCCCCCCCCAAACACATCCTGGACCTGACCAACCACTGCCTAACCAACACATACTTCATCCATAATGGACAAAGATGCAAACAGATAGAAGGAGCACCCATGGGATCACCCCTCTCACCTGTCATTGCAAACTTATACATGGAACATTTTGAAACCAACGCCTTAGACAAATCTGAACACAAACCCAAACTCTGGCTTAGATATGTTGATGACACTTTCGTGATTTGGCCACACGGAAAAGAAAAACTGGACAACTTCCTCACACATCTCAACAGCCTACACCCCAAAATACAATTCACCATGGAAATAGAAGCAAACAACCAACTTCCCTTTCTGGATGTCCTAATCTACAAAAAACCTAATGGCTCCCTAGGACACACCATCTACCAGAAAAAAACACACACCAACCCCTACTTAAATGCACAATCCCATCACCACCCTACACAGATCAACTCTGTAGCCAAGACCCTCATCTCCAGAACCAAACGCCTAGCCGACAAAGACCACCTGGAAACTGAATTACACAAACTCACAAATGTATTAATCTCCAATGGATTCCAAAGAAAAACAATCACCAACCTAATCCAAAAGGAGACTCCCCAAAAAAACCAAGACACAGAACAGGACAATGGCATCGCCCTCCTCCCTTATATCAAAGGTACCACAGACAAAATCAGCAAAATTCTCCACAAGCACAATATCAGGACAGCCTTCACCACTGACCAAAAAATAGCCAACATCTTAAGAAACCCCAAAGACAAAATACCATGCAAAATCTGCCCAGCAATATACATAGGACAAACAAACAGAAGGATAAATGCACGTATCACAGAACACAAGAACGCAGTAAGAAAAAAAAGAAAAAATTTCCTCCCTTTTCCAGCACCTTAAAGCTACAGGACATGAAATCAACTTTGAAGGAGCCAGGTTAATCTCCAAAACAGAACACCTCCACAAGAGAATAATCATGGAAGCCATCGAAATAGAGAAACACCCCCACAACATGAACAAATGTGATGATACCTCCCGCCTACCAAACATCTGGAAACCAGCCCTAGCCAACAAACGAACACCACCCACCACCCAAGCCGTTAAAATACAAAACAACAATGCACACACAGCCTGCACAAATCAGCACCAATCTACCAATCATGATACAACCACACAACCAATCATTCCACTTACTGAAACAAAGCCAGCACCCCATCCCCTCCCACCAAGACTTACAGAAAGACGGCAGCTCCGATCATATTTTAAGCCCACAGCTTGAAGATGGTAGGTGAGATCCTGCCGAAACATTGCAAAGACAATCTCAACCTTACACGGGAAAAGACCCGAATACAACAAAACCAGCATACCTACACCCGTGAAAATCTACGAAAACAAATTATCTATATATATTTTGGTTGTAACACAAATACATACATATTTCCCTGGCTCAGCTGATAAGGAGGAGAGCTGGTGGCTTAGTGGCTAATACATCTGCCTAATATGTAATACAGCCCAGGTTCGAATCCCAGTTAGGGTATGGCTAGCTGATGAGAGCTAAATAGCTTGAAATAGATCTATACTAGTCTCCCTTTACTTATTTATCAGCACAAATACAACACAAATATAAAAAGGCAACATTAAAAATATGGTTTTCTGCCTGGATGGTCTCCTGCAGTGAGCCGATAGACCGAAAGGCGGAGTAGTGAGTTCCCTCCCATATTTGGGCATACCAGGGGTTGTAACTCAAATACATACACACACACACACACACACACACACACGCACACACACACACATTATTATCATTGTTAATCATTTATTTTACTATAACTATTATTACTTCATTTTATGTGTAATATTCTAAGTTTAACTAAATTTACATTAATTTTTATTATAGCATTTCATTACATCATCCTGTATCCATCCAATAGTAGTGCAATCTTACATCTCTTGCCATTTGTAGTATTTGTGTTCTAATTGCTTTCTTGGTAGATTGTATATGGACTTCTCTTGGCAACTTGTTTTTCATTGCATATCTTGAAAAGGCTCGAAACCCCTCATCTGTTCCTTCCATCAACTTCCCTCTGGTTATCACTGATGCTTCTGCCAGAATTTCTATCATTACTTCTGCCAAATTTTCTCTCTTTTCTTCTTCTATGTTCTGGAGTCTGAGGTAAAATTCTGATCTGTCGCTCTACCATTCCAATATTCCACTCTTGTCTTTTTCAACCACGCTCAATCTGCTGTCAATATCTCCAATTTTCTTACCTCTTTGTTCATCTTTTTCTTCATTTTTTGAAATCTGTCCTCATATTTCAACATCGTTTGGTGAATATTCTCAATTTTTTCATCTTTTTTTCCTGTTCTTTGTTCATTCCCTTTTCAATGATCTCTGTTCTTACTTGTATTTTTTGAATTTCTTGTATAATCATCTGCAATGTCACTTCCTTTTCTTTTTTGTGCTGCAACATCATCTGTATTGATCTTTTCCAGAAAGTAAACACTTCCACTATATAGAATCCAAGGCTTTTTTATTAAGTTCCAAACAGGTTCACTGCAGTCTTCTCTCTTTCAAGTCAAGCTTTCTTTTCACTCCAGTCCAGCTATTGATAGTACCCCGGAGGAGCACCTGTATA
Source organism: Natrix helvetica (assembly GCF_964273705.1). Classification (NCBI taxonomy): domain Eukaryota; kingdom Metazoa; phylum Chordata; class Lepidosauria; order Squamata; family Natricidae; genus Natrix; species Natrix helvetica. Next base: position 69,204,288 of record NC_138552.1, read on the forward strand.
AACAATCTGTGCTCATCCTGCTATCATTTTCAATAAACAAGCTTGAAATGTAGATCAAATGCTCAAAGGAAGAAAAGAAAAACAATGTTTCCAAGCCTCCAAATCTCTAAGTGGCAGTGTTACTTCTTTTCCTCTACTTTTACTTCCCTATTTATATTCCAAACGTAGGGGAAAAAAGAAAAATTCTTAAAAAGAAAATGCAATAGAGCATTGAAGAAAAAGAAAAAAGTATTAATCAATAATTATTATTGGAAGAAAGAGAAATAGAAGAAGAACAAATCCAGTCCAGTTTAAAAAAATAAGAAGTGTTTGTAAAAATTCCATCAATAAAAAGATTAAAGAAAAATTACACACTAAGTTTGACTCAGGCTTAATGTCACCGCTTAGCCTCTTCTGTCTTCAATTTTAACTTTACTTTTGATCTTTTGGGGTGTTCTCTTCCCTAATAATAAAATTTATCTCACCAATTCAACACACTTTCTCTCCTGCTTTCCTTGCATTCTGGAGCTTTAATGGCTGCTTCTCTGTCGCTGGAAAAAAGGGCTTCTCCTTGATCTACCAGGGACTTTGCGATACCCCTGGGATCAGCAGATGTGCCCTTCTCTATCACCGTCTCTATGGGACAGTTTAGGTCCAAAGGGACCGTTCAGCAGCAGAGATATTGACAGTGATCTTGGAGCTTAATTTAATTTAATTTAATTTAATTTAATTTATAGACCGCCCCCTCTCCCCAAAGGGACTCGGGGCGGTGTACAGACCACAATAAAACAATATACAAACTTAAATAATTATAAATACCCATTAAAACAAATTATATGATAGGCTGTACAGTATAGTTAAAAATTAGAACAACCTATACAATCTATCCCTAAACATTTAAAATTTAAAATACAGGCTAGAGGGACACAAAAGCTACAGTTAGGCCAGGCCAGCTAAATTAAACAGGTGGGTCTTTAGTTTGTTACGGAAGGAGCGGAGATCGGTCATTATTCTAATGTCGGGGGGGAGGTCATTCCAGAGGGTCGGGCCCATCACAGAGAAGGCCCTACTCCTGGGCGTCGCCCACTGGCACTGCCTAGTGGACGGCACCCGGAGGAGTCCCTCCCTGTGAGAGCAAATCGGCCGCAGGGATGTATGGGGCAGGATGCGATCCCGCAGGTAGCTAGGTCATGAGCCATGGAGCGCTTTAAAGATGATAGTCAATACCTTGAAACGCACCCGAAAAGCCACAGGTAGCCAGTGCAGCCCGCGCAGGAGAGGTGTTACATGGGAGTATCTGGTACCTCCCCTAATTGCCCGCGTGGCCGCGTTCTGGACCAACTGCAGCCTTCGGGTGCATCTCAAGGGAAGCCCCATGTAGAGAGCATTGCAATAGTCCAGTCGGGACGTCACCAGTGCATGGGTGACTGTGCACAGGGTGCCCCGGTCCAATAGGGGGCGCAATTGGCGCACCAAGCGAACCTGGTGGAACGCCCCCCTTGCCACGGCTGTCACATGGTCATCCATTGACAGCCGGGCATCCAGGAGGATGCCCAAATTGCGCGCCCGCTCCACGGGGGCCAGCTGTTCGCCCCCAATGGCCAGTGATGGAACCCACTGGTTGAACTGGGGTGCCGGTAACCACAGCGTGGTTCAAGATTGCACGCTTCAAGATTGCACGTCGTATTGTTGCGATGTCATCCCCGCCTCCCCCCTAAGTCTGTAAATCTTAATATGATATTCTCTGCATACCTCTTCTAGTTTATATCTCTTTTTCTAGTATGTACATTTTTTTATTTTATATCTTCCTGAACCTTTACAATTTATGTCAGTCTTTTAAATATCAATTGCATTTCAAAAATGCTAAGATGTCAGAATATGCACAAGAAAGCATTCTGAATGCTCCTGTATGTAAAAATAGGGATCAAAGATATTGTCTTTCTTCCCTCCCCTTCCCTTCCCTTCCCTCCCCCTCCTTCCCTCCCTCCCTCCCTTCCTTTTGTGGCCCAACAGTGGCCAGCGGAGCTGGTAGCAGACTCAGACAGTGAGGAGGTTGGGGAGAAACATGGGCCAGCCCTGGAGTCTGGGGAAAGCTCTGATGAGTGCTCTGCATCAGATATAGAGATGGGGCCAGAGACATGTGACAATTATCAGCTACCTTCGAAGTTGGAGATAAGTGGGGCTGAAGAACAGCTGGAGCCTGTTCCTAATGTGTGCATACACAGAGCTATCAGGAGAAGGGAACAATTAAGGAACAGAGGTCAATTCAGGAGTAAAGGCACAAGGGGACGCTGAATGACCTCTCCCATAGGCAATAAATAGGAGCAAAAGGGGAGTGGTGTTTGCAGGAGACAATTTGTTTGTATTATTAATGGGAAGATTTGCTTATCTAAGAGACTCCTTGCCAAGTATTTCCTTGTACAACATTGGGGCTGGAATCTATTGGCCTGGCAACTATCCAAGGACTGATAAGGTCTGTGGTTGCAATTTACCCTTGAAAGACTTTTGCTGGAACCTTGCTGGATGTGAATACTAGGAATTCACACTAGCCAAATAAAAAGGGAGGTTTTTTTCGGGACAAGGAGTCTGTTTCATGATTTGGTGAAGCCTAGGTCAGAACACTTTCTCCTTTTGCAATCAGTAGTTTAGCAAGCCCTACTCAGGATCTCCTCCTATCAGGAGATTCAAAGATGTAATGGGAAGAGGCTTCACAGCAATGGGCTGCCTTGCTGTGAAAGTTGGAAACTTTACCCTTCACACAAGGTAAGAATGGTCCCTTCTCTAACACCTTTCCAGAAAGATGTATGAGCTAACTTTTGAGGTAGGACTTTTAGGACCAACTGGAGAGCCATCAACACCAAATGTGTTCTTTTCTTATAAAGTATTGCATTGTTTTATACGTTTACTGCTGTATAATTATTGCACATTATTACAAACTGTAAGGTGCCCAGAATCCAGCTAGACAGTGTATAAATTTCATAAATGCATAAAATGCTGATAATTATTCCCACCCATTTAGCTCTAGAGGAAAGGCTTTCTTTCTATCAGGATGTTAGCAAAGCAATGCATTTTGAGCCTCAAATCTACTTTCCTGATAGCAAAACTAAACTTTTAATTTTGACATTCTGTAGAAAAGTAAATGTGTACTTTTCTCTGTTAACAAATTATGTTTCTTTTCATCATAAGAAAACATTGCTCAAATGTTTAAAATATGGGAAAATATATTTCCCCATAACCAGGGAACTTACCTTTACTGCAGTTCTGCATTTTCTATAAAGTGATTTCATTACTGTGCCAGAATGTTGGCATATATTAGCGGTAGCTCTATAAGACTAACTAACAGATGGAACAATTAACAGTTTTTCAAATATATTATTATTAAACTATGTAAAGTTTCTAATCTTAAAATATGTCTTCAAGCAAATACTCCCTTTTAAAGCTGCGGTTTCCCCTTCCCTTTTTCAATATTTCCTCACTTTCATGTTTTGTTAAAATATATTCATGTGTTTCAAAACAAAATAAAACAAGATGATTCATGAACTCCCATTCAACAAAGAGAGAAGCAAATGCTGATTCCGGAGAACATCAGGCATCCATGAAGGAGTGAGACGATTATTTGCTAATGAAACAGCTTAGCAGTTCATAAACATTAATTTGGTCTTAAGAAATAGGACCTGTTAAATAAAATATATTCAAAATTCAAATGAGAAACGTGTTAAGTGCAAGTGATAGAGCAAAGCATAAAAAAAAAAAAGAGATGACTTTGGATTTAAGCAACAATATCCACAATCACATGCAAATATTGGCACACACAAAGATTTAAATGAACATTCATCTATTTTAGATATTTCTTTGAGACCTTTTATGTGTGGTAAATGAGTTAGATTTTTAGCTCCATAGTCCAGGCCATGGAGGTTTTAGTCAATATCTGAAATGGAGAACTTTCTGAACAAATCTTCGGTAGTGCTTTCCCCTGAAATGGATCAAATACAGGTAGTATTTAGACCATAATTGGGCCCAAAGTTTATGTTGTTAAGTGAGACATTTGTTAAGTGAGCTTTACCCCATTTTATGACTTTTATTGCCACAGCTGTTAAGTGAATCACGGCAGCTGTTAAGTTAGTAACTTGGTTGTTAAATGATTCAGGCTTCCCCATTGATTTTGCTTGTCAGAAGATTGCAAAAAGTGATCACATGATCACAGGATACAGCAACCGTCATAAATATGAACCAGTTGCCAAGTGTCTGGATTTTGATCACATGGTCATAGGGATGCTACAAAGGTTGTAAGTGTCAAAGCCCCTGAGATATTGGAACACTGCTAACATGTCACCACTAGTCCTTCTTTTCATTAAACTAGCCCAGTGATGGCGAACATTTTCAGCACCAAGTGCCCAAATGGGAATGTGTGTGCATGTGCCGGAGCGCTGGAAACCCAAAGACCAACTGAATGGTGCACTTGCGCACACTGGCCAGGTGATATTTGGGTTTCCAGCACATGCATGAGTGCCTGCCAGCTGATCTTCACAGGTGCCTGAGCACCGGAAACTTGAAGACCAGCTGACTGGCATGCACATGCAATTTTTAGACCATTTTCAGGCTATTTTTTGGATTCTTTGCCCATTTTCAGGCCTTTTTCAGGCCGCTTTCCGGCACTCTAGAGCCCGCAAAGTCCAGCTGGTGATATGTGCCCCAGAAACCAGAAGAGCAGCTGGCGAAGGTGCACCTGCCCACAGAGAGGGCTCTGCGTGCCACCTCTGGCATGCATGCCACAGGTTCGCCATCAAGGAACTAGCCTTTTTTCAGCTTCTTTGCTATTATAATTGGGCTTCTCCATGCCCTTGTAAGGATCATACCGTTGATTTGATTTTTTGTATATTCCATATGTATATTGTCCTTCTATAGAGATAATCTTTTCTTTGTTTGAAACTGTGAGAGCAATGGAGTAATCACAAACTGATAACTCTTCCTCCTGCTTAATTCCTGTTTCCAAATCCATCCAAACTAACTTCTGTTGTCCTCTTTATTGTTTGACATTCCAGGCAAGCTCATCTTGCTTGCATGTTCAGAGGATTTCAGATTGAAAGGGACCTTGGAGGTCTTCTGGTCCAACCTCCTGCTTAGGCAGGAGACCCTACATCATTTCAGAAAAAATGGTTATCCAATATATTCTTTAAAATATCCAGTGTTGGAACATTTACAACTTCTGGAGGGAAGTTGTTCCACTGATTAATTGTTCTAACTGTCAGGAAATTTCTCCTCAGTTCTAAGTTGCTTCTCTCCTTGATTAGTTTCAGCACATTGCTTCTTGTTCTACCCTCAGATGCTTTGGAGAATAGGTTGACTCCATCTTCTTTGTGGTATTGGAAGCCCCTGAAATATTGGAACACTGCTATCATGTCTTCCCTAGTCCTTCTTTTCATTAAACTAGACATATGCAGTTCCTGCAATTGTTCTTCATATGTTTTAGCCTCCAGTTACCTAATCATCTTTGTTGCTCTTCTCTGCACTCTTTCTAGAGTCTCCGCATCTTTTTTACATCATGGCAACCAAAAGTGGATGGAGTATTCCAAGTGTGGCCTTAACAAGGCATTATAAAGTGGTTTGAACAGTTCACATGATCTTGATTCTAAGAATATGACCTTCTGACTGAATGTGTCCAATTGGAGTCAATTTTAATGTACTGATTCTTGAGATGCCAAGGTGCCATTGATTTGTTTTATCTTTGTTGAGCTTTTCCATATCAATACGTCTTGAGTTGTTTCATGTTCCCATACCATTCTGTCTTTTTTTAGCTTTTGATTTTCTTTTCCTGCATAGCAACATCAGCCATTAGGCATCAATCCATTAGTAGTCTCAAAAATCCTTAGCTCTTCCTCAGTAGCATATTAAGTGCCATCCTATCTAAGAGCCCATCATCTGGCACTATAAAGTCAATCATTTTATTATTATTATTCCATTCACTTGGTTTTTCTTTGTGAAATACAGAAGAGGTTTACCAGTTTTTTTCCCCTCTTGTACAATGTGAAAAGATGTCTCAAAAGTAATTGAAAGTGATCATCTGACAAAATTGATAAGAGCCTGCTTGATTTATCTGGGCAATTAGGATGACCTTCACTACTTGGATGACCTTTCTGGGACTATATAGGCAATCCTCGATTTACAGCAGTTCATTTACTGACCAAGGTTACAATGGCACTGAAAAAAAGTGACTAATGACCGTTTCCCACACTTATGACCTTTGTAGCATCCCCACAGTTATGTGATCAAAATTCAGATGCTTGGCAACTGACTCATACATTTTTTATGTTGGTTGCAATGTCCTGGGGTCATGTGATCATCTTTTGAGATCTTCTGACCAGCAAAGTCAACGGGGAACCCAGGTTCACTATACAACCATGTCAGTGATGGGTTGCTACCAGTTTTACTACCGGTTTACTTCTCACACGCTTTGCGCTTGCATGCGCAGTTCAATATAAATTGTTCTTCGCGCACGCGCAGGACAATTTACAGTGAACTGCACACATGTGGTCACTAGAAAAGTTTTACTACCAGTTTTACTACCGGTTTACTTCTCACGCACTTTGCGCTTGCATGCACAGTTCAATGTAAATTGTTCTTCACGCATGCGTAGGACAATTTACAGTGAACTGCACACATGTGGTCACTAGAAAAGTTTTACTACCGGTTTTACTACCAGTTTACTTCTCATGCACTTTGCGCTTGCATGCACAGTTCAATATAAATTGTTCTTCATGCATGCGCAGGACAATTTACAGTGAACTGCACACATGTGGTCACTAGAAAAGTTTTACTACCGGTTTTACTACCGGTTTACTTCTCACGTACTTTGTGCTTGCATGCACAGTTCAATGTAAATTGTTCTTCACGCATGCACAGGACAATTTACAGTGAACTGCACACATGTGGTCACTAGAAAACAACATGGCAGCGGCATAAGTGGCAGTGAGGGAACTGGTTAGGGAGTGTGGCAAGCCTGGATCGCTGCCAGTTCTGCAACCCAGGCAAAAATACCACTACCAATTCAGCTGAATTGGGCCAAACCAGGAGCAACCCGCCTCTGAACCACGTTACTAACTTAACAACTGCAGAAATTCACTTAACAACTGTGGCAATATAGATCATAAAATGAGGCAACTTAACAGATGTCTCACTTAACAACAGAAATTTGGGACTCAAGTGTGGTTGTAAGTTGAGGCCTACCTGTATATTGTTTAATATACTCCTAGTAGTCTTTACGTATCCCTTTGGGGAGAGGGGGCGGTCTAGAAATCAAATGAATTGAATTGAATTGAATCCCTTTCAGCTCCATTGCTGAAATCCCCACCACATCTCAGCTCTAGCAAGACCTTATTAGTAACACTAGGGGAATGTTCCTAATTAGTTCTTTATTAATAAAAATGTTTATTATTCTTAAATTACTATTTGTTGTGCATTAACATAACAATAAATAACAGAAACTGCAGGAGTAACATTAATATTGGAGAAAAAGCAATATTTTGAACATCAAACACATTATGGTTGATATAAAATGCAAAAAAATAATAATTGCCTAATTATTAATCTTGTGGTAACATTATCTGAAATCTATTCATATCCATCAATAAGAAGATGGATGTCTGCATCATATAATTAAGGTATTTTGGATTTTTATATTACATATAATGAGAGGTCATTTATGATAAACATCTTTTAAAGCCTGTCAGATCAATTTCCACTAGACTCATCATACATTAAAGAACAAAACTGAGGGGGGAGGAGCCAACATCACGACGATACGGACATGCGGTCTCGATGCTCCAAGACTGCAGCAGATACTTTTGCCACTGGGTGGTCCAATCGGACCTAAACCGTCCTGCAGAAACAGTGAACAGGAAGAATATGTCTTACTGATCTAAGGGACATTGCAAAGTCCCTGATCGATCCAAGAGAAGTTCTTCAAGCCGGCAACAAAAAATCCAGCCATTAGGCTGATGAAGTCGGGGCGGCTCCAAAACGGAAGGATACAGAAAGAGAAAGTGTTTCCAGCTGGTGAGGAATTTTTACCGTTTTAAAAGAGACTGCCTAAAATTTAAAATTAATTTAAATTGGAGAACAGAAGGAATAAGGAGCAGAATTAAGTTTGGAATGGTTTTGGACAGTGGGTTATCTTACTTTTTAAATGCTATGTTCATGGATGGAATTTATGCAAGCCTTTTAAAATGAATGGATTAAGTTTTCTTCTTCTATTTTTTTCTTTTATTATTCTTTGTAACCTATGGACTAAAAAATTTCCTCTTTCATTACTGTGGGTGTTCTTCTAATTCATTCAAGAATCAGACTTTTTTTTTTAAAACTTGAAACACAAAAAAGAAACAAAAAGAAACAAAGAAAACTGCAAATTTTGTGTACTGGAAACAAAACACTCTTACGTTTCTCACTGATTATCCTGGCTTGGCACTCCAAGGTCTCACTGCTTGTTTATAGAGAGTGATAAGAAGAAAAGCATACAGATGTCCCTTTGAAGTATATCTTTAACCAGAGAAAAGTGAAAATAAAACTTTATTGTGAATCTATGTTTAATCTTGTTAAAACCTTCCAAACTAGAGCAGCAGTGTTTGTTAGCTGGAGATAATGGCACAATCTCAACAGCAGAACAAAACTTTAAGTCTGCAAAAGATATTCTCAGAAATACAGGAATTATCAAACACATTTGAGAGGATAGAGAAGAAGTTGGAAGACTTAGAGCATTTAACAGTAAAATATGATGAAGAAGTTGGAGATGTTTATCAAGTGGAAGAAGTGGTGGTTAAAATCCTAAAAATCGAAGAGGACAATGACTATAAAGAAATTAAATTTGCTGATATTTATGGTGATTGGTTTGTCTCTGAAAATGGAAAGAGTGGAATACTGAAAGAGGAATTAAATGGAGGGGAACTCTACCCCAGATGGCAAGATACAGAAGAAGAAAAAACAAAAGAATTTATGGATTTAAAGAGAGAAATTTTATTAGCAACATCATTGATAACACTACCAACAATCAAATATAAGCTGATTAAGGAAACAGAAGAAGGGCATTGAAATTACATGAGAGATTTTATAAGCAAGGAGTTGCTAAAAGGAGTCCATACAAAGTTGATTAAGGAGATGATTAGAGGACTGACACCACAAATGGCAGAAGATATGAGACTGTTTTGCTATTGGAAAGATACAGGTTGATAGATGGAAGAGTATAATTTAAAACTAGTTAAACTTAGTGAAATTTAGTGACAATAGATATAGTTAAATAAATAATTGATAATGATAACAATGTATACAATGTGTAGTGTTATGATAAGTAATAATAAATATTGAATGGTACCTATGAAAGGAAGATTAGAAATCCTTTTGGATTATATATAAAGGTTAATAAAAAGAACTAAGTTAGATACAGTTAAGTCTTGATTATTAAGGGGAAAATGTTATGATACAGGATATAGTTAGATAAAGGAGGGATAATGATAACAACGTATATATATGTATGGGTACAACATAAGGAAACTCGATGTAAATTGTAAACAGTGATTTGGAAAGGAGGATTAGAAAATTTTGTTATTAAATATTATGGATATTTAGTTAGAATAGGACATAAGGATTCAATGTTTTTGGAGGATTTTAGAAACAGTAAATGAAATGCCAGTATGTGGTTATGTATTAAATCTTGGTATATTTTATGATGAATGACATTTAAACAATTATAGTCAAATGAAAATGGAGGTATGATGACAGTAACATGTATAAATATCTGAGTTAAAATACTTGGGTTAATATGAATTATGGTTGATGACTGTGGAAGAGATGCACGAACGTCTTTTTGTAACCAACTAATACACTTTCTACAGTATGTAAAGAAGAAAGATTTTATATGTTGTGTTTGTTTTGAATTTTTTTAAAAAAATTATTTTAAAAAAGAACAAAACTGAGCTAGTAGATTTGCTTTTGACAAATCACATGACTTTTATTTTTGCTGCACATATGAAAGTTAGTTGTATTCTGAGTTTTAATTGGATCAAAATTTTAGGCACACCATTCAGTGCTTCTAAATTATTATCTATAAAAGTAAATGTTTGGGCCAGGTGATTAACACCCCCCCCCCCAGACACAGATACAAAGCACTTTGTGGAGAATATAGGAAGAATCACACTCGATCTATCCACAAGTCATTATTGTGTAGCAGTAGTGAAATACATTTACTTAGTCTATAAACAGGTTTAGAATCATCAACATTCTCTAAATCATCATACCCAGTGATTCACATTCAGATCTCTACTGTCCAGAGAGAACCTTACAAACCTGTTATTGCTAGAAAATCTTCCATCTCAATAGTAACTAAATCCAGTTGAATTTAACTTTGAGAAACAGTGGCATCTGTTACAGACAGTTCCCTGGATTAAGGACAAGATCCATTCCTAAATCTGTCTTTAAGTCAAATTAAGATGCATGTAATTTGGAACTCATACTTGTGAACAAACTGCCTGTTACTAAAAATGGCCGACAGCAACAAAATGAAATTCAAAATACGGAACAGGTAGGTTACAGGTACAAGTAGGTTAAAAAAAACTAGAATGTACAGGCACAGATTAGGTGAAATCTGGCTCAGTGGCAATAATTGAGTGAGGGATCTTGGAGTTCTAGTGGACAATCCCTTAAATATGAACCAAAAGCCAAAAAAGCCAATGCAATCCTAGGATGCATTAACAGAGGGACAGAATCAAGATCATGTGAAGTACTATTACAGCTTTACAAAACACAAATGCAATATTGCATCCAGTTTTGGTCACCACAAAAAAAAAGACGTTGGGACTTTGGAAAGAGTGCAGAGAAGAGCAACCAAGATGATTAGAGGCCTAGAGGCTAAAACATATGAAAAACAGTTGCAAGAATTGGATATGGCTAGTAGTCTAATGAAAAGAAGGACTGGTTTGTGTGTGTGACATGATAGTAATATTCCAATATTTCAGGGGATGCCAGAAAGAAGAAGGGTCCTATTTTCCAAAGCACTTGAAGGCAGAAGAAGAAGCAATGGATGGAAAAACTTGTGGGTCTCAGGCTGATTTCTACTGTTACCTATGGACCCTAACCCTAATTGGAACTCTATGGTTTTAATTACTTAACCTTCTGAAGCCTTTGAACTAAAATTGCACAGGTATCTCTCAAGTCACTACATGCAAATTATTATTTATTGTGCATGAAAAAATTGAGCAGATGATACAGTTCACAGAACATATAAATATCTGCAGACTGACTTCTATGAGGGGAAGGAAGGACATTTTAGAGGGCATTTTCATAGCTCACATAGATGTTGATACATGCATAACAGTAAAAGACCTTGTAAAAAATGCTACTTTTATTTATTTCAGCTTATAAACGGAAACTTGTCTTGGAAGGTCCCATCAGACTCTGAAATTTTATAATAGTCTTAATGCCAACAGAAATAATAAAATAGGCAAAATCTACAAGAGAGTTATGGAAATTTGTAGGAGCAGAAATAATATCAGGATGACATGTGATTAAATATTTAATTAAGTTAAATACACACCAGTGTCTTAATTCAGAATGTTTTTTTAAAATGAATGTGCTCTACCAAAATGAAACTAAAACATGTCACCAATACTTTTTTTTAGGTCATTACATTTAATAGCTCATATATGATCTCTTGTATACTTGCCATCTGATATTATACATCCTTGCAAGTCACATGTTCTGCTTTTCTCCTTGTAGACCTCTGTTCAGGAAGGAGGAAATAAGAAGGGGAGAGGGAAGTATATGTTGCAGAGACTAAGATATAATCCACTGGGAATTTGATACAAAATGAAAACAAGCAAAAATTGATATCTATATTATAAAAGGTCAAAGAAGGAATTTTTTTTACTCAAAATCTGAAGAAGAGCAGAATAACAATGGGGATGAGGGTTGAAATCAAACCGAAGTTCATTTACAACAGCCAAATTCATTTTATTAATGACTGTGCTCCATTACAAACCTCAGAAAATAGATACTTTCCACAGTGATCAGAGAAACAATGGAGGAGTAGCACTATTATGATTGCATTGACAGGTTCTATTTTTCAATAGTTCCAGAAAAGGCCCAGGGACTGACCGCATACAAAGTGCTTGACACATCCTTAAATTAGGTTCTTGCCCAACCCTTTTATTTTAATTTTAATTTAAAAGTTGCCAAGGGACCAGGATTCTGACCAGGAACCTAAATCAATAAAATATGAAGTTGAAATGTAGGTCTGTTTGAATCAACCCTGACAGGATTTGAGATTATGACTTGAAAAAAACCAAATGTGAACATTTTTGAAATGTAATTTAAAAAAGGAGAATTGTCTATCTTCTGTTTTGGAGAAAGTGTCAGGAGTATCCTGACTTGGGTTCTTAGCAAAACAACAACAACAACAACAACAAAAACACCCTCAACTCCATTGGAGTGAAAGGTTCACTTTAACTAAATTCAAGTGGTTACAGTATAAGCATAAGATCTAAGGTAGATCTGAGTATTCCCATGCAAAGGCTGCATTTTCCCCTCTACCTGGGTCCTCCACCTTTGACCAGTCTGTCAATGTCCAATGATATTCAAATTAGATATTATGAGAACAGCTTTGAGGTTTGGTGCCTCTTTGGTGGAGTTTCACATTCCGTTCTCATGGTCCTGTCCTTGATTAGTCGATCTGTTCTGGATTGACATCTCTGGCTCCTGTCACCCTGTCATTCACCTGCCCTTTACTTCCCCAATCTCCTTCCCCACCCTGCATTTTATGGCAGGATGCAAGCAGAGTAAGCTGAAGATGGCAGGCCATCTGACAAAAACTTCCAATACACAAACTGCTTCATTTTGTGACAAAACAGGATACAAATAGGTGAGATGGTAGATAATTTCTAAGTTTCAGATGCAAATCTGCTAGAGCTGTGATGGCGAAGCTGTGGCACAGGTGGCACATGGAATCCTCTCTGTGGACACACTAGCCGTCACCTCAGCTCAGCTCCCCCACACTTGTGCACAAGCTTCCCGAAAGCCAGCTGATTTTTGGATCTCTACCACACATGTGGGAGACGCACACACATGCATGAAGAATGGGGGTTGTGTGCAGGGGGTGCGGTGCATCCCTCCCCATGCCCCATTTTTGGTCCCAGAAGACTTCAGGGAGGCCTGCTAGGCCCAAAACAGTGTGTAGGGGATCATGGACCCATGAGTGGGGGGTAGAGGAGCATGTGGTGGTCACACACGCATGTATGGGGGGAGCACAGTGGAGTCACGTGTGCATATGTAGGGGAGTAGGGCACATGAGGCCATTACATTATGGGTGTGGGCACACGTCTGTGTGTTGTCACACGCGCATTCAGCCCACAAATGAGGACACAAAGGTTAGCTATCACTGTGCTGGCGGATGCATTTTGAAAATACTTCCTCTTCCCTGCCCTATAATCTTTTTAAGGCAGAGGTAGCAATAATAAATAAAGGACAACAGAACAGCTCCAAATGATCTGAAAAAGAACGTACAGACCCTGGGTGAACCAGTGCAACTGGAAGGAGGGAAAAGGAAGGAGAAAGAGCAGAATATGTTCCATATTCTAGGTCTAAGATCTAATTCACTGAGAATTGGCTATAACATGAAAACAAGCAAAAATTGATACCTACAGTATATCATAAAAAGTGATATATATATTCGTAGATTTTCACGGGTGTAGGTATGCTGGTTTTGTTGTATTCGGGTCTTTTCCCGTGTAAGGTTGAGATTGTCTTTGCAACGTTTACATACATACATACATACATACACACATATACATATACATATACATATACATATACATATACATATATATCAAAAATGTTTTTTTTTAAATCAGTCATTTTACTTTTCAATTTGTTTTGCTGAACATCAGAGGTTTTATGTGATATTAAAGAAAGAACATTGGCTGCTTCTTTCGGATATGTGTTATGGTTTCGTCAATGCTGCTTCCAATCAATCCTTGGGGAAAAAAACCTTGACTCCATAGATTGAGATAAAAGGTATTTTTACTAAGTACCTTTTATTAGGAAAGAACTGATTGCAGCAAAAGTCAAGCAAAACACATGCAAAAACCCCAAATTGAAACTAACCCCAGAGCTTAACACACACACACACCATTAGCCAGGTAACCAGCATTCAGTCATCGGCCAGGAAGATGTTTTGGGAATGTCTCTGGTCCAGGTGCATCACTCCTCTTTCGTGCATCCCAGGACAATTGGCCTTGAAGATGTTAAACCAGCCAAGCTGGCCTTTCTGAATCCAGTCCTCCGCATCACTTCTCAGAAATTCTACTTTCACCTCCTACACACTTCCCCTCCAAAATACCCATTGCTTCTCCCCCCCCCCCATTTCCATGGCAGCTGGCAACAAACTTTAAAGAAAGCAAAGGTGACCAGGTTGACAGGTTTGCTGCCTAGTTTGATCAGTTGTTTTCTTGGACCCCAAGAGAATTGTCACAGCTAGTTGGCAAATTTGAACACTTCTGGAAATAACCCCACATACCTGGAAGAACTCAGAGTGTTTAGGATTGTAGGTTGGAGACCATATCTGTGTGAGTGCTGCAGAGGGAACTGAAGCAAACCTGGAGAACCAAAATATCGTAGAGACAGGCAGGTGAAAAATGCTGTCATAAGTGTCTTTTTTGGTCTTACCTTGCCCTTACATTTATAGAAGTAAAACAGTCGAATCGGGGCTTGGGAATGTTATTCCAGCATTCATTCTTTCATTCGTTCTTTCATTTGTTCATCATTGTCAAGAGATTTCACATTTGCCCCAGTTGGGCAGTATTTAAAAATCAAAGGCCCCCTTGATCCCTGTTTAGATTTCTGAGAGCCACAATGAATTCACCGGTCCTGTGCAAGTCCTCTGTTAAGACAAGATAAAACAAAGTTAAACCTTGCCTTGAAGCAACAAGAAAAGAAGTTGAGAGTTGAGCAAGTGAACATCATAAAGCTCTTATAACCACCTGATACAATTTGTAGTTTGAAACCATTTCCTTCATTGATTTGCTAATGTGCTTCAGTGGCTGATTCAGTTGAAGTACTGTTGAATTGAACTACCAATTCCAGATGGCTTCAAAAATGGCTTGAAAACTACACCAAAGAGGTCCATTCATACCAAACACCTACAAAGTCAGATCCTCTCCTACATTGGGATGTACCAAACTACTATCCTAAAATTCTCAAATCTGGGAAACTTCCTTGTTTGAATTCCTAAACTCTAACTTCAGAACAAAAAAGACAAGAAAGGGGAGAATTAGCTAGTAGCTATATTTTATGCATTGCCTTTTAATTATAAACTCATTGACCACCCTTATTTTCCATTCTATAGAATGATGAAGATATGTGAAACCCAATCCTGTTCCTTGCTCATTTATGAACTAAAGTCTGCGCCTATGAGGTCCTGAGTATAGCTAACCAATTAGACATTAATTATCCATCTTCTTAATTACCCTTGGTGAAATTATATGTATTTCATCTATTCAGGCCTCTCTGCATGTGGTGAATTTGTCAAATGCTCTAGGGGACACTTTGACCTATATGAGTTTTTCACAATTTCCTTTTTGTTTATTGCAAAAGTAACCAAGTCCGATATATCTGAACTTTCAGTTCTTGGGAGAAATGTTATATCTTTTTATTGCTATTACCTTTTTTTTCTAATGTATGTCCCTACATTTGGCTATGTTCACATAAAACTCCAATACGATGAAATAATAATAAAAAAAAAAAACCTGGAGTTTGTACTTGCTTTAGGTGTACCATTATCAGGAATCATTAACATTTGGACCAAAATGAGCTTCAAAAGATTGTGATACCTGTGGCTACCGAGGGCTCATTGATTCAAGGAAGCTTTAAGCTATTTTAAATTGAGACCATGCAAGTTCAATAAATAAATTAAATGAACAGTGTCCTATGTCAGGATTTAAAATATAATCCTGCCAGGAAGTTTCCTTTTCTTAGGAAACAAAACAAAACACTCCATCAATAATGTGTGGGTAACTCTATGAATACAAAATACAGTTCAAAACAAATCATATAACATGATAAAGAATAGATGGCACCTTTTGCAGATATACTGAATGATACAAATCAGATTTGTGTAGTGTTGGCAATTATCCCCATGTTGGATGTGGCCTGTTTGGCTGTTCCACCATTAATGCAGAGATCAGCAGGAGACCCAGAGTTTTTCTACTATCTCTGGGGACATGTGCAAAGTTGGTAATTCACACGTCCGTGGTCTATCACAGAGGTACATTTTGCCTACTTCTTTGAAGCTGCTGAGCCCTAAATGAAAACAAGGCCATTCTGGATTTGTCTCCATTTAAATCTAACCATGTTGCAAACATGTCCTTGTTTTAATACTATTAAACCAGGGACGTGTGGTCAGGGGAGGCAGGGGAGGCAGAGCCTCACCGCTCTCATCATGAAAATTAAAAAAAGGGAAAAGGCGCTGAGGAGCCTTCTGCACATGTGGTCCGGGAATGGGACCACGTGTGCAGGAGGCTCCTCTAGCCTCAGCCTCCCTCCTGCACACGTGGTCCCATTCCCCACCTTCCTGAGCCACAATGAAGGGGACCGCGGCTCGCACTGATGACGTCACCAGCCTCACCAGCCATAAACCTCACCGCACGTCACTGTATTAAACTAAGCCTCCTGTTAAGGTATTATTATATTGTCCTCAGCCCATGAATGAAATTTAAACAATCCTTAATGGCAGGGTTTCGCTCCTCAGGCTGACATAAATCCATAGCTGCTTGAAGGTGTGTGAAATAGGATCGAGAGACAGCCCGGCATCTCCTGGTCACTTCAGGGTGCTTTGGGTTCTGCCATTCTCTTTGGCCGCCATCTGTTTTTTGGTATTTTCAACTTGAGGGGGAACCCGGTGGGCAGCTCTGCAGTCCATTGGCAGCTGTTTCAGTGAGAGAGATGGCATGTGGGCTTTAAATGATGGCTGAACAAAACAAGATCTCCAATGACCTTTCCAGCAAGTGGGGAGAAAAGGGTAGGTTTTGTGGTTTGCCAGGTGTCTGCCTCTGCTATGACAAGTGAACCATTCTCTTTTGACACACAAAATAAAGCAGGACAAGCCAGCCAACTATTTGTCAAACTTGCCACCTTTATAAACTCCACCCCATCCTTGTTGCTATTGTCCTGATTGGTGGATGGCTCCGTGTTGATTGGTGAAAATCAGAAAATGGGAGGGCAGCAAAGCCAGATGATTTTATTTATTTATTTATTTTACCAATCATTGGCTTAGCATAAACTCCACAGGTAAAATCAGGAGAGCCCCTTTGGCAGCAAGCAGTGGCAATGGCAGCAATATCTTTTTACGCCAGTGTGTTCTTTTGCCAATTCAAACATGTGGAAAACACTGTCCCAGATATAGCTGAGAACTGGGGGAAGATCCTGTGTGAAGAATGGCAAGAGGAAGTTTTGCCAATTGTACATTTATTTTCCCACTTTATTTTTCACCCATAGGAGTGAATTGCAGCAGGGCATGGATGTGTGAATAAATAATCACTCCAGAAAGCATGGGAAAATAGGCTTTTATGTTATAAAAGCGAGCCATGGATATCAACAGGCCTGGCATTTTAACACGTTTCTTTTTTTAAATGATAACAAATATTCTTCTACAATCACTTAAAGATGAGAAACAACAGGAATCAGATGCTTAGGTTTTCTCTTGGAATGATTTCAGGTGAAAATTTAATTCCTAACTCAGATTAGGACATGCCTTCTAATCATGAAATAAAGGTAAAGGTTCCCCCACACATGTGTGCTAGTTGTTTCCGGGTGTAGGGGGCAGTGCTCATCTCCATTTCTAACCCGAAGAGCCATCACTGTCCGAAGACGTCTCTGTGGTCATGTGGCCGGCATGACTAAACACCAAAGGGGCACGGAGTGCTGTTACCTTCCCACCAAAGTGGTCCCTATTTTTCTACTTGCACTTTTTACATGCTTTCGAACTGCTAGGTTAGCAGAAGCTGGGACAAGTAACGGGAGCTCCCTCCGTTACGTGGCGCTAGGGATTCAAACCACTGAACTGCCAACCTACTGATCGACAAGCTCAGCATCTTAGCCACTGAGCCACTGCGTCCCTACTACTATATGGTTAAATGGAGGAAGAAATCATCTTTTTTTTCAAATGCTATCAACCCATACAGCGGCACCCCAAAAAGGGTCCCAAAAGCGATAATTTCAGTCACATTGGATTTAACAGCCAGAAAATGTTGCATTTATATTTCCTGGGCTCTCTAAAGTATTCTCTAAAGGAGACAGAATCAGAAACACTCCAAAACTCTATTAATTATCTCAGTGATATACTTTCTGGTGTTGAAAACAATAGGATTTAGTTTTGTATTGTACCAGAATGGTGTGGTCAGGGCCTCTAAATCTGTTGTGCTGATTTTCAACTCGCAGAGAGGACGTGTGAATATTTATTATTTTCTTTATTTAATTGTATCCCAATGTTATTATTTTTATAAATAAGGCAGCGAACTTATCCAATATACCTTCCTTCTCTTATTTTCCCCCACAACAACAAGCCTGTGAGGTGGGTTGGGCTGAAAGAGAGTGACTGGCTCAAGGTCACCCAGCTGGCTTTCATGGCAAGACTTGAACTCAAAATCTCCTACTTTCTAGCCCAGTGCCTTAACCACTAGACCAAACTGGATCTCAATATAGTCCATTTTGAATTGAAATAATGTATCCTTCCCCCCCCCCCCCTTTATTCAGTGGCAGGATTGTGCTTTACTTAGAACAAAATGCCTCATCTATCCAGACATAATCAAAATATCACGAGAAGAGAGCAAGGAAAGAAAAGAAAGAAGAAAAAAAGTTTGAATTCTTTTGGAAAGTGTGGTGAGTCTCAAACTGCAAATATATTTATATGTATATCTCTGCTCTTCTGTCAAGAACTGTGAAAAGGATAAACACTTCATAAAAAAACCGCCTGCCACAGAACCAAACGTATTGAAATGACTTTTTATGGAGAGATTGAAAAAGGAAGAAGAAAGGAAAAAAAAATACCTAAAGCTTGTTTTTCTGGAGGGTTCAATTATTTAGAATGCTGGTAGCAAACTTTGATTGATAAAGCTAACCTTTCCTTCCCTGGCTATAGTTTGATCACACAATGATGAGAATGAGTTAGAGAATGGAAGAATAATATTTGGATTTCAACACAATAATGAAAATGCAGGGACTGCCTTTGACTTTTACAAGGTGAGAAATGATTTCACATTTCCAATGTAGGGAGGCAGAAATCTCTTTTAAAAGCTAGTGAGGTTGGATTTGTCGAATGTACTTCTATTATTTCCATTATTTACAAGATTACTTGATTTTTTTCCCCTCCGGCATCTTTCTCATAAGATACCAAAGACAAACCTAGCCAGAAAAACACAATTCTTTTCCACTGCATTAATGGCTCAATACCCAAGTGCTTAATATGCAGATTGGATGCAAAAAATTGCTCAGGAACACACCCATGCGCTACTAATCCTGTCTTCAGATGAACCCTGATTTTTTAAACCATTAACTTTGCATTTGTTTGATTACAGCCCAGAAACATCAGATGTGACCGCTGTGTATATAAAATATATGACAAGAACATTGTTTACAATGTGAATAAAGATTTTATAAATCCTTAGCTTCCAGCTACAGTTAATGGGTCTTCTCTGTATGTTTACTATAGCATCTCTTCCCAGTCATGCATTAATTAAACTTACTGATTTTCCCTAGTTCTCTGCTGAATGAGTGAACCTTCCCTTATGTTTTCTAATATATAGATGAAGAATATAATTTACAGTATTTCATTGGTGATAGCTAAATAGCTATCACAGAGATCTGCTTCTCAGAGATCTGGTAACAGTCAGATTATTCTGGTCAGTCACATGGCAGCATCACACAAATGAATTAATTCATTCTAAGTTGCCTTCTGCCCAACCACCAGACATCTGGTTTCCTTATTATTCATTCATATCTTTATTATTCATTCATATACAGAAAAGGCATCGTAGAGGTAAACATAGAATATAAAATAATAGTGTTGGAAAGGACCTTGGAGGTCTTTTAGTCCAATCCCCTGTTCGAGCAAGAAAACCTATCTCATTTCAGATTTGGAGCACTACCTGAGCACTTAGCACTTAGACTTATATACCGCTTCACAGTTCTTTACAGCCCTCTCTAAGCGATTTACAAAGTCAGCAAATTGCCCCCGACAAGCTGAGTCCTCATTTTATCCACCTCGAAAGGACGAAAGGCTGAGTCAACCTTGCACCTGGTGAGATTCGATCTGCCAAACTGCTGGCAGCCGGTGATCAGCAGAAGTAGCCTGCAGTACTGCACTCTAACCACTGTGCCACTGTGACCCTTGTCAAAATGTTTCTTCCCATTAAGAACATAATGCAGGGAAACCATAACATACCTATGGGAAGGTCAAGCTAGGTTTGGCTTTGGTGAACATTCATGCAGGCTCTCAGATCTTTTATAGCAATAGCACAGACTTATATACTGCTTCACAACAGTTTACAGATCCAGCATATTGCCCCCAACAATCTGGGTCCTCATTTTATCAACCTTGGAAGGATGGAAGGCTGAGTCAACCTTGAACCGGTGAGATTCAAACTGCTGGCAGAGAAAGCCTGCAGTAATGCACTCTAACCACTGCACCACCACGTCTCTTTATATTAGAGATTGAAGAGAACTATATTGACTGAGCTCCTGCAGCAGTTGAGAGCAAAATGGACGTTTGAAAGGTACTATAGTTGAAGTAAATATTGGCTCAGTCCAAGATATATGAGAAGTAACCAATAAACTTGTGAAGCTATCCTGTAAAGCAATAAAGCATTCCAGCCCAAATGGATAAGAACACTTGAAGGGGTCTAAGAAGGGGGAAAGTGCTTACCTACTCCAGCAGGAAAAATGCACCAGGAGATCGAATTTGCAATGGGAAGGAAATGGGTGAAGGATTATGTCATCCATTTATGTCCTTTAAAAAGGGGGTGGCTTCCCTTTCTGAGGACAGGCAATCAGACAATCCAGTTAAGATCTAAGAACAATACCTGAAGCTGGTTTTATTTGTAGAGGTCTTTTTCATATAAATCATTTTTTTAAAACCGCTTATCTCAATGCAGGAGAACACATATACATACTGTATACCGGGGGTGTCCAAACTTGGGAACTTTAAGACTTGTGGACTTCAACTCCCAGAATTCCCCAGGCTGGGGAATTCTGGGAGTTGAAGTCCACAAGTCTTAAAGTTCCCAAGTTTGGACACCCCTGCTGTATACATAAAGGTAAAGGTTTTTCCTGTCCAGTTGTGTCCAACTCCAGGGAGCAGTACTTATCTCCATTTCTTAACTCAGGGAGCCAGTGTTATCTGAAGACACTTCTGTGATCATGTGGCCAGCACGACTATATGCTGAGGACAGAGGTGGTGGCATTCTACACTTCAGACTGGTTCACCCGAACCTGTAGCAAAAACCTCGGGTGGACCTGCCCACCTGCCCTGGATCTATTTCGTCCTATTTAGGATTTTTTTTAAAGCAAAGCGCATGTGTGGAAGGCCAGGTGCATGCATGGATCGGGCGCGTGTGACCAGAGCGAGCACACGTGCACAAACACATTTGCGAACAGGTAGGGAAGGTAAGTGAAAACCACCCCTGGCTGAGGCTCATGGAACATTGTTACTTTCCCACCAAAGTGATACCTATTTATCTACTTGCATTTGCGTGCTTTTGAACTGCTAGGTTGGCAAGAGCTAGGGCAAATAATTGGACATCACCCTGTTGTGCGGTGCTCGGATCTTGAACCTGAGCTGTCAGCTTTCCAGCATCTTTTAAGTGCTGAGCCATCACACACACGCCCCATACATACACACATACATATATCATCAACAATAATTCATTATAATCTATGAAGATTCCTTGTGGATTTTTATATCTTTTAGAAAATCATTTCCACTTTTAGTACAGTTAGTACCATATTTTCACAAAATTCACCAAAAACAAATATTGGATTTTTTTAAAAAAGCTTCCTTTATTGCATAATCACTGACTGTAGTAGAATTTATGTCTCCAGTCACACAAGGTCCCACAGAAATAGTAGAGAGTGCTTTAAAAAAAAAAGCATTGCCTTGTTTGCAATGTAACACTGCCATATGTGTACTGTAAATAAATGAGCATGAAAGATAAACCCACCCAGCTTTAAAAAAGCACTCTCCTACCCGCTAGGCACTGGAACATGAACAGAATGTCATCGGGATCAAAAGGATTAGTTAAAAGACAAGTCTTGTCTAACAGGATGGTCGTGGGTATGAGTTGATTAGTTCTAAAGCCATTTTCTGATATTCAGTGATATCAGCGATCATTAACCTCAGCAAATGGTGTTTGAAGATCTGAGGTGATTTTCATTTCAGAAAGCTGTATGGACTCAAAATCATCAGGGGAAACTTTATTTTCTTTTCCCCTGTTTGATACTAAATGTGAAAGCTAGTGATCACTTTCTTGGAGAAAAGTTGCACATGTATGCTTGGTCCTCAGTGACAATAACATCAAGTGATAACACGTGCTAAACAAGTTGTTATAGATCAAGCACCACAGGTAGGCCTTCCATATGACCCTGCCTTACTTCAAGCCGAATGCATTTCCACAGAACCAATTCACACCTTCTGCTCTAGGTTAAAGAGTGATAAAGCCACTGAATGTAGGGATGTTGCGTAATGGACATACTTGTGTGAATCAGTCTCTATTCCACTCTAGGAGGTGACGAAACATCATGAAGAGCCAACAAATCAACCTAGGGTTGAGTTCCCATGAATTGTTCATGCTGTGCTATTACTCTGTGCAAAACTATAATTTATCATTTCAGTAGGACTCAAGTAATATGGAGATATTTTCAAACAGCATCTAAGAAGAAGACCCTATGGATAGGTTAATAGCAGCATTTTGCAGAGATGGACCAATGCTAACCTTCTTTTCAGCTGTTAAGCTTTATGTTGTACAATCTCTTTTTTAACGGTAATTTTATTCAAGATTATAATTTACAACAGTGAAAACTAATACAAAGTAAAAGAAAAAAGAAAAACAGAAGGAAAAATAAAGAATATAGTAAAGACCAAAAACGAAATATATAAAGAAATGATTCCTCCGTTCATCATAACAAATATAAGCAATTTTTGTACCTTATCACATTTTCTTAAAATACAACAAATGATCTCTTCTATCCATATTCCATCTCTTATCTATAAACAAACCCATCACACTTCGTCATTTCAGTCCTGCTATCAATGAAAATCCATTAAGGGTTACATATCTATTTTAACCTTGATCAAATAAACCAACTTTATATTCCTTCTTTTTTCTTCTAACAATCTTAACCCTGTCTTAGAATTTTATTTATTTTCATGTTTTCTTTGTCCTTGCTTACAAAATAGATTAATCCTATTTTTTAAATCCAATATAGGAAAATTATTCAGGTCACTCCCTTAGTTTGTTATTTGAACATCTCTTTTAATTGTTAAGACATCAGTTCGTTTTCTTTTATATGTCCAGTATGACACATTTCCATCTAATTCTTATAGTATGTGTGTGTGTGTGTGTGTGTGTGTGTGTGTCTGTCTGTCTGTCTGTCTGTCTGTCTGTCTATATAGCCTATAGCTTACAATCTTTTTAAAACCTACTTTCATATCAACCTCAGTCATGTCAGATAATACTTGTTCTGCTTCGATAGTATCTTTTAAACATAGTGTATCTATAAAGGCACACAGTCTTAAAATTAACTTTTGTGTCCATTGATTAAAAATATATTTCAATATGTACAAAATTAAAATATTTTGCTCAGTTCTGTATTAGTAAGTTTAAGTTGAATGTTCTTCTCCTTTAATTATAATCTTTAGTTTAGACACTAATCGCTAATGTCCAATTTTTATTTTATTATTTAGAATATAAAATAAAAGCCTTTTTCCACAGGAAGGACTCTTTATAATTAATTCCAAAATCTTATATCAAATTTATCTGTACCATTAGTCTCTGTATCTTTCTAAAATCAAAATTTTAATCATCCTATTGCTTAAATCAGTCCTTGAACTTGTATTTAAAACTTGTATTTAAACTTGTATTTAAAACTTATTTCACTATGGATTAAAGAAGACCCAGTCATTGCTGAAAAGCTTGTTGATTGAAAGATTTTTAATATTTGAAAAGCAATTAATGAGCAACTTGTAAAAATGGCTAAAAAAGGAAGTTCTGTATGTGACCCAGTGTCCTTTTAAAGGCTCTGGCTATAGTTTAATAAGTTTCTTCCTTCATCTCTGAGAGCTATAAACCAACTGCAGATCAATGTCTTGTAGCCCCCTTGTGAGGAAGAGCTGTCTGGAGTACTTGTGGGCCCTCTCAAGTTTTTTCCTTGTTCAGAGAAAAATTATGAAGAGCTGGCCTACTAACAAGCTTTTCATTCTGGTGCAATCATCAGATTTCTTTTTCACTTGAGTTTATCATTTCCCCCCCCCCCCCAGAAGTATATAACATAGAATCTCTCAATTAACTGTGTTTCTTTTATTCATTTAGCCTTTTTCCAAGAAATCCATGCCTCTTTGGTTGAAAACCTAATTAGCTTTCAAAGCAGCCTCCCGCATGATGAAACAGTCAAATTAAATCACAACTAATGAAACAAAAGTGAAGACAACTATAAAATCACAGTGAAAAAGCAGCCAGTTCAAAAAACAGGTAACAGTATATAATAGCAAGAGCAAGAGCCACTTAAACTTATATACCACTTCACAGTGCTTTCCAGCCTCCTCCACCTCCTTCTCCTCTCGTGCACACCCTCCCAGCCCCACACAGCCCAACAGG
>NC_138552.1:69229365-69281865 GCF_964273705.1 Natrix helvetica
ATTTGTGGCTCCCAGTGTTTTGTTTTCTGTGGGAAATGGGCCCAAGTGGCTCTTTGAGTATTTAAGGTTGCAGATCCCTGCCTTACACCAGTGTTTTTCAACCTTGACAACTTTACGATAGCTGCTGACTGGGGAATTCTGGGAGTTGAACTCCACACATATGAAATTTGTTGAGATCGAGAAACACAGTCTCTCTTAATTCCCCACATAGTTTGAAAGCATTCTTTTTGGCCAGCAGTAGTACCATTTGGCTTCCTTATTTTTTTTTTTATAGCTCTCAGAGTAAGGTACTGCATCTTAACAATAATCTGTACTCAAAAAAAAAAAAAAGGCAGCCTTTTGCTTGAAAAGTAAGTAATAGATTCCTTTTCCTGCAATTTCTGTACAGACCAATGCAGTCTCTTGGAGATCTGCAGAGGGATGCCTGGAATTCATCTCTGTTTATATACAAATATATGCAATTTAAGGATCAGATTCATCACAGCCTTGTAGAATGAGCCCTCAAGGAGGCAAAACAAGGAGATACTCTGTTCTTCCATGCCACATCATTCTCAATTCAGAGGGAATGCTTTCTTGCATTCTCTCTGGAGCAGAAAGCCAGAGCTGGTAAAAGCATGATTTTTCTCTGATCAAGCTGGTCTCACTACAGTAATTTCTAACTTGAAATATCAGGTAGCTCTATTGAGGCCTTTGTACTTTGCAGTGTGTCTTAGCTACTTAGGTTCACCAGCACTGATCCTTTTGTGTTTGAAGTTTCAATTCTCTTTTCTTGCTGCTCTCGTGATTAATTATTTCTGTCTGGGTAGGGTTTTGTTATTGCCTTCTTCTTTTTTTAAAGTCTTTTCATCTCTGGAAATCGAAGGAGTATAAAATCTCCAGATATTTCCAACAATGGTTGAAATACTTTTGAACCTATCTTCTGATTGCTGCTTCATTTAAATGCTAGATAAGTGTGGGTCCAAAATATAGTACCTTTTTGAAGATCTTTATATAAAGTGACAATAGGCTATTAAGGGGGAAAACATGATTCCTTTTGTTACCAAATGGCTCAGCTTTGTTTGCCATGTGTAGTTTTTCCTAGAGTTAAGGTTTTTGTCTAGCGAGTATTTCCAAAGATCAAGCTTACATATAATCAGGCAATAAAATCAGATGTAATTTGATTAGCCTCCTTTTCTTCTCAATCAAAGGACAATTTAGTCATCCAAGTTCACACATTTAATCGGGACATCCAAGACCTGAATGAGAAAAGATTCCAAGTCAGACGTGTTACAAGCAAGGACAGAATAAATAAAGAATATCTTATTAACATTTCTTCAGTATAGAAGGTTACACCTAAGGTGTAACTCACTTGTATACCTTATGATGACATCCTTTGCAGTTATCAGTCTTGATAAAACAGCTAGAATCACTCCAAAATGTAAATAGGCTTTTGCCTTCTCAGTAATCAAACTGTAAAATCATTTAAATATTAAGTTGAACTTACAGTTGTACCATCCTAGGTAATATAAAATATTCTCATACAAACTCACTTACTCAACCAAATCAAACACACCTATTTTGGATCTGAGAAGTCCAAATTACATATATTATTAAATATCTGAGTGAACAGAAAAGTTTACGGTCAGCATATTGTCCCCAACAATCTGGGTCATCATTTTACACACTCGGAAGGATGGAAGGCTGAGTCAACCTTGAGCGTGGTAAGATTTGAGCTGCCAAATTGCAGGCAGCCAGCAGTCAGCAGAAGTAGCCTGCAGTAAAGCACTCTAACCACTCTAACCACGGCTCATTGTGATTTCTATGAGACATCTTCCAAAGTTAAATACTGTATTTTTGTTTTGATAAGCTTTATACTGTAAAGCAAGGTGTACAACCTTGGCAACTTTAAAACCTGTGGACTTCAATTCTCAGAATTCAAATCAGACTGGGAAATTCCGGCAATTAAAGTATACAGGTCTTAAAGTTGTCAAGATTGTACAGCCTTGCAATAAATTAAATCTTTGATTTACTAAATTGTAGTGCGGTACAGTTTGCCTAGAATTTTCCACACCTATTAGCATCTTTACCCAAATGACATAAACGATACTGTAGATGTCATTTCCATAACTTTATGTGCATAATTAAAAACTTTGTGTAAATTGACATAAATGATATCATTTGTGTAATTTGCATACTTTTCTTATGTAAGTGACGCAAATTACTGTGGATGATACTCACCAACTTAATGGAGATTCATTAATAATGCCTTCCATCACCACCCATTAAATGAGATTTCGTAATATTTGTGTCCTCATACAATTCTTTCAAATAATCATGAACATGAAAGGAAGGTCCATTTATTAAATCAATGATTGGATCATAAACTTAGTAAAATATAGACCAGTAGTTAATATATACTTTCAAAAGTTTCAGATGACTTAAACCATGCTTGGAATGCTATGCTCTCAGAACCAAATGAAAATAAGGAAAAGAAAGCCTTCAACCTTATAATATTAAGAGTGGATATCACCATGTCTGCAATACAGTGCTGCATTCGGAGATTGAGATATGTTACTGTAATGCTCCAGTGACAGAAATGATCAGACTTGGTATAAAATATATTTATCTGTATCTCTTTCTCTATTTGTCTGTGTCTGTCCTGCTGTTCATTGATAAAACAGCTCTCCTGTTTTTCAAGATTAAATAATGGCACTCTATCCAGTCCATGTATAAGAAAACACTTTTTAAAGAGTGCTTGAAGGTGTATTACTAACAAGCCAAAAGAATTTTCTTTTTTGCTTGCAGTTGCTGAATAGAAAAACAACTCCAACATGATGCAGTGTGAAAAAGTACAACAATCTTCACACATTTGATCATGAGACCTGTTTCATAAACCTCAGTTTGGTTCCTGATAGAAAATAAGTGCAGTCCAGGGCCCTTCTTTGTACTATAAGTGAAGATATATTATCTTCTTCTCCATTGTCTATATAGATTCCATTGTGATAAATTTTTATTTTTTTAGATGTGGACCCCTGAATTGTATAATTCTTTTCTTAATGTCTTCAAGTGGCTCCCTTTAAAAGGTGGAGAAAGTCTGTTTACTTAAACAGGTATGTGGTGTGCCCTATTTGTTGTTCCTGAAGAAAATGAATAACCAATAGAAGAAAATACTTGTACCTTGAGGTTAAACTATGAGGCCCTGAGTTTGGTGGTTTTCTTGCAAATGTTTTATTATCCAACTAGGTAACATCAACAGTGCTAAAAGGAAGTGGAGTCTGATGAGCACTGATGATGTCACCCGGTTAGGTAATGAAACATCTGCAAGAAAAAGTTCAGAGAGCTCCAAAGACCCCCAAGGAAAATGAATCATTGGTCCAGCAACTGAGAAGATCAGTAGCAAAGGATCCAGGAAATGAGATAGAAAATATGATCTCCAAAGTTTCAAGGCAATGGCATCATCCTAAAAACTACTTTAAGGGTATTCCTGGTCATCTGCAGGGTTATTGTCATTCAGAGAAGGCACTTCGGCTGGAACTTCTACCAAAACCAAACAGTGCCAGCAAAGTGTTTTCTGTGGATTCAGAGAACTCCTTCAGTGCTTTGCATAGCCCTGATGGACATTTTATGGTTCTTTGCCCCTTAGGAACTCAGAGTTCATCACATGGTTCTTTGCATAAGATGCCCTGATGAACATCTTATGGTTTTTTGCCTACTTTTACTTGCCAATATCGATTAGGAACTCAAATTCTTCACATAATTGCCTGATTAGTTCTTCTCAGCCAAACCTAAGATTTAGTTTGATTTATGGGCATGATGATGTGTAATCAAACTTCAGGGAGTTAGCATAAATGTACTATCAGAAATATGTTGATGAGTTGTTGTTGTTTCACAAGACAAGCCTATTAACTGCCTCTCCGTCCAAAAGATAAGAATACCAATTGCTTGCTTCAATCCAAGGAGTAAAACCTCCCAAAGTTACCTATTAAAATGAAGACCAGTAGAGATAGAAACTCAAAAAGTGCGATTCTACATATACTATTCAAAAGCACATTAGGAATACAAATGGAAATACATTATTAAAAATAACTCATTGCATAATCCGTGGCAATACTGTGTGATTGTGGTTGTTGTTGTTGTTGTTTTTGTTGTTGTTGTTGTTATTATTATTATTATTATTGTTATTGTTATTGTTATTATTGTTGTTGTTGTTGTTGTTGTTGTTGTTATTATTATTATTATTATTATTATTATTATTATTATTATTATTATTATTATTATTATTATTATTATTATTATTATACAATTGTATCACAGCGGCCAGTTGTTTCACCAGATTTGGCATTGATTACTAGTCGGGCCCCGCCCAGGGGCCTAGGACGTCATAACGTATTTTAGTAATATACGTGCAGGTCCAAGCAGTGCAGCTTTTTGCATTTGACTGATGGTGATTTTGTCAAGTTTTAACTGTTTTAAATGTAATCCCAGTGCTTTTGGAGTAGCAGCCAATGTGCCGATTACCACTGGAATTACCACTGCTGGTTTGTGCCATAATCGTTGAATTTCAATTTTTAGGTCCTGGTATTTCGCGATTTTTTCATGTTCCTTCTCGCCGACCCTGCTATCACCTGGTATTGGGATGTATGATTGTAACCTTATTTTTCTCAACCCGTGTGATGTCTGGCATGTTATGCGCCAGTATTTTGTCCGTTTGTATACGAAAATCCCATAGGATCTTGACCATCTGATTTTCGGTGACTTTTTCAGGCTTATGTTACCACCAGTTTGTTGTTATTTTAATATTATAATTTTGGCACAAATTCCAGGGGAACATTTGTGCTACTGAATTGTGCCACAATTTATAATCAGTCTGCGTGATTTTTTACAGCAGCTGAGTATGTGGTCAACAGTTTCATCAACTTCTTTGCAGAGTCTGCATTTGGCATCGTCAGAGGATTTTTTAAGGATCCACCACCAGAAGTTCCAGCCAGGGCCTGCGAAATGTTCCAGGAGGTTCCACCAGGCGGATCCGAAGAAACGACAGGTCCCTCCAACCTGCGGGAGGGCAACCAGCAAACTGAACTGCTGAGGTCCAGCAGGGCAACGCAAAGGCCCGCCTACTTACAGGACTATGTTACCAGTTAGAATGTTCCATCCTAGAGGGGAGGGGTGTTAGATACTTCCCCCTCTATTGCTGCGATACAATAGAAGTCTCCACTCAGGTCCTCTGTTGCCAGCGGGAATAGAGGAGCACCTGATTGGCTGAGAGGCTGGACAGCTCCCATTTAAAAAGGAGAGCTGTCCAACCATCTCCTCAGTGGATGTTTGCACGTACTTCAATAAAGAACTGTTAGCACTAGCCTTTTGTGTCTTCCTTTACCTGATCTAACAATTTCCTAATGCTACTGGGAAAAAATACAGTTTTAAATTTGTTATGTAAGGAAATTAATATTCAATTTGGAGAAATATACTAATATTGAATCACCATAATATCCTGAAATATGGTGGTTTTATGGAAGCCTGCCAAGGTTTTATGGAAGCATGCCCATCCAGGTTTAAATTCCATATAATAATATTTAGGATATTACTGAGCTATGCATATTAATGATAAGCTGCTATTTCTGTTATTAAGAACATTTTAAATAAGATAATAAAATTGTACGAATACATTTTTGCGGTTTTTACATCATGTGGATGAAAGTCCACAGACATTTCAGGGATCAGATGAGGACAAGTTGATCTTTTCAGGTTTCCATTATTTCCAAGCTGTTCCACCCAGTGGCTCCCTCCGGGAAATTGGAATCTCCTGTTTAAACCACTGTTTGACAGGAACAAAGAAAGTGAATTTACTGAATGTCTGTAAATTGCAGTTCTATACAAAAAACACGATCATTTAATTAATAATGCTAGTTGCTAGATCAATAGACAACATGAAAGAAATATTTGGCTGGAACTAAACTTGCTTTTGAACTGGAGCCAAGGAAGGGAAGCTATAATTACAAGTTATCCTGTTTCATCAGGAGAGCAGAAGAAGACTAGTGAGGGCAAGTAAAGTCCTGTCTGCCCTACCCACTGTTAGCAGAGGAAGGGTAAGGAACTCACTGGTGCTGTGCCACATGGTGTTCTGTCTCCTGATCTGCTGTGCTCTTTAACCAGCATCAGATAATGATAGACATGGTTACAACAAACACTTTTGAAGGCATCTTGAATTGGATTGCCAAGGAAGCTCCCATCGCTGCGATCATTCTGCCAATATACTTATCTGGCAGGTGAGATACCCTGATCATAAAGGTGGTTTTTCCAGGGCAAGACTCATCCATTGCACTTTGGGTATGCTGACTCCCTTCAATTTCCCCAAATGTAGGAAACATAAGTACATAATTTGTGATAGTGGGGTACTGCAATCGATTTTAATCTATATATATAAAAGCCAAATACCGTTCACTCATCACAAAATCTCCAGAACCGTAAAGCCTACAAACTTGAAATTTGGCACGTATGTTCCTCTTGCTTCTAGGTGCTCATTAAGAAAGGATTATTCGAAATGACCATCAGATCATTAGTATTTTTATACAGTAATTCGTACACTCTGATGTTAAGGAGTTGTAATCCCCCTCCCCACCTGAAAATAACTCTGTTCCAAATGCCAGTTGCCTTATATTAACATGCTCTGATGCTAAGGAGTTACACATTGTACTCCCCCTCCCTATCTGAAAAGAACTCTGTTCCAACTGCCAGTTGCCTCACATTCCGTTACCTCAGTTCAAACTGGCAGACATTCCACTCCTTCACTCAGGAGTGGTCTGGGGCTCCTTACAGTACTAAACGTTGGTACCTCACCAAAATGTTTAGGCCTTCCACCTATGGAACTGCTTTTGGACTCAAGGCAGTGAGAGCAATATTCCCTTATGTGTTTCAATCACCGACCAGCACTGAGCCAACGGATAGTGAACTGAATTTCTCCTGCCTAGCCCGATCACATAGTTTCAGTGCAAAGCACCAATATGCAGCTAGTTATAATATATGTTTCTGAATTGTGAGCCACCTAGAGTCATTTGGCGGGATGGCTCGCTGTAGAAATCAAATCAAATCAATAAATGTACAAAACTACTGTAAATGTCTACATTTTGCTTCATAGATTTGCTTTGTCATTCTACCTTTCAAAAATGGTTGTCATCATTTAGTGACAATTTATAGTAATGATAAAGTAAAAAGCCATGAGATTTACTCGCTAATAATTCACTTGGGATTTGTATTATCATACCCAGAGTTCTATGGTGGAAACGATAGGAACAAGCTTAAACATATACCTTTTTCTAGCCTGCCTTCTGTGCTTGACAAGTTGCAAATGTCTACTTTAGATCATGGACACAAAATTCTTACTCTCTATATCTTCTATACAGGGGCATCTGTAGGAGCACATGGTCCAAAAGTCAATATTTTGGTAGGATCTCAGCAATTGAAGACCTGTCCATTTTTGACATGGGTTACATGGGTGTTTGTAATGGATGAAGGAATAAGCTTGAGGAACAGGAAGATCTGCAACCAAGACGATGGTCAGATAAAAGAAATCTGTAACCTGATTTGGCTGAATAGTCACATTATCGTTGGTATGATATTGGGAAAAGTATTAAGGGAGTAAAGGATTTAATGTGATATTGAATGATATACCAACAGTTTGAAATGTAACAATTTATGACGCCTGAGAGATTTATCAACTTTGGAGTGTGCTAAAAAAAATTCTGTAGTTTGGAAAGAAACAACCCTTTTAAATCCTAGGTTGAAGCAATTTGCCTGCTTTCAACTTTTAAATTGGTAATTAATCAATGTAATGAAAATACTGATGAATATGATTCTGTGTAAGTTGAGTCATGAGTGTGCATGGCATGTACATAGTTTGCTTTGGAGGTACTTTCCTTTGTACTTTCTTGTTTATTTTCTTAATTTTAATGAAAATGTGTTGATGCCATATTGAAAGTGGCTGCTCTGTGTTACTATGATAAATAATACTGGGAAAATTGTATGTGAAAAGTGTCTGTGTTCATACACATACACACACACACACACACAGTGGTGTTCTACTCTGATCTTCTACATAATTTTTCATATAGTGAATCCTTGTAACATAAAACTCCATTATAATATTTTATTTTATTTTCAAAGAACATCTCTATACTCTCTGAATTTCCACTTCAAGCAATTTGTTTCTTTTCTTTTATCATAGTTTTTTCTCCCATCTTCTTCTGGAGAGGAGCAGCAAAATCTATTATTACGACATGGATTTTTTACTTCTGCTCCTTTTTCTTTCTAAATCAAAACGATGTTCAATCCTTTGAAGTCATTTGTTTGGGGTTTTTTGCCTTTAATTACAGGTTCGCTCTTTGCACCATGTATTTATATCAACATCCTTTTACTGTCTCCAACCAGAATGTTTCATTTTCAAGAACTTCTCTGTTTTTGCCTAACTTTCAAGCTCTTGCTTTAGTTTACTTCTTCTTCTTCTTCTTCTTTTTGTTTTTGTTTTTTTTTTGCTATAATTGAAGGGCCTACACAACAATCAAGATCATTTTAGGAACATGCAATTTGTTATCATCATGTAGGAAGCATCATGTAGGAACTCTTATTTCGGAAGGAAGGAAGGAAGGAAGGAAGGAAGGAAGGAAGGAAGGAAGGAAGGAAGGAAGGAAGGAAGGACGGACCTGTTGCCCATGATAGTCTGGCTTGCAAAAGGATGCTGAAGACTTGAGTAGTAAGGAGCATTCTGTGGATGTGAAGGCTCTATTATTGTCAAGGGAAAGACAGCCTCGTAAACCGATTGAACAACAGCTGGAGGCTACTTCCAGAGGTGAGTAGAAAAGAATGTAAATAAGAGGAACATGTAATGCAGTTCAATTAGACACAGCTTAGGCGGAAGACTTTTCAACCAGTTAACATCTGTTTTTTATTTTCTGAACATGTTCTTTTTGAATTCCATCCTTTGCTCCCAACCACAAGTCCATGTGATTAGCCACATTGGATGTCTTTGCAAGTGGATTTTATTGCAAATTGTTTTATATATATATATATATATATATATATATATATATATATATATATATATATATATATATATATATATATATATATATATATATATATATATATATATATATATATATATATATATATATATATATATATATATATATATATATATATATATATATATATATATATATATATATATATATATATATATATATATATATATATATATTCTTCCCTCTCCTTTTTCTTAATTGATTTTTCAAAGAGTTCTCCCGTCTTTTCTGCTTTTAAAATAAATAACCACCACTGAAGTCTAAAACAGTCATTTTCAAAGCATTCTTGTGGGCTATGGCTACGGAGTCTCAACTTGATGGTTTAAAAGTGGTTTAGTTAGACGTCTACATGTTCGTTATTTAAAGTGAAGCCAAAGCTTTTGCATCCAATTTATGAACATAGACAGTGTATTAAAAAGAAGGAAACTAGCAAGGACAGGGCAGGGGGAAAATATTTTGATAGTCATCTTCTCTCCATATAGACTATTAAGTCCATTCCTTTTGTACTCTTAGAGGTTTCTTAAGAAAAAAATGTTAAATTGATTGCCAGTTTCCAGATTTTAACTTTTCTGCATTGTTTTTTCTTTCTCTTTTCTATCCTTTCTCTTATGCAAAGGATTAAAAGGGAGATACATGAGTTAAACTTTTTTGTTTCAAATGTGGCACCCCTACATTATAAGAGAAAATCAGATTTGTCATTTAAAGACTATCTCATATAAAATAAATATGATCATATGAGTTCCACCCTGAAACTGAACATGAGCAGAACACAATGTGAAATGCCTGTTTATCCCACTGTAGTGCAGTGGAAATATAGTGTAATTATTGCATTTGAGGAGAAAAGAAGTGAAGATGAAATAAGCCTAGTTAACAAATTATTATGAAAATAAATCACGCTTCATTGGGATTAGTTTTTATAGCATAATATCAGGAGACAATTTAGACGCACACATTTCTATAGAATGCACAACTGATTTTTAGAAAATAATAATATAACCTTGTGATCACTTGAGTTATTGTTTGAGAAAAAGTTAGTGCAGCCTGATGTGCTAAGAATGAACATTACATTTGAGACTGATCATATTTTGATTTTTACCCCAATGCTGAATGGTTCTGTAATCATCTAAGAAGAATATAAATCCAAAATAGAAAAATAATTGTAGCAGTGAACAAACTTCAATAATAAATTTTTACTTACTTAAACTGAACTGTGTGGTACAGTGGTTAGAGTGCAGTCTGGGGTGGGATTCAGCTGGTTCGCGTGGAATAGATGTTAATTTTACATCTGGGTCGCCAAATGGTAGTTGCAAGGACTGGTTGGTCCTGCCCACCCCTCCCCTCCCAGGAGTCTCCACATGGCCCGTTCATCACAGGTAAGTGCAGAGCCCGTGCAGAGCCTCTGAGTGGGAGAAAAACGGGTTTCCCGGAAGTCCAGAAGCGGCCTGTTTCCAGCCTCCAGAGGGCCTCCAGAGCCCGAGGGAGGCTGTTTCTGCTCTCCTGGAGTCTCAAGGAAAGCCTCTGGAGCTTGGAGAGGGTGAAAATGCCTCCCCATGGTGCAGGAGGCCGAGTAGGACACACTCACCATGGCCACACCCACCAGAGAACTGGTTGCTAACACTTTTCAATCCCACCCCGGGAGTGCAGTATTGCAGGCTACTTCTTCTGACTGCCAGCTGCCAGCACTTAGGCAGTTCAATTCCCACCACCTCAAGGTTGACTCAGCCTTCCATCCTTCCGAAGTCAGTAAAATGAAGACTCAGATAGTCGGAACAATATACTGATTCTGTAAACCATTTAGAGAGGGGTGTAAAGTACTGTGAAGTGATATATACCGATAAGTCTAACTGCTTTTGCTATTGCTAAACAGGTAAACAGAAAAAAACACAGGTGAGCAAAATAATAGTGAAAGTGGGAGCAACATCCGACTTCTTGTGGCTTCCCCATTGACTTTGCTTGTGGGAAACTGGCAGAAGCTTCAGAAATCACAACTGCATGATTGTCACAATGCTGCAATGGCAACAACTTTGTGAATAAAATTGATCTGAACATTGTGAGTAATTGGTTTTCCCATAAAAATAAGCAGTGATTGAAATATGCTTGGCAAAAATAAACTCTTGCCTCAGTTCACCATTTTGCTATTTCTAACAACACATTTAAATTGAGTAAGTGGATTTTTATTCTCAATATGGAAATAACAGAAAAATGGAAACATAGTCATATGATAGCTTCCTATTTCTATAGTAGGCATTTCAGCATATTTCAGGTTGATTTCACGACATGGTGAAAATCAATTACAAGCCTCTAGTAATTTTCACATAGTGCCAGGAATAAATTAGAATCTTTTATCAAATAGTTGATTACTTCATAACACTGAGAAAGAAATCACTTTATTTGGAACTAAACCTAGATAGATCTTCACACATACAGAGATTCTGGTTGCATACCTGGATATGAGAGAGAGAAGAACTTGCATTGCTCCTGCTATTTAATGCATATAAAATATGTAATAAATGTTTTAACAAAGATTTAGGTTGTTTCAAAACCACCCTTCATTTTTTTCAAGAGCTCTCAACTGATAATGAACAGTTTGCTACTTTGAGATAGATTCTATTCAGCAAAATGTGTTATTTTCCATTTTTCCCATAAGACAAACTTGTAACTTCTTGTACTGAAGTGTTGTTAATGAATTTAATACAGTAATCCAATAGAAAAGGTCTGATTGGTTTTCAGAAATGAAGGACCAAGTTTGAAGATCCCCTTTAATAGCACTTTATCTCCTGCAAGGAAAAAACAGGAATACGAAGAGACTAAATTTCAGGCATATTCCAAATTATTTATTAATTATTTTGCTCTGCACAAGATTTAAACACAGCTTAACTATTGACAGACTTAATTAATGTGCTTGCACAGAAGTAAGGAAGGTAGGTAGGTAAGTTGGGAAGGTAGGTAGGTACTGTAGGTAAGGGATAGATGATAGGCAGACAGACAGACTGACATTGATATATTCATCTTTAGTTTTCTTTCTATAATGGACATGGATTCTTGAGCATAGTTAAGATCTGATTTTTATGCTTCAGG
This sequence comes from Natrix helvetica, assembly GCF_964273705.1. Classification (NCBI taxonomy): domain Eukaryota; kingdom Metazoa; phylum Chordata; class Lepidosauria; order Squamata; family Natricidae; genus Natrix; species Natrix helvetica. The sequence continues at coordinate 69,241,500 of NC_138552.1, forward strand.
GCAGTTCACGTGTAAAACTCTGTAAGCTGTTAGGGTTAGGGTTAGGGTTTTGGTAAGGGTTAGGGTCAGCAGCACTTTGTTTTACACAGATGCTTTACCACTGTTTTAATAGTTTCAGATATTCCACTGAGATATTTAATTAGCTGAAACTAGGCCTAGCTCAAGGGATGTGGTGGCTCAGTGGCTAAGACGCTGAGCTTGTTGATCAGAAAGGTTGGCAGTATAGCAGTTGGAATACCTAGCACCGCATAATGGAGTGAGCTCCCATTACTTGTCCCAGCTCCTGCCAACCTAGCAGTTCAAAAGCACATAAAAATGCAAGTAGAAAAATAGGGACCACCTTTGGTGGGAAGGTAACAGCATTCCGTGCGCTTTTGGCATTTAGTCATGCCGGCCACATGACCACGGAGACTTCTTTGGACAGCACTGGCTCTTTGGCATTGAAGCGGAGATGAGCACCACCCCCTAGAGTTGGGAACAACTAGCACATATGTGCAAGGGGAACATTTACCTTTTATCTAAGCATAGTTCACCTCAATAATTTTAACAAATAAATAAGCAATAAAAATAGGGCACTCATACCAAGAACAAAATTTGGCTGGGATTTCAAATTGGTAATTGAGTAGAGTCAGATTTCAAACTGATTCGGAAAGCATGTGATTTAGTTTAGGATGGAATCTGATTTGATATTCAGAGAGTAGTAACAGGGTCTTGAAAGCCTGGCAGAATATCTCTTTGCCTTCACTTATACCAAACATAATCAATGTAATATTATTTTCAGAGGTTTTTTTCCCCTCATGCTTTCCTCTTTCTAAAGACAGGTTTGTTGCTTATTTGTCTTAACCGTTCTTGTATTTCTTCATGCTTCTCCATAGGAAGACTTACAATTGAATAAGTGAACCTATCATAAACTCTATATGGACCAGGGATGAGTTGCTGCCGGCGTTGCTGCTGGTTTGCAACCCGCATGCAACGTGTGCGCACATGCGCCAAGGGTGCGTTGTGCACATGTGTGCTGTTCAATGTAAATTGTGCTGCGCACTTGTGCAGAACAATTTACAGTGAACTGCACCAGCACCATCACTAAAATCCAAGTGGGAGCCAGGGAACCAGGTCAGGGGTGTGGCAGGCCTGGGTTGATGCCGGTTCTGCGACCCAGGCCTAAATTCCACCACTGGTTCAGCCGAACCAGACTGAACAGGCAGCAACCCACCTCTGATATGGACCAAAGTCATAGCTACACACAAGCACAAAAAGAAAGCTCTCTTTGCAAATTGATACCACTGGTGGAGTTTAAAGAGGAAGACATACAGACAGTCTTCTGTAGGACTGCCTTCTTTAGTGCCATTTATCAGCTATGACATGATATAAGAGTCATAACCATTAAAGCCTTCCCAGTTCTTTAAAGCAAAGAAAAAGCTAATTTAAGGTCATAAGCTCAGTACCACTTTCACTTAATGACAGCTTTGCTTAACAACTGAATTGATGGTGCCAATTGTGGATGCGAAATGAGGACTAGCTGTTGTCATTTCATTGCTATGTTTTTAGGGTAGAGGATATTTGGAAGGAAATTTTCAGCATCGCTTTTGCTATCAAAAGTAATGCATCCCCTTCTGCACCCCAAAATATGGGTAGACACATTCTGTACATCAGATCCAGAGGTGGTATTCAGCCAGTTCTGACAGGTTCTGGAGAACCGGTAGGGGAAATTTTGAGTAGTTTGGACAACCGGCAAATAGGCTGGCCCCGCCCCTGCTACCTCCCAGCCTCCCAGCTGATCTTTTGTTGCCCTGAACAGGACAATGGAGCTGTAAAGCAGGTAAGTGGGGTGGGGAGGGAATGGGGATTTTGCACTAACCTTCCCCGAGGAATGGGGAGGGAATGGGGTTTTGCAGTATCCTTCCCCTGCCTTGCCTACCAAGCCACGCCCACTAAGCCATGCCACCCCCAACAAGCCACACCCACAGAACTGGTAGTAAAATGTTTCAAATCCTACCACTGGTCAGATTCTTGTGTGGCAAATTCCAGAGAGGATGCAAGTTGGTTTCATATTAGCCAGGAGTGTCCAACCTTGGCAATTTTAAAAGTTGTGGACTGGCTGGGGAATTCTGGAAAATGAAGTCTACAAGTCTTAAAGGTTTGACAGCCCTGATACAAGCCTAGTAAACTGATACATAAAATGGCAACTGTTTTCACAATAATTATTATCTGCTTTCCACTTTTCTCATCTCGAATGTAATCTAGCAGCAAAAGGTTTAGTAATCTAGCAGACATCAGAGAAGCAGTATAGTAGCCTTTCAAAATCGCTAAACATTTTCACTAAATACTTGAAGGCCTAGATGAAATTTCCAAATTTCATCTAGGGTTTGAGGACTTTGCTTTGGGAAGTTTTTTTTTTTTAAATAAAACAAGGGAAATGGTCAGCTATTGTTCACAAACTGGATGTTTAAACTGGATTGATGGCTTGACATACCAGCATGAGATTGCATCATTAACTGGCACTTACAAGTCCCACACCTTCAATTAACATTGCATTGGCACCCTCTCCTACCTGTTAACATAGGAGATGACCTGATGAGTTCTTTGCCAGCCAAGCAGGGCCCTAGAAGGGGGTCTGATTTATCTCTTTGGTTCCTCATGAAAAGACAAAAAATGTCCCAAAATTGATTTTCAGCCATTTCAGGCAAGGCTATTTGTAATAATGTTAATTTGTGTATGTATGTGTGGATAGATAGATAGATAGATAGATAGATAGATAGATAGATAGATAGATAGATAGATAGATAGCTAGATAGCTAGATAGCTAGATAGCTAGATAGCTAGCTAGATAGATAGATAGATAGATGATAGATAGATAGATAGATAGATAGATAGATAGATAGATAGATGATAGATAGATAGCTAGATAGCTAGATAGATAGATAGATAGATAGATAGATAGATAGATAGATAGATAGGTAGCTAGATAGCTAGATAGCTAGATAGCTAGATAGCTAGATAGCTAGATAGATAGATAGATAGATAGATAGATAGATAGATGATAGATAGATAGATAGATAGATAGATAGATAGATAGATAGATAGCTAGATAGATAGATAGATAGATAGATAGATAGATAGATAGATAGATGATAGCTAGATAGCTAGCTAGATAGCTAGATAGCTAGATAGCTAGATAGATAGATAGCTAGCTAGCTAGCTAGCTAGCTAGATAGCTAGATAGCTAGATAGCTAGATAGATAGATAGATAGATAGATAGATAGATAGATAGATAGATAGATAGATATAATCATCATCATCTTAGCCATTGTCTATCCACTGCAGGATAAACTGTGTGTGTGTGTGTGTGTGTGTGTGTATAAGTGTGTTGCTGATAGACAAGTTAAACACATGCAAGTTAAACACATATACAAGTTTACACACACACACACACACACACACACACACATCTACAGTTGCCATGTTCAGCCTCAGGCTATTTGTATTGTGCAGACAGAAAATAACAGTGAACATTTATTTCTCCTATCTTTCAGAGGAACCCGAGGCGCATGAAGATATTTGTGCTGTAACAGGCACAGTCAATCTCCTTCACTCCCTTTAGTCACTATATATCAACAGCAAACTCACAGCTAGTTGGACTGCAGCAATTAACCTGCCAGGGTTCTGCACTGTCAGGCTCAGTAATAATAAACTCCCCCCAGTGAGAGACAGAGCTATAGATCCTTGCCGTGGAAATTCCAAAGAGGAGCTGAATTATTCAGTATCCGGGTGATTAAAGAGATGACATGATATGAGTTTAAAAGACATTGCTCCCTATCCCCTCGCCCCATCCTGAGATTTAATGAACCACTATTATGGCAAGGAGGCTTTCTCCCCATTGCTTTCAATATAGGGGTGCAAATGATGGATGGTAAGAAGAAATAAAGGCAATTTTTTTTAATGCCGGGCCCTTTGCAAATAGAAAAGCTTGAGGATAAGAAAGGAACGCGGGAGGTGGGTGGGCAGTCAATGCAACCTAGGCAAAGTTGCTTAACTAAAGTTATGGCCTCCGTAAATCATGGAAAGAAACCCAAATCATAATTGTAGACAAGCAAAATGCATTAACGTTGAGTTAATTGGAAATGTTTGCACTGCCCTCCTTCAATGAAATACTGTTGATCAATTTTAATTATTGCAATTATAAGGAATGATTTGAAAGGTGGGTAGATAAAGGAAGGGAAAAGCTGCCTATCAGCATATTAATAGCATTATCAATAATTATGCAGGATTATCATTTACACTCCACTGGCTTGGCTCTTCCACAAGCCTCTTCAATATACACACCAGTTTGATTGCGGCCTGCGTTTTAGTATTCTACCACAAAATGATCAAACACACAATCTTATAAACAGGCAATTCAAAACAGCCAGTGCTGAAATGCATTAAGAGTTGTCATCTAGAAATAATATTTTATATCTCTGTGAGAAGTCTTTTGCAGTGATGAAAAAAAGATGACTCAAAGAACTCAAATTCAGCGTGGAGTGTCTACCCTTCCCTCATATAATCCTCCATGTGGAGAATCTCTTCTTTCCAAATAGGGTTTCCAGGCAGATTTCTTGATCCCATTGCAAAAATACAAAAGGCTTTCCCCTACATACGACTGACTTGTCTGTCTGGAAGATCAGTCAAACTCTCTACCTACCTGTCTCAATAGTAGTAATTGTGAGAAGGATCTTGGAGTCCTACTGGAGAAGCACTTAAATATGAGCCAGCAGTGTACAGCAGCTGCCAAAAAGCCAACACAGTCTTAGGTTCAAGGTCATGTGAAGTGTTGGTATCTCTGTATAATGCTTTCATAAGACCCCACTTAGAATATTACATCCAGTTTTGGTCACTATGATATAAAAAGAATGTTGAGGACTCTAGAAAGAGTGTAGAGAAGAACAACAAACATGGTTAAGGGACTGGAGGCTAAAACATGTGAAGAACAGTTGCAGGAATTGGGCATGTCTAGTCTCATGAAAAGAAGGCCTGATGGATGATATGATAGCGGTTTTCCAATATACTGAGGAAGAGGTGGTTGACCTATTCTCCAAAGCATCTGAAGACAAGATAAGAAGCAATGGATGGAAACTAATCAAGGAGAGAACTAATCTAGAACTAAGGAGAAATTTCCTGAAGTGAGAACAATTAGTCAGTAGAACAGCTTGCCTTCAGAGATTGTGGGTGTTCCATTAGTGGAAGTTTTAAAAAGTGATTGGACAGTCATTTGTCTGAAATGGTATAGGATTTCTTGCTTAAGCAGGATGTTGGACTAGAAGACCTCCAAGTTCCCTTCCAACTATGCTATTCTGCTATTCAAACATATGAAAAGTAGACTTAAACCAATATTCAGCCATTCCAAGTATTCTTGGAAAGACAAGGTTGAATGTTGCTACTTGCTCTGCAGCATGATATCTTTTAGTTATTTGTAAGCAACCTCTGAGGGGAAAAAAGTTCAGAAACCATGTGAGCTTCAAGACTAATGTCTATTAATTTACTAGTTGTCTACCTTTGGATTACAATGTCACTTAGAAGTTGAATTACTCAGAGATACATGCTTGCTCAGCTGTCGTGCTGATCAGGTAATCCTAAGGAATCTCCCAGGAGGATCTATTTTGCAGGATTGTTGGGGACATGCTGAAAAGATTGTGGTTACCATTCTGATCAGAAAAGTAAGGTATATAAGGATACAATTAAATACAATGACATGGCCATATACTATTTTCAACAATTAACAAGCATGGCTGGCTGAGGAATTCTGAGAGTTAAAGTCCGCAAGTCTTACTTAAAGTTGCCAAGTTTGGATATCCCTTATCTAAATTAATATTTTGTTAGATTAATTTATGATGACTTTGGGCTAATCACACACTCTATTTCTCAGCCCAACCCATGTTACAGGACTGCTGTTTATAGGGAAATAGGAGACGGAAGGTGTGTTGGATATGTTTGCCACCTTGGGTAATTAAAAAATAAATAAAAGGCAGGATACAAATAAATATTTGTTCAACAGAATTATCTAGTTCTTGAGAAATACTACTTCTGACACATTTGTAATGTCAGTATAATAGCTTCAACATGAAATGAAACATACTCCTGCTGTAATATAGCAATCTACTCCAAGCATTTTAGAAGTATAGATTTCATATGTTTTCTCTTATTTTCCTGTCTGTCATCTCAGCTTCATTTAGGTATATATCTATTTCTTTCACAATGTAACAGAAACTTCTCATTACCAATTTAATAGTCCAAAACAGTGCTACCGTTTATGGCAAAACCTTTCTCATTTGTCTTCAGCACCGATTGTCTTCCTTTTTTCTTTTTTGCTCTGACTTGTTCTGAATTTCTCTTTTCTTTAGTCTTCAAAATTGCCATATTTAAATAATTCTACAGAGCATCGAGATCATGTGTGGTGAGTGACCAGGACATGAGCAAAAGAAAATTGTGTTTTCTCCTCAGACCACAATCTGAGTGGTGAGAATATTACACAGGGTTTTGATTTCCTTGGAATGAGGTCCCACGTGGCCTGGTGAATGGTTTTGTGACAATTACATTTAGAAAATGCAATTCACAGTATTAATGCTCTGCCACTAGGAAGCACATATGACTTTTGAACTATAACCTGGAGTTTCTCAACCTCAGCAACTTTAAGAAATGTGGACTTCGCCTTTCACCCACACAAACACCAACAAATACAATGTCTATGTGTTACTTACACCAGTGTTTTTCAACCTCAGCAATTTTAAGATATGTGGACTTTAACTCCCAGAAATCCCAGCTTCCTTAATAGTTTTCCTTAACTGGAAGTTAAAGGACATCAACACTGCACACAACACAAGCATACCCACACTTACTTTATTTACTCTATTTAACATTATTCTATGTAATTTACTCTATGTAACGAAGATTTAATTCCAGAGGCATATGTTCTTGTTAGCCAATTGTAGCCAACAGAGAGAACAATAAAGTATCAGCTCAGGCTAATCCATTTATGGTTGCATCAATTTGTTCTTGTGCCAAATTCTTTCAAGAATGAAGAGCACATTTGAGTCACCCTCTCAGATAGAAGTTGGGAGCAAATATAAAATATTCCATTTTCCATTTCCTGAACTTTTTATTGATCATAAAATAAACCCTCAGGTTAATGAAAATTGATACCCATGAAGTAGGGTTTCCTATGTAGGAATGTTCAAAACTAAGTTGTTTAAAGTAGATTACACACACACACACACACACACACACATATGAAAAGGATCCCATAGATCTATGTCCTTTTCTTTCTCTTTACCTTAATTTTCTTTTGGTCATTTACACTGACATTAATTTCTAACCACTTTATCTATCTGTCTGTCTGTCTGTCTGTCTGTGTGTGTGTGTGTATGTATGTGTGTATATATATATATATATATATATATATATATATATATATATATATATATATATATATATATATATATATATATATATATATATACACACACATATGTGTATATATACATATGTGTGTGTGTGTGTATGTACGTGTGTGTGTGTGTGTGTGTGTGTGTGTATGTGTATCTATTTGTTTCCGTAGATTTTTACGGGTACAGGTATGCAGATCTTGGCGTATTTGGGTCTTTTCCCGTGTAAGATTGAGAGTATCTTGGCGATGTTTCGACATTTCGCCATCTTCAGGCTGGTGCCTTTGGCTTTGTGCTTCTGTGAGCAAAGCGTGATCGGAGCTGCCCTCTTTCTATAAATATTGGTGTGTGTGTGTGGAGTGCTGGCTTTGTTGCTGTAAGTGGATTGGTTGGCTGTGTTGTAACATCATGATTAGTTGATGGAGTTGATGTTTGCAGATTAGTCAGTGTTTCGTAACATCCTGCATGGCTGAGGTACTAGCTGTGTGCCATTAGTCTTTTGTGTTGTAACGACCTGGGTGATGACATCCTGAGCTCTAGTGCAGTGATATCCTGAGTTCTATGCTGCAACATCCTGGGAGGTTGGCTACATTGTAACATCCTGAGCCTTTGCGTTGTAACCTCCTGAGATCTGTGATGTAATGTCCTGACCAGATGGCTGTGATGATCCTGGGCTTTGGTTTGGCTCCGGGTTTGCAGTCTGGCCATGTGTTCATGGCGTGTGTCAGTTTACTTTGTGTGGGGGTCAGAGGAGGGTGCAGCAATTGGTGATGCCGCTGTGATTTGGCTTCTGGATGGTGATTGCATTTCATCTATGGGATGGGTTTGAGTTTGAGTCTGATGAGGGTGATTGGTGATGGCGTCCTGTGTTGTTCTGGGTCCGGTGTCAGTTTTCATGGCTAGGACTCATTTGTTGACTAGGGCTAGTTTTCAGATGTCTGGTAGGCGGGAGGTATCGTCACATTTATTCATGTTGTGGGGGTGTTTCTCTATTTCGATGGCTTCCATAATTATTCTCTTGTTGAAATGTTCAGTTTTGGAGATTAATTGGTTCCTTCAAAATCAATGTCATGTCCTGTTGCTTTAAGGTGCTCAGCCACACAGGATGTTATGAAACAGCAGACTAATCTGCATACATCAACTCCATCAATTAATCAAGAAGTAACAACACAGCCAACCAACCTGCTTGCAGCAAGAAAGCCAGCACTCTGCACCCCCCACCAATATTTATAGAAAGATGGCAGCCCCGATCACGTTTTGCTCGCAGAAGCATGAAGCCAAAGGCACCAGCCTGAAAATGGGACCTTGTCGAAATGTCGCCAAGATACTCTCAATCTTACACGGGAAAAGACCCAAATACACCAAGACCTGCATACCTGTACCCATGAAAATCTACGAAAACATGTGGGAAATATATATATATATATATATATATATATATATATATATATATATATATATATATATATATATATATATATATATATATATATATATATATATATATATATATATATATATATATATATATATATATATATATATATATATATATATATATATATATATACATATACATATACATATATATAATTATTATTATATTATTTTTCAATAATATAAAAAAGGCTGTATGCATGTATATATATGTTCCAGTATAACTGTGGAGCACTTCAAGCAATTTCAACCAAACCTCTGAAAACAAATATTGAGGAGGGGGTGTAAGACACTCCTGATATGTGTGTGTGTGTGTGTGTGTGTGTGTGTCTTCCCACATAACTCTGGAATGCCTGGCCTGTTAAGGAGAGCGAGTGCGGCATTCTAAAGTGGCAATTGTTTGTGATGTGATGGGAGTGAGAAGCGAGAGCCTGGGCTGTTAAAGAGAGTGAGTGCGGCATCCTAGAGGTGCAATTGTTTGTGATGTCAGTTCCTTCGCAGCTTCCTCTGGAAAGCCAGTTGTCGTAACATTTGCCCTTCTGGGCACCAATAGGAAAGCACCTGATGGATTTGGGGCAAAGTGCCAGGATCGTAGACAGGGCGGAAAAGAGGAGTGCATGGGAGGGGGAAGGGAGAGGGGAGGGATGATGGGCATGGGAATAGGGCCCATCTCAATGGCTCCGTGTCAGACAAACACTTCGATGTCTATAAATACCTGGGCAACACCGGGTTATCGGCTACTCAAAAAATCAATGAAACTCGAGATCGCTTCCGGTTTCCGAAGGCGACGGATGCTGAGCGTCTGCTGTTAGTTCCTCTGGTGGGCTCCTTTTAGGAGCACAGGTGGTCTCGGAGGGACCACCTGCTGTAGGGCGGCTTGCTGGAACCCCCCAGAACTGGCAGCAGCCGTGGGGGGTTTCCAGTCTCGCCTCAGGAGCCGGGGAGCGAGGGGGGTGCATAGCGCAGCAATCGGCTGCCTGCACCTTCACTGAATGGACTCCAGAAGGAAGCAATTAATCAGAAGTAGCGGCTGAAGTGCTGGAGGTGAGAAGTTTGCTCCAATCTCTCTAACCCTCTTTAACTGATGAGCAGCAGCCTTTTGTAAGTTGTGGATTCAATCTATTTGAAGTTGGAAGATTCGAGGGGGGTTCTTTCACCCCCCTCGGATAAAGCGGCATTTGGACTATCTCTCAATCTCGGTATGGAGAGAGAGAGCAAAAGTTGAATTAGTCACTTGCACTAACTATGTGAGAAAGATTTATATCACAACTGCAAGAGGTGATTGCTGAGCTGTTTTAAAAACTTTATGGAAACTTTTGATGTTCTGCTCCCTGGTTCCCTGTGAAAGGGGGAGCCAAGATGGCCTTCTTCCATCTTCTTCTTCGCACTTATAAATGAAATTTGCCTTTTGAAACTACCTGTGAAGAAATTCCTGGCTTTATATTATTACTCCCCCCTGAAGGACTCCTGGAGCTCCTCCTATTATGTGGTCTTTCTGGATTTGGATTATTTTATTTTATTCTTCTTTTTTGGCTTGGAACTGTGATTGAGGATTAACTTTCACTTTTGGACTTGCCTGTCTTCTCGGATTCACCCAGCTGCATGCTCCACAGATGCCATTTCTTTTGCAAAAGATTTACAGTCATCTCTGAACTCAGACAAATGGGGCCCAGAAAACCACCTTCAGGCAAGGCAGCCTCGGCACCTACCTCCTCTACATCCAGCCCAACGACTCAACAGACAAAAATTCCATCATTTTTACAACAAGAAGGGACTGCAGAGAGTTCAAAGATTTATCTGTTATCCAAATGTTCCAGGCTCTTATGAAGGGACTAAATGAGTTGAAAAAAGAGGTGGCAGATTTTAAAGAAGAGCTCAGAGGTGAACAGCAGCAAACAACAGAAAATAAACAAAGAATCAGTGTGCTGGAGGAGGGTGCGGTTGGGCTGGGGGATGAGGTTAAGGCAGTCCAGAAAGGGAATAGAGAATTGGAAAATTTTATGGTAAAGATAGAACTTGAAAGAATGTCCTTTTTTCTCAGATTCCAGAACCTACCGGAGACAGAAAATGAAGATCTTAAGGATATTATGAGTACAATCTTAGCAGAATATATTAAGAGAGATAAAGAACAGTTGTGGTGGGATATGGATCTGGTTTACAGGATCAACTCAGCATATGCCAGAACACATAATGTTCCAAGGGAAGTACATGTTAAATTTCTTAGGAAGACCACGCTGGATGAGGTGCTAGGGGCCCAAAGGGGGGGACCACTAAAATATAAAGACAAAGAAATTACCATTCTTAAGCAAATTCCGAAAAAAATAAGAGATAAGAGGAGGAAGTATTCCTCCTTATCAAAGAAATTATATAATAAAGGAGTTTGGTTTAGATGGTTATTGCCAGAAGGAATGTTGATCTTCTGGGAGGGAAACAGAATTAGAATTAACACAGTTGTGGAGGCAGAGGCCTTCATGAAAAAACATAGTGCCCTCCTAGAAGACGAAAATATAAGAGGTAGTGAAAAAGGTGACAATACACAAGATATGAAGGAGAGAGGGGCTGCAGCTCCGCCTGAAGACAGGGGGGAGGGAGCAATATCGAAAAGACTCAGGTCACAAAAATAAATGTATTTGAAATATCATTGTAATTGTTGATATATTAGAAAGTGGCAAAAGAGATGATTGAACACATGGTTGATACAATGTATAACAAGACGCTGCTTCTGCTTATCTTTTATCTTTTTTTTCTGTAAAAGTTGTGAGATTTGGAGAGATTTCTACCTCTAGCATGATGGAGCTGCCAATTTTTTTGTATATCCACTTACCCTTTCCCATAAATGTTTAAAAATCAATAAAATTCTTTTTTAAAAAATCAATGAAACTCTTCAGCAATGAGATTTCAGCACTTTCCATGAAGATGTCTCTGTGGGAATCCAGTTATATAGTGACCATGGTGTATATGTCATCTGGTACATTAAGATGTAAGCTCCATGTGCATTTTTTTGAGATAGAATATGAGACTTCTCCTTGCTAGCCTTCTTCAACATGATCCAGAACAGTAATGAACTTCCTCAGATGTAGGCACTCTTTCTTTAGAGACTTTCTTGTAACTAATAGTAAAACTTAACAGCTTCTTCAGGCTATATTGATACAATGGTGCTGCTAAAAATATTACATTTCTCCCTGCACACTTACTGTAGGTATAAATGACTGAGATAACTATGAATATTCATCAGGCAGATATCCACCCAGATAAAATAAAAAATGACTGTGCACCTATTGAGTATCCACATAAAATTAATGGAATCACGAAAGTATTGTGCCTGGTACAGATAGATTAGGAATATTTTCATCATGGGAATCTCTACTGAATAATTGCTGAAGCTTCATGAACTTTAACTCTGAACATATTTACAATATTTTGCCCTGCCCAGCCAAAGGTTGGCCTGAAAGGCAAATATAAACTATGGGTTTAGGAGTGCTGAACCTTAAATCTAGCAAATCATGAGAACCATGATTTTTCCTGCTTTTGGGGAGCTACCAAAACACATATAGACAAAAGAAAGTTTGAGAAATATTCAAAGTAAACAAAGAATACATGATGTTTCTTTGAAAAGATTGCATTATTTTCACATTGTTGTTTGATAGAGGTCCTTCCTTCCTTCTTCTTTCCTTTTCTCTCTCCCTCTTCCTCCCTCTCTCTCCCTCGCTCACTCTTTCCTTCCTTCCTTCCTTCCTTCCTTTCTGCCTCCTAGATTGTACAGAGTGCAACTCTTGCAGAAGAATAAATGTATTCAGGCAATTGCTGAAAGAGGTTTCAGAAGGGAGTGCTCATCCCAGCTGATGCTAATCAGTTTCATGCCAAATTACAGGATTCAGAAATTGCTGCTAAATCCGTGCAGTCTAGCATTAGCAATTTCAGCAAATTAAAAAGAGCTCATTTCTGATGAAATGGATTTACTTCTGTCACCATCATGCATTCATTTATGCATTGAAACAATTGATTTCCCTGCAGAGCAAAAGGTTGCATTCCATCTAATGTGTGAACGGAGGGCACCTACCTGTGTCTGTCATCTTTGTTTTGCAGTTTTTGTCTGATTAGCAACACACACACATTTCCACAACACACATATTTCAGGAGCCACTCAAAATGAGATTGAACCTACAGTACATTTTGCATCCTGCAATAACTTCCAGAAATGAAGTAACAAAAGCAGAAAGTACAATTAAAATGAGAAGCATATTTTAATTCCCTGCCTGTAATAATAATGTATATTATTATTCTTTTCACCTTGGCCTCACTTCCTGCTTTGGGTTGTTGTGCTGTCAATACTGATCCACCCCAATTGCCAGACACACTAGGTACAGTAGACCAACAAATCAACTCTCTCTAACAAAATGAAATTCAATGGTGAAAAAAGTGAAGTTCTACATTTAGGCAAGAAAAACCAAATGCACAGGAATAGAATAGGTGGTACCTGTCTTAATAAGTAGTGACTGTGAGAGGGTCTTGGAGTCCTAGTGGACAATCACTTAAAAAGCCAACACAATCCTAGGCTGCATTAACAGAGGGATAGAATCAAGATCAGACAAAATATTAATAACACTTTATAACACCTTGGTAAGACCACACTTGGACTATTGCATCCGGTTTGGTTGCCACAACTTAAAAAAGATGTTGAGACTCTAGAAAGAGTGTAGAAAACAGCAACAAAGATAATTAGGGGCATGGAGGATAAAAGATACAAAGAACGGTTTTAGGAATTGGGTGAATCTACTTTAATGAAAAGAAGGAGTAGGGGAGATATGATACTGGTATTCAAATATCTAAGGGGCTGCCACAAAGAAGAGGAGGTCAACCTACTCCCCAAAGCGCCTGAAAGCAGAACAAGAAGCAGTGGATGGAAACTAATCAAAGAGACAACCAACCTAGAACTAAGAAGAAATTTCCTGACTGTTAGAACATTTAATCAGTGGAAGAATTTGCCTCCAAAAGTTGTGGGTGCTCTAACCTGAAGTTTTAAAGAAGAGATTGGGCAACCATTTGCCTGAAATGGTGTAGGGATTAGAAGACCTCCAAGGTTCCTTCCAACTCTGTTATTCTTTTATTAAGAAATCAACTCCATGGGAAGACTTAAACAGTCCTGGATAAGCACTGTTTACCTGATTTTCCTTGGCAAGTTACATTTCTGCTTACTGAAATTAATTCCCCTCATTTTGCCAATCTCTTCCTCCAAATTATGATGGATAGAAGAGTTGGCAATCCATCATTTTTTTCTTGAATTTTTGTAATAAAAATGGTGGGTGGATTCCTTTGGTAAGGTTTATTCCAGGCTGGGGGGTGGGGGGTGGAATCAAAGGTCAATGGGAAACATCCGGAGATCCTCATTTTTGTTTGCCAATTCCTGCTACCATCTAATTCCAATATTTTGTTCAATTGAGTCATACACTGATTTTCAAAGAACTTGCTTTCAGACACTGTGAATGATTTCTATGCTGCTTTGTGAAAATAGTGCAAAAAGCCCTAAGAAGTAGCTGGAATCAAAATGTGATAATTTATCTCTAGCTCTTTGCTTTTTATTTTCTTTTGCTTTGTCAATATTTTGGAGTTTCCTAGTCAGGTCATGTTGTATTTTTGGTCATCTGAAGTCAGAAGTAAACTCAAGTGAAATTAATAAACATGTTGTTAAAACTTTAACACCATATATGCTTTTATTCCTCAAAGTCATGGAAGCTATTTTCTATTCCACCTTTTCCAAACGTATTTTAAGTAGCTTTGCATTTTTAGAGGTGTAATTCCTTTCAAGCCTACAATTCAAAGGAGGTATTCAACAGGGTCTGACCAGTTCTGGAGAGCCGGTAGCGGAAATTTTGAGTAATTCAGAGAACCAGTAAATATCACCTCTAATCTGCCCCCATCTATTCTCTGCCTCCTGAGTCCCAGCTGATTGGGAAAAAATAGGGATTTTGCAGTATCCTTCCACTGCCATGCCCACCATGCCATGCCACGACCACCAAACCACGCCCACAGAACAGGTAGCAATTTTTTTTGAATCCCACCACTGCTACAATTCCTCACTTCTCTCTCTTTAATGTTACTGGCAACATCCTCTTTCTGAAGCTGCTTTCCTCAAGTCCAGTGATAGAAAAGCAACTTGTTCCTTGTTGGCAGAGGTGCCAAATTAATAATTCAACTGAGAAAGTGATTTTTGTTGTACACTTTCCAAAAACAGAACAATCCTTTTGCCGGTCACCCCAGTTTCATCAAAACTAAGCACCAAACAATCAATGCGCCAAGCAAATCATGCATTTCAAGCAAGTTAATCCTTGATTAGCCTACCCTAGTCTCCAAAGATCATGTCTAGGTTAACAATGTTGATGACAAACATAATCAGTATCAACATTAATGTAAGAACCATGTAATGCTCAGTGTTATAAATGTATATGTATATGTAAATGTTAAATGTTCATATGTTTCTTTGAGCACACGTTTGCAGCCAGGGAGGCCAGAATTAGGAATTATGTCCAGTTTAATGAAAAGAAAGAGTAGGGGTGACACGATAGCAGTGTTCCAATATCCAAGGGGCTGCCACAAAGAAGAGGATCTTAACCTATTCTCCAAAGCATCTGAAGGCAGTACAAGAAGCAATGGATGGAAATTAATCAAGGAAGGAACTAAGAACTAAAGAGAAATTTCCCGACAGGGAGAACAATCAATCAATAGAATGGCTTACATCCAAAAGTTGTGGGTGATTCATCACTGGAGGTTTTAAAGAAGAAATTGAACAACGATTTGTCCAGAATGGTATAGGCTTTCCTGCTCAAGTAGGAAGTTGGAGTAGAAGACCTTGTTATTCTATGTTCTATATATTCTGGATTGCAGTGTAAGTCCACTACGAAACACAATGGGGGCTGATCCTCAATGGTAAACCTCCATGCTAATCAGTGATGGATTTCAAAACATTTTAGAACCTCTTCTGTAGGTGTGGCCTGCTTTGTGAGAGGGCTTGCTGGCCATGTGACCAAGTGGGAGTGGCTTGGCAGTCATGTGACTGGGTGGGTGTGGCCAACTTGTAAAATGTAGTGAAACTCACTTAACAACGTTCTTGCTTAGGAACCAAAATGTTGGTTCAGAAACTCTGGCATTTGAAGCACACAAGTTTTAAAGCTGTCAAGTTACAAGACCCTTGCACCCTTAACCCTTTAGAAAAAAAAAACCCCAAGGGTGTTCAAACTTGACAGCTTTAAGACTTGTGGACTTCAACTCCCAGAATTCCTCCTCCAGTCATGTTGGCTCAGGAACTCTGGCATTGAAGTATGCAAGTCTTAAAGCTGTCAAGTTACAAGACCTTGCACCCCTAACCCTTTAGAAAAAAACCCCAGGGGTGTTCAAACTTGACAGCTTTAAGACTTTAAGGTTTAGATAGGACTCTTAGAGGTGGGTGGGGCGATTGGTGAGTCAGCCAATCAGTGAGCGGCGGGTGGGGCAAGCGTGATGCGGACGGGTGGGGGAGGGAGCTGGAACCGGTTCTAAATGGCATGGTAGATTTGTGGAACCTCTTCTATAGAAGAGGTTAGAACTGGCAGGAACCCACCCCTGATGCTAATATAAATTAAATGTGCCTTGCATCACTTTTTATTAATATTGTTTTTCTAAGAAATGTACAGCAGAAGGAATTGGGGGGGGGGGGGGAAACGATGGGGAGATTATTTGTTTACCCTCTTCCAAGAAAACTTTAAAGATCTCTGATCATAAGAACAGCGTATATTTTGAAAACAACTACATGTACATTCTGTGTGCAACCATCAAGTGAAAAGCAACAGAAAATATAAAGGTGGGAGTTTATTAGAAATGTTATAATGGCATTGGAGTTGCCAAAATCACAGAACTATTTTCTCTATATACTACATGATGTGTTGTGAGAACATTTTATACAAATATTTTGACTGTAAAGAACAGATTAGATGTTTGGGACAGCTGTCCTAGTTTATATGATATTAAGCTGATGTGAAGTGACCTTGTGAAACAACCTAAGATGCAGAGCTGCACATTAATTGTACACTTTGATCTTGCATTAGTCTTCCAGGCTGGTTTTTGCCCTCTGCTTAGATGTTTGGATGCCATTAAGTTCACACTGTTCCCTTTCCTCAGCCTGGTGTCACATATGCCTCACATGATTCAAGCACAGTTTTAATTGGTTTTGTGGGTGGATTATGCTTTTGCCTTGAGTTAGATGCCTCTCCTTCCCCTTGTCTGACCTTTAAAAAAAAGGTTTTAGGAAAGCAATAGAAGAACCGATTCCGATCTAATGTCTTTTGCTTGATCGATATTAAAGACACAACAACATTAATGCCTTTTAATCCCTCCCTGGCTCTGTCTGAAGACAAAGCACTGCACAGCCAGTTCAAGTTAATGGCTTAGTCCCAAAATCATAGAGTAATAGAATGACAGAATTAGAAGGGAATTCAAGGATCCAACCCTCTATAATGTTCAGAAAAACCTGTATGCTGTGCATGAGAAAGGTGACTGTTTGGCTTCTTCTTGAAAACCTCATAGTGGACACTTGGTATGGTCAGTCACCTACAAGACACTTGCCAGCAGAAGCTCCACTAAGCTATCTTGCTTTTTTCTACTGATCTATTTGCATTATTTTGCTTTCTAAGTGTTGTGGCCTGCCAGCAGCCAGCAGAGCTGGCCACAGAGTAGACAGTGAGGAAGAGCATGGGCCAATCCTGGAGGCTGGGGAAGGCTCGGACAAGGGCTCTGCATCGGGGGCAGAGACAGGGCTGAGGCCATCTGGCAGTGATCAGGTGCCTACAGAGCTAGACACCAGTGAGGCAGAGGAACAGATAAATCCTGATCCCAGTGTGCGCATGCACAGATCTGCCAGAAGAAAAGAACAACTCAGAAATCAGGGTAGGCTTGGGAGTAAAGTCACAGGTAGAAGGTGATTGTCCCCTCCCATAGGCAGCTAAAGAGGAGCGAAAGGGGAGTGGGCTTTTGCAGGAAACAATTCGTTCGTTCGGTCAGTCGTTAGATTCGTTTCAGGATTGTGAAGATCCGTCCATGAATCTCAAAGACTCTGTGCCCAGTCTTTCCTTGCACAGCACCTCATTTGGAAAATATTTACATGGCAGCTTTCCAAGATAATAAGGTCTGTAGTCGTAAATATTCCTTTGAAAGACTGTTTGCCAAGCCTTGCTGAATGTGAATGAGAGGAATTCACATTTGTTTAATAAAAGGGGTTTTGTCAGGACCAGGACTTTGCCTCGTGCTTTTTGGGGAAGCCTAGGTCAGAACACTAACATTAACCAGGTGGAAAGGAGGAGAAGCAAAGTTGAACTGAAATTGCGAACTATATGGACACATCCATATCATTTGATGGATTGAGTGTTTTATCAAATGTATATAGCTATCCAACTTGGAAGCTTAAAATATATATTTAAAAAAGACCCTAGTGAGGTGGTTAATCACCATCACCAAGACCTTATCATGCATAAACATTCAATGAGAATGAGAGCCACTTCTTTCAAGTTTCACTTAAAATAGGACAGGGTCAAAGCAATACAAACTTCTGAAACATCGTTTTGAGGACAGAATTCGGAACATGCCTACCTTGCAGGATCTTACAGGGCAAACAGAAGCAATGAGACAAAGTGGTCTCTCAGGTTACTGGACCCTGTGTCCAACACTTTGACTTGAACACCAAAGTTCACCAGTAACCAGTATAGCCCTTCCAGCAGAGGTATCACATTTGGTGTTGCTTAAAGAAAAATAAGATTGTATCAACTTGGTTGCCGTGCAAATTAGAATCTTAACATTTTCTGTCTTTGGGGTCTACGTAACTTGGAGTGGAATTGAATGCAAAAAATATATACTAAATTCCAGCTAGTGAGACACTGAACTCTACCCCTCTTAAAATATGCTTAGCTGGAATTTGTAAATTGCAAATGTACTTAGCGTTTAACTGTTTTTGTAAACAGACAGTTAATACCAGAACTGAATCATTTATCTAAACATTCTACTTGGCTTCCCTGCTGAAAAAAAGGATTAGAAGTAGCTTTATGTAAGAATCCATGCTTTGACTGGTACTATCAGCTTCAACATCTAGCCTGGTGTCCATCAATTGTTTCATGTTTGGATTACACTGAATCTCTTTTCAAGCTAACCATGAAAAAAGACCTTGTTATTCTTGGGTTTTTTGGCTCTTTAGTCCTTCAAGAGACACAACTTCTGCTCAAGGAGGCAACGGTGTTTGCACAAGGGGATTCTCTTGTTCTCTTGTTTTAAGTGGCTTTTTGGAAGACAATAAAGCAAGTAAACTGTGAAGAAGATTCTCAGATTTACCTTCTGTTACTTTTTCAGGTGGGGAGAAGGGAATCTTTCAAGAATAAGGTAGAGACAGTTCTAGAGGCAACATTTACTTTATTTTGATTAGATCAATGGAAAGAAAGACAGGAATTCCAGAAACCCAAGCATGATATTCAGAGATATTAAATTTCCTTATTTTTGTATATCTGTAAATAGGGGAAAAAAAGACCGATATTTCTGAGAATGATGCTAATGATGATGATGATGATGATGATGATGATGATGATGATGATGATGATGATTTTTATGTCACTGAATTTTCAAGGTTCATGGTAGCTTTCAAGACACATTAAAAACCTAATGAAATGCAGCTAAGCCTTTGAACGGGCATCGTGGAACTTTCTAAAGGTGGAATCCAAGTCTTGTCACAGTTAGGCAGCAAAACCAACACTGAGGTATCCTGGGATATGTAGTCTAGTAAACTCTGGAGAACTGCAAGCTGCCCAACTTGCAATTCTATAACCTACAAGAGTTTCAAACCTTGTTTACCTACCAATAATGGTTTGACATTTAAAACAATTAATACATTAAAGTTAGGACATAGATATGAATAACTTTACTTTAAAACTGTTAAAAATTCTAACAGTATCTTACTACAAAATGATTTGTGATTCATCTCGGCTTCTGTTTCTTTTCTAGGAGCTTATCAGGTTTAACAATGATAGGAACTTCACTCTTTCTCTACAAATGATGGTGAGTATATAGATAATATTTACCTCTTTTTATTTTAATGGAATTCTGAAACAATCATTTGAGATAAGTGATGTTCTGGACATATTAAATTATTATCCTCTGAATTACATTCGGTAACTTTGGGCAAGTCAGTTTAAATTTTACTATGGTGTTATTGAATATATTATGTACATAATATCATGAGCAAATTGTAGATGGCTAAAATTCAAAATGGGTAAGTTACAAATTCTCACACAGAGAAGTTGATTCCGTTGATATTTCCTATCACTTGTGAGATGCACGGAACTTAATGGCATACTCCAAGATGTTTAAATCTCTACTTTTAGGTTTTATTTTATTAAAGGTTATAATTTTAAACATCTTTACATGTTTAGAAACCTGTACATCAGGATTCACCGTGGAATTAGTTCCACTGAACATAAATGTATTTCACTCTAAGTAAATAAATATAGATCTAGGCTGCTGAATATCAAATGAATCCACATGTTTATGTGAATAATTATTCTTCTATTCTTATTGTTAGACCTGTTAACTTATAAGTTTACTTATTCTTAGCAGTACTTGAAAATCATCTTGCTAAAAATATGATTGATCAAAGTAGACTCATGTTTGTACATGCACATCGTCAAGTCATGGCAGTTTTACAGACTGTTGAGTGCAAGTTCATTGGTGTTATTTAGTTGTTGTGGTAGTTTTTGTTGTTCATCGTAAGTCACCAATGCTCATATGTGCCTAGAACTGACAAAGTTCACATAACATTTCAGTCCCTTAAATTCTAGTTAAAAATAACCTTTCCAGAAGGATCTCTAGCCTCTTTAATCCCTAAAGATAATTACATATTCCCTGGAAATTGGGTATGGATTTGAATATTAAATGTTTTGTTCTTTCTGTCTATTGTTAAATTTCACTGGGTTTGAGAGAGTCAATTTCAAACTAAAACAACAAATCCCCCTTTAACCTTCCAAAAGATTGTGTACATCTCCTCATTATTTTAAAGCAGGTGTGTTCACCCCTGCTAATTATTCTGAATGTTTTGCACAGAAAACCATTTTCTCTAACTCTCTGGTTTTTTTCATGGCATAACAAAGATGATGTACTACTGTAGAAAACAGTCTTTGCCCCTGTTCAACGCAGGTAATTGAATAATTCCCCAATTATTGAATAATTCCCTCTGAGGATGTCCATTCTACCAAATCTAGTGACTCAATTTATCAATGCTTTAATGGTCAGGTGTGCAGATAGACTGGATGAGCAGATTATTCAATTGAACATTCGGGAAGAGTTGCCACGTTTTGCTTCACTGTAATTGCTATAAGAGCTTAAATTCTACTTTTGATTCACTAATCAGTCAATACAGCTGCTATTGAACATTGGAACAATGTATCACTTTCTATTTAAAAGACAACAGTTGTTGTAATGATTGGTCTCAAGAATGATAAAAATTCAGAAAACTGCTCAGTAAAGAGCCAACTGCTTGCTTCGCTGTCCTCTGTGAAAAGACCTGATTTGTAGGAATAGAATTAGAAAGAAAATAAAGAAATCTCACTCTAACATAGTGATAGTGATTGAGATAAATAGTCCTACATGGGAAATAAGTTAGTCTTTAGGATGATGTGAGAGATGTGACAATATAATATCTTTGAACCAAGAAAGGTTTGTTTTGTTTTGCATTTTCTTGAATGAGAAATTAATTTGTCGCTTTTATTATTGGTTTCTAACTGTATGTAGACAACGTTCTTGGGGTACAGGCCCCCTTCACATTCTTCTTCTTTTTGTGCCATATATGCCATTGGATGTTGGTGATCATATTGGCAAACCTATTTTTATCAACAGCCGCATGAAAAAGTGCTGTTGAGTTTTATCCTAACCAGTCTCTTAGATTTTGAAGCCATGATGTTCTTCTTCTGCCTGGACCTTGTTTGCCTTTAATCTTTCCTTGGAGGATTAAGGGAAATATGCTGCATTTTTCTGGGTGTCGCATCACATGCCTTCATATGAAGGATAAAATCTCCTTGGGGTTAAACTGGATTTTAATGGCTTCATGTGTTAGAAACATCATCTTCATCCTCCATGGTTTCTTTCATGGTGGAAAATGGAGGAAGGATCACCTGGTGTCCAGTGGTGGATTTCACATTTTGTTTCCTCCGGTTTGCGGGTGCCCGCACACCTTCCCCGCGTGTGCCTGGTCTGCACAGGCACTTTGCTTCCACACACAGCTTCTGTGCATCCG
Source organism: Natrix helvetica (assembly GCF_964273705.1). Taxonomy (NCBI): domain Eukaryota; kingdom Metazoa; phylum Chordata; class Lepidosauria; order Squamata; family Natricidae; genus Natrix; species Natrix helvetica. Next base: position 69,263,649 of record NC_138552.1, read on the forward strand.
CCCAGCCTCAAAAATGTGCCTAAATAGGATGGCACAGAACTGGGGTCGGTAGGTGGGAGGGTGGCCCACCCATGATTTCTGCTACCGGTTCAAGCAAATGTGTCCGAACCGGCTGAATGCCACCTCTATGTGCAGAAAGGGTTAATGCTGGAACAACCAGGGCCACTCCATTTGGGAGCAGCCATTCTAAATTCCTACATTAGTGCTTCTGGTGGCCCTGGAAAGTTCTGTGTAGATTAATACAGGTAATCCTTCACTTGCGATCACAACTGAGGCCAAAATGTTTGTTACTAAGCAAGACAGTTGTTAAGCAAGTTTTGCCCCAACTTACCACCTTTTTTGCCCTAGTTATTAAGTGTATCATTGCAGTTGCTATGCAGTAACATGTTGTTAAGTTAATTTGGAAATGGTCATAAGTCACTTTTCTCAGTGCCGTTGTAGTGCCATTGTCACTAAACAAACTGTTATAAGTCAAGGACTACTTGTACATCTAGAGACATTATAAATTGTTGCTTATTACTCATTTTTCTTTCCACCTCCCCCTCCCCCTCCGCCTCTCCCTGTTCTCTCTTTCTTTCTCTCTCTGTTCCTGTTTTTGCCTGCTTTTTGTCTTCTTTTGCCAGTTAACTATTTTTGACATTTGCTGATGTTTAATGAATAAACAGCAAGCTCCATTTTATTTTTATTTCTTTTGCTAGCTGAATTGAATGGCCCGTGCACTTGCTTTGATCTGGATATAGGAAATGACTGGGGTGTGTGCTGAACTGGAGACTACCCACGGTCATTTCCCCAGCTTTACAGACAGATTTGTTGCTCTCTACCCGAATTTTATTGTCAATTTCTCAGATTAGCCTGCAGCTTCCTCCTTCCTGGTGGTATCCCATTCACACACCAACCACATCTCTTCTGCTCCCAAACGTTTTGAAATGAAAGGCTACCTCCTAAATAATGCAGACTGCCTTAGTGCTGGAGAAGTCGTGTCAGAGACGAGCTGCTTTGGCTCACAATGCCTGAAGGCATGGCCAATCTGCCCAGAAGACTTCGGAAAATGGCATGGCTGCTCTGATTTGGCATGCACCGCTTCCCTTGGCAGATCTGCTTCAATGGGGATCATTTTGATCACACTGCTTTCAAAGTGAATCACTTCCATCAAAGCTTTGCATAGCCCCAGCCAAGAACAAATGCAAAGAAATGCCACAATCGATGTACTTCTGGCGTCTTCGCTCTAATTAACTTTCTTTCTGTTATTCCCTTTTCCTGATTTAAAATGCGTGGAGGTTTTTTTCTTTCTTTCTTTCTTCTCCTTTTCTGTTGATTTCCTAAAAATAGCTTCTTTAGATGTTCCTGTCAATTGGCACTAAACTCCTTGTCCTGTAATCTCTAGGTAGGGCTCTGGATAATTTCTTTAATGCCCGCATTAGACTGGCCTCTTCCCAATTATCAGGGCTGCCTACAAGAAAATCTGCTCCAAGTCCCATCTCCATAGCCTTTGGATTTTCTAAAGAATATACCACCATATGGTTCTTTGAACATGTAAGTTTAGCAGAAATTGACTACTGTGTCAATGCCTGGAGTTACTATGCATTGTATCTATTCCTTTTAAAAATTCTACAGCAATCACTTATTGTAATGGTGTGTGAAAATATGCTGCTTAGGGAATGACCAGATTAAAGAGGGCATAGTCCCCAGCTGCATAACAGGCAGAGAAAGAGGCTCAGAAATAATTTCTCAGGAGATGTGAAGGAGAGTGTGTGGCAAGTAGCCAAAAAGTGAATACAATCCTTGATTGTACACAAAAAAGGATAGAATCAAAATTGTGTGAAATATTGGTACGCTGTTATAAATGCTTAGTAAGGCCACATCCAAGAATTCAGCATCCAGGTTTGGTCACCACATTACAAAAAAGAGATGTTGAGACTTTGGAAAAAGTGCAGAGAAGAGCAACAAAGATGGTTAAAGGCCCTGAGACCAAAACATATGAAGAACCGCTGCAGGAACTGGGTATGGCTAGTCTGGAGAAAAAAAGGACTAGGAGTGACATGATAGCAGTATTCTAGTATTTGAGGGGCTGCCACAAAGAAGAGAAGGTCAACGTCTTTCCCAAAGCACCTGAAGGCAAGACAAGAAACAATGGATGGACTAATCAAGGAGAGACGCAAACTGGAATTAAGGAGAAACTTCCTAACAGGGAGGACAATTAACCAGTGGAACAGCTTGCCTTCAGAAGTTGTGGGTGCTTCATCACTGGAGGTTTTTAAGAAGAGACTTGACAGCCACCTGTCTGAAATAGTATAGGGTTTCCTGCTTGAGCAGGGGGTTGGACTAGAAGACCTCCAAGGTCCCTTCCAGCTCTATTCTGATTGAGATGGTGGGTTGTTGTTTTATTTTCAAACTTGCAAGAGTCTGGTAGCATAGCATTACAATACAATAGAAGTAGCTCCTCTGGTCTGTTTTACATATGGTATACCTGAGAAGGCTGACATTAATCTGACATTAATCTAAAAGTCCAGCTCTCCTGCCACCTCTTTTATAGCCTGAGAAGTTAGGGAGGATACTTTATGAGCCTCTTTCTCTTCCTCTTTCTGTACCCCTCTTTTCTGATCATTCCCTAGGCAGTAGCTCTTTATCCCATTTCTCAAGGTATTTTTCACATACCATTATAAAGTTTGGGCTGGCTCTTTTTTTTTAATGAACAAGAATACAGTATTAACCTAGTTTATATTTCTGTCCAGCCTAATAGAAGGAAATCATATAAAAGAGATGAAACAACAAGATCAGGTGAGGAAATGGGCTAAGCTGCATCCTTCACTTCATTTTAAAATGTTAGCAATCAAGGAACTGAAACTGGCATGCTAGTAGTCTTCAACTTATAACCATGATTGAACCCTTAATTTTCAACTTCAGTCATGATGGTCAAAAAAGAAGCAAGTCCCCATGTGGCCACACCTGATTTTATGATATTTTTGTGGCAGTGGTAAAGTGAGTGGGGCAGACCTTAAGTAAGCAGAGGAGTTGTTAAACAAATGCCACGGTTCTGAAATAAACCCATTGTTCACTATGGAACATTTCTTGCTGAAAACCAACATTTACGTCTGCTTTCTAGCAAAGCCATAGTCATGAATCCCAGTCACGTAACTGCAGGGCTCTGCAGAGGGCCATAAATATAGGCTGGTTGCAAAGCATCCAAAATGTCTACATGACATCATGTCTACATGATGGGAGAGGGGCAGATATCAGAACTTTGAATCCAGGCCGTAAGCCTCTTCTTCAGGATCCGTTGTAACTTCAAATGGTTGCTAAGCAACTGGTCACACGTTGAGGACTAGTTTTATGTGGCTTCAATACTATTAATACTATTTTTTTAATTCAAAATCCTAAATAAGGGTATTTCACAAATGTGTACATCACAAAAATTCTTATTAATCATCCTTTATTGGCTTGGTTTTGAGTGGCAGTTTGGTGTAGTGGATAGGAATAAGGAGCCTATGGCATTAGTCCTACCATAGGCTGAAAACCCAAGGTCAGATGACCTGGGGCCATACCCTGTTTCTCAACCCTAGGGAAGTAAGCAATGATAAACCACTTCCAAAATCTGTCTAAGAAAATTGCAAAAACATGTCCAGGCAGCCACCAGTAGTCAAAACTGATTGAAAGAAGAAAGAAAGAAAGAAAGAAAGAAAGAAAGAAAGAAAGAAAGAAAGAAGGAAGGAAGGAAGGAAGGAAGGAAGGAAGGAAGGAAGGAAGGAAGGAAGGAAGGAAGGAAGGAAGGAAGGAAGGAAATGCAGTTTACAACATGATTATTAAACTTTTTGATCTTAAAATATTCGGTTCGTGACCTAAATATAAGCGTGCAATAAGTTTAATTGTATATGTTGGAGGCAAGCTGAATATGTTCATAGAAGTCAGTTTGAAGTAAGATTGAGCTAAAAATTGTATATAAAACAGTCCTGCTGTAGCAAGGAATACCAAATGGAGCATGTAGAAAATTAAAGGAGTTTGCAAAGGAAAGTCTTTGTCAATTTAACTTTGGCTCCTGGTGACTTTTTAAACCATCCATGTAGTTTTTTTGATGACAGCGTCAAAGTGGTTTGCCATTGATGTCTTCTGGGTGTGCGTTGAATATTTTATTTGCTAATCTAGCCTACAATGCTTTATTTTGAAGTGGTCTCTCATCAAAGTATTAATAAATCTGTCCCTACTTAGTTTTCCAAGAATAACCAGGGTCAGCTGAGTACTAAAACTGATGCCAAATAAGGAAGTATAATGGAAAAAATCAGTTAGATGAATCAGAGAGAAAAATAACACACCAGAATTCTAGGTGCCATAATCTAAATCTGTGTAGTAGAATGTTCATGTGAATGTTCCGTATAATCTGAAGTATTTATTATTATGGTATTTAAGATACCTGTTCAACAATGCATGATAGAATTAAAATGAATTTTACTTCAACACTCTGGAGAAAATAGAAAACCATGTATATCTAAACCGGTTGGAATGAGACTTACTGCTAGGAATCTGATCCTAGACCAATCGGGTCTCCTTGTCTGTAAATAAATAAAAGACAGGACTACAGAAGTTTTGATCATCAATAAGAGAGTTAGGAAAGGGGACACAGCTAACTCAAAAGGGGGCAACCCCTGAATTCAGTTTTTTCTGCATTAAGATACACAGGGCAACTAATTTACCCTAATAGTCACCTTCACTAATACCACATGATTCATTTGAAATCTTACACAGCTTTTGCTTGTCGCTTGAAAATGCACATCATTTATTTAATGTTTTGAGATAACAATCAGGAAGATCTGCCATGCCACCCAGGGCAAGCAATGTTTCTTTGTTATGCATATCCTTTCACTTCTAATCTGCATTTTCTTTCTAATCTGCATTTACAAAGTAAGCTTATCAACAATGGCAAATGCATGTATTGCAAGGTGTACCTAACAACACAGACATGGAGCAATGGTGTCTACCACATATCCTCCTAAATCATTATTATTATTATATTTATGATTCCATAATCATACATTATGATTATGTGATGATATGAAATAATCACTGTGATTAGCGTTTTCTCACAGGTCCCCAGTTATATCTGAAGCTTGGCTGGAGATGCGATGTGGTACAATTGGGGAAAAACAGGGATTTCTTTGCTTGCTAAATTCATAACCCACCTTTCATTCAGGAGTTCAAAGTGACACCCTGAAACTTTCTCCTCTATAACCCAATATAGCAACTCTGTGAGGCAGGTTGGTCTGAGAGACAGAAACTGGCTCCAGAAAACTTCAGGTTCTGAGAGTAAACCAGAAGTTAGGCCTCCCTGCTACATGTCCAACTCTTCAATCACATAACACTATTCAAAACAGGCACTTTGCCAAACACTCTTTCTTAATGTGGCTGCATCATCCAAACGTTTGGTACGGCTCTGTCAAAATTTTCCCCAGATCAATAACAAAGGGATCATGGGACCCACAAACTCCTTCACAAACAGCTGGGCCAAATCTTTTGAGGAGCTGCATGAACCTTCTAGGACAAGGGTATCAAACTCACCACATCATGTTGCCATCACATGATGTATCGTGACATTTTCCCCTTTCTGGAGCTGGGACGGGCGTAGTCAGCACATGACGCATCCAGCCTCAGGGCCGCCAGTTTGACACACCTCCTTCTAGGAGATACACCCCTTTCATAATGGCTGCTGAGCTCATGTTTGTGAGGTACCCCATTCTCAACTAATATGTCAGTATTAGGTATATTGACATAGATTGATTCAAATAAGAAAAGCATCAGATTCCACAAATCTATTACAAGACCATTCTCTGAATATCTACTTAGGGTTGCACACATATATTCCCTTACCAGGGTACTTAAGGAAGACATAATATAGACACAAAATGAAAAATCCCTCTTTTTCTTCAATGAAACCATAATGTTTGCCTGTGTATATGTGTATGTAAGTATGTATGTATGTATATATGTATATATGTATGTGTATGTGTGTGTATACATACACACACATATATACACACACACGCTATACACACACATACATATACACATACATACATACATTATATATATATATATATATATATATATATATATATATATATATATATATATATATATATATATATATATATACACACACACTATACTATATATATGTGTGTGTGTGTGTGTGTGTGTTATATTTGTACTGATAAATAAATAAAGGGAGACTAGTATAGATCTATTTCGAGCTAATTAGCTCTCATCAGCTAGCCATACCCTTACTGGGATTTGAACCTGGGCTGTATATATCTTAGGCAGGAGTTTTAGCCACTAAGCCACGGGCTCTGTTCCTTATCAGTTGTGTATATGTGTATGTAAGTGTGTGTGTGTGTGTGTGTGTGTGTGTGTGTGTATGGCTCATTACAGAAGACCATCCAGGCTACTGATATGGCTAGCTGATGAGAGCTAAATAGCTTGAAATAGATCTATACTAGTCTCCCTTTATTTATTTATCAGCACAAATACAACACACACACACACACACACACACACACGTATTTAGGCATACCAGGGGTTGTAACACAAATACATACATATATATATATATATACCTTACACGGGAAAAGACCCGAATACAACAAAACCAGCATATATATATATATATATATATATATATATATATATATATATATATATATATATATATATATATATATATATATATATATATATATATATATATATATATATATATATATATATATATATATATATATATATATATATATATATATATATATATATAATATGTTGTATTTGTGCTGATAAATAAATAAAGGGAGACTAGTATGGATCCATTTCAGGCTCTCCTCCTTTTATCAGCTAAGCCAGGGAAATAGGTATGTATTTGTTTTACAACCCCTGGTATGCCCAAATATGAGAGGGAGCTCACTCCTCCCTCTTTCTGTCCTTCGGCTCATCACAGAAAACCATCCAGGCAGAAACCCATATTTTAATTTTTAATGTTGCCTTTTTATATTTGTGTTGTATTTGTGCTGATAAATAAATACAAGGAGGAGAGCCTGTGGTGTAGTGGCTAACAAATCTGCCTAATATGTAACACATCCCAGGTTCAAATCCTAGTAAGGGTATGGCTAGCTGATGAGAGCTAAATAGCTTGAAATGGATCCATACTAGTCTCCCTTTATTGCTGGGGCAGCAGCAATACATACATACATACATACATACATACATACATACATACATACATACATACATACACACACACACACACACACACACACACACATATATATATGTATGTATTTATGTTACAACCCCTGGTATGACTAGTGGTTAAGACTCCTGCCTAAGATATATACAGCCAGGGTTCTAATCCCAGTAAGGGTATGGCTAGCTGATGAGAGCTAATTAGCTCGAAATATATATAGTCTGGAATATTTAAATAATACAATCTTTAATGAGTTTCTTTTAAAAACCAGGTAAAGGTATGTTGAGCACCTCCTGCATCATCAAATGTTTTTTCTCTCCGACTTTCTGAGGATGTGTCATCTTCCTTTCATTCCACTCTCCCCCCCCCTCCCGGTTCCGACATAAATAATCCACACTTCCACATCTCCGTCTTGTCAAACTGGGGCAGCAGCAAAAATAAGCAGCACAAATTGGCCGATAATGCACCTTATTTCCATGCCGGAGCAGGTGCATTTTCCCCAGTCTAAGTGGCAAGATGATCCTGATCCTCTCTGACAGGCAGGCTGATCTAAAATTACTCAGCACACTTTGCCACCAGTTGGGGGAGAAAGCGTCCCCTGGGAGCTCCTTCAGAAATGTTTCAATCCCCAGGGTGCTAATTAAAATTTACTGAGTAATATTTGCAAAGCTCACTGGCCCCAGTTACAGCAATTATCAGTTACTAAATGTTAGCGCCAGCGATGGCAACTGACGATTGGCTCTTTCATACTCACAGAAGAGGGGAAAATAAAATCAGAAAGGAAAGAAAAAGCTGTTTACTTTCTATTTATTTTCCATAATCTTCCTCCACAGTCTTTTGGAGTAGCCTGAATCCACTGAATGGCTCCATTGGTTTTATCCTAGAAGTTGCTTAAGATACAAGTTTAATTATCGGTTTCTTATTGGGCTTCCTGCCAGCGTGCTAGCTATATATTTATGCATTAAAAAAAAGAACGAAAAGAAAATGTGCCTTCGCAGAAGGCTTTGCAGCTGATACCAGAGGGATCTTCAGAGCAATGTCCTATTTAGAATTACACGCGCCTGCGGCAAGAGTCAGTTGGGTGCTGTGACCAAGTGGAAAGTACACTGCCTCCTAATTATACACACAGCTCACAGTTTAAATTTCCTGGACAAATAGCTGAAGTCAAGACTTGCTAATCCAGCCACAGGTGCTGTAAACAACCACTACCAAATAAACATAGCGCAGCCATCAACACAGCCCTTCAGCAAATTCCACAGTCCACCAGCTGCTTGATCATTCCTTTAAAACCACGAGGCACTTTCGGCTCTAAAAGGAAAGACAGATCACGCTGCCCTCCTCAAAATGGATTTCTTTAAGGTTTTTTTTTTTTTTTTTCCAGAGAGGATAACAAATTTTAATGCCGATTTCTGTACCGGCAGGGCAATTTGTTTGCTTTCTGCACATTCAGTTCCGTTTAGTTTTCTCATTTCTCTAAGTTGTGTGCCTTTAATTTTGTCCCAGGTCTGGCTGGGTTGTTGTTCTTTTCCTGAAAAGTCTACACAAAGGTTTGTAGGCCTTTTTTTGGGGGGGGGGAGGGGGGTGCACATTTCTTTTCCAGTAAATTTGAATGCAGTTCTCTTTCTGTAAATCGTTTTCCTAAAGCAATCTAGTTCTGCTTGTTCAGTTTTACCAGTCGCATTCAGTTTTGGGCACTTATTTTAAGTTTCAAAGCATCACAAAGTCCTGAAAAATAACATTTCCATGGGTAAATTTGCAGAAATAATTGAAGCTGGGTGGAATAACCTGCTATTTTTAACAATTAATCTTCTTTGTGTCCTACTCGATAACATGTTTGTCTGTCTTGTTACATCCTACGAAAAAAGGGCTAAACCTCTAGAAAACCATATAAAAAATCTCTTTTACTGTACACTTTTACAGGAAACAGGAGATTTATTGGAGCTTTTTTTCAAAGGCAGGGCTATGTTTATAGCTACAGAATGTTATGAAAAACAACCCAATTGTAAACTACTAGAAAAATTCAGTCATGGTCTATGTAGACAGTCTGAAAAAAACATTTAAAAAATGTCATTTTCAAGCATGCCATATCACTTATGTAATGTAAATATGCTCCATTTCTTCCATGATGGGAGTTGAAATATTGCTTGTTGTTATCACTGAATCATTTGCATTTGTATAGATTTATATGATAATTATTCTGAATAGCTTGGGCCGGAAACAGCTGCTTTGTTTTGTTTCATGGTGACAGTGAATATCGTCTCTATTCTTTCTTGATTATATCCTCGTTCTATAAAAGTGTGACCTCCTAATATTTGGAAAGCATTTCAACCTCTGCCCTCCAGTCCTACATCACAGTGACCATAGAGGTCTATCAAAATCTACACTTTTTAAAAGCCCAGCAAAATCTTGGACAGAGGGTGTAGGCAAAGATTTATTGAATTGTTTGTTTTAAATGAAATCAGCCACTGGAAATTTACACTTTGTGCAGAGATGCTCTGAAACTGGAAGAAAAAGTTAATTGTTTCTTTACTACTGGGGGTAATTTGCAAAGACTGGACCAGAGGTGAGTTGCTGCCAGTTTGTTCCGGATTGGGCGAACTGATAGTGGCGATGGCGGGAGGCACATGCGTAGAAGTGTCGCCCGATTGCACGCACAAGCAAACCAATAGTAAAATAAATTGCAACCCACCACTGGACTGGACCACTAATATTTTTCCCACAAGTGAAAAAGTGGCTTTGAAGCACATACTGGTGTTTTCAACATGTGGACAAAACAAAAATAAATCAAAATGGTAGCCACGATGATACATTTGAAGCTCCGACTATCTGCATATGCAACAGACGGTCGGGGTTCCAAGTAACACCTGTAAAGAAAGAAGACTCCAAGGCTTGAGATTCCTCAAAGTTCCATTTTATTAGAGATGTCATATTGGCACATCTGGGAAAAGCCGACTCTGAAAGTTTCCAGGTTTTCCCCACCCAAAAGAAAGTTCAATTCCCTGCCCAGCACCCATATGTCCATCACATTGTCCAATCAAGCACCATCCCAACTGGAGATGCCTCCCAGTCACACCACTCCAGGTGCAGGGCAAGATGTCCTTGACTCTCTGAGAAAGGAATGTTGTTTTGACTATATCTACCCCACTTCATATAATCCCCCCTCCCAGTTTCTCATAGCAATAATTGTGGCAGGCCTGAAGGCCCAAGACAAAAAAGGCTTCCAGGCTTGACACAGGCATTTTTCTGATGTCTTGAGGCTGGAATGAGGACTTATAAGGTGATACTTGTAGCAATGTTGAGGAAAATCCAAAAATAAAGATCGTATAAAATGTATACTCAGTTTCCTTCTGGTTTTCTGGGCTCCCTACATGTCACCTTTCCATGAAGGAGAGATTGGAAAAGTGAGAGCATTTGCAGAGATGCCTTCATAATACGTCCATCTTGTAGCTTTGACAGACAACAGAGGATGCTTCCACTATTGAGACAAAATGGTTGTTGAGAATCCCCCCACAAGCTGCTATCAAACCAGCCCTTTCAAAAGGAACTTGAGCCCTTCCTGCTCTCAGAAGCCCTATCTACCACGCATGATACACCAGCAACATTATTTTCTTCTTCTTCTTTGGAACAAACGAATTCATACCACATGCTCAGCACCAAAATAAATCTGTTGAGAAACTGGAAAGTGACCTGTTTGCCAAGAAGAATCAACGGATGTGCCCCAGTACTGTGAAAAGAAAAGCTTGCCAGCGCTGGAACAGGCTCTTTGCAGGGAAAAACCTCTTGGATATCCTGCTATTTGGCAAGCTCCCTGGAGTCAGTTCTGCATTGCATGTTGTCTCTGAAGTATTTGTGGGAGGAGAGGCTGGTCATTAAGCTGAAGAGTCAGATTTGATTCTCCCACCGCTTAGATTTACATAGCCATACATTCCATTGCTTCAATCAAAGCTGTGTTTTGAATGGTATAGATTCCAACTTTTTAGCTGGATTTCAGATATTATACTACAGTAAGAGACTGGGATGCTATCTTTCAGATTCACATAAAAACTGATTTGGATTTCCTCAAGGATAAAAAAAGTAAGCCTTCCCAATAATAGAACTTCTAGAGATGCCAAGATTTTTTTTTTCTTTTAAGAAAAAGTTCTTTCAAACAAATGGTTTTCTTTTATTTATTTCTTTTTCCCATTGATTGAATTAGGCTGCAATAATATTATGGCTGATTCTTATCCTGTGACTAAGGAGATGGGCATGGGTTTATAGTTAAGGACTGCCAAACTGAAAACAATGAACCAGTACTTTTATTCAGGCTCTTTTGTGTGTGTTTATGCATAATTATTATGCAAACAGATGCACAAATGTACACCCACACACACTCATGTAGAAATAAAATAAAATAAAATCCTTCCTCTACTCAATGGCAACCAGATGTGTCATATTTTAACTCTATTAGGCCAGACTTAAAATGTGACAGTTTGAACATAAAACATGGAATAACAGGCTTGGAAGGGACCTTGGAGTTCTTCTAGTCCAACCCCCTGCTCGAGCAGGAGACCCTCTACCATGTCAGACAGGTGGTTTCCAGATTCTTCTTAAAAGCCTGTAGCAATGGGGCACCCACGACTTCTGAAAGCAAGGCATTCCACTGGTTAATTGTACATTTCTCCTTAGTTCTAGGTTGCCTCTCCAAACCAGGGTGGGTTCACAGGGGTTCAGGAGAACCTCTAGCTAAGATTCTGAACAGTTTGGAGAATCCCCAAATCTCACTGCTGGCTGGTCCCACCCACCCTGCCACTCTTCTCCCAGGAGTCCCCACGCACCCCGTTTTGGATGCAGGTAAGTGCAGGGCGCAGGCGGAGGCTCGGGAGGGCGAAAAATGGGCCTGCTGAAAGTTCAGGAAGGCCGGAAACAGACCCGTTTCTGGCATCCAGAGGGCCTCCAGAGCCTGGGGAGGCCGTTTTCTCCCTCCTGAAGGCTAGAGGAAAGCCTCCGGAATCCAGGGAGGACAAAAATGTCCTGCACCCACCATGGTGCAGGAGGCTGACTAGGCCACATCCACCATGGCCATGCCCAGAAACCAGGCATAGAACCCCCTTGCTAAAAAATTTGAAGCCCACTCCTGCTTATCTCCTTGATTAGCTTCCATCCATTGTTTCTTGCCTTGCCTTCAGCTGAAATGAAGTCAGGCGATTCCAGAGGACACCATGTTAAGGAAGACAGATCTAAACTGTTAAGAAAACAAAATATCTCCTTAGAGTGTTTCAGATATTCGGTCCATGCTACTTCTGTTTGGAAGTTGCTTTTGGGGTTTGAAGCAACTGATCTTCCAATCTCACCTGAAGTATCTAGAAACTAATTTAGGATTTTTATACGCCAACCCAATGCTCTACCAATAGGCTATCTCACAATTTGTTTCTCAGATTTGCTCCCGTTTGTCTGATAGCGTCATGTCAATCTCAAGAAAAAAATCTTTCCTGTAGCCTGCTTCTTTCACTGCTAGGTTTGTTTATATGTAAAATATTAGCTGTTTTAAGGAAAGGATGAAATGAAGTGTGTGTGTGGGGGGGGGGAGGCTTTCTATAATTTTACAAGCATTATTGTTTACACTACTATTGTCCAAAAAAAAAAAAATTCTCATCCAATGAGCGAAACGTCTTCAAAGAAAAACCAGAAAGTCCAGTTGCCTCTTAAAAAAGCACCTTTGGGACATACATGATCTGAATGTCTGAGAATCTCCACAGACATCATACTACTATTGTAAATATTCTTTCAAACTTCAGATGGGTGGCATTAGAACTCCCAAAATCAGGTATGAAGTTGCCTACAAAGCTTTGGTTAATATAGGATTTTTTTTTGAGAGAATCCCAGTTGGACTCTCCTGTTCATTGATTGGGGTCCATATTAACATCCATCCTATGGGTAGGAAAAGCTGCTTTAATGTCTTCTTAGTTAATACTGTTTGGCAGATAGCCACAATTTGGAGGAAGCTTGGTGTAGCTGAGGGAGGTCAGCGCATGGCAGGCTGGCAGTCACAGGAAATAGCTGTAAAACTTGGCTAATCTTAAGGGCTAGAAACATTTTTAAAAGCCATCAAACATAATCCCAGTTGCTTTTGGCTGACGATAGCTATGTGCGATCCTCAAAATATTATCATGTGAGAGAATGCTATCAAAGAACAACATGTTCTCACTAGGGCAGTTCGCCATATTATTCATAACTTGATTTCTGGGACAGCAAAGATGCTAGAAAGTAATGTTGGGTGCAATTAATAAGTCTCTGAGTAAGTATTTTAAATATCAAACAGTTTTCCTCATCTGAAAAATGCTACAGATATAAGAGTAGAACTCCTACAACTTAATAAACTTAATAAAATGAAGAATATATTCACTAATCTAGAACAGCAATATTTTGATAGAATCCTGATTATTGAACAGAAATAATTATGTTACTGCAATGCAACCCTTTCTATTTTTCAGAACTTTTTTTCGCTGGAAAACTGTTTTGGGTATGATTTGGAAACTTCTTATACATAAATCCTACAAAGCCTTTGAAGAAGGCTCTTTTGGATGTAATTGTGTCTATTATAGCACCCATTGTATTTGTCTGGTTTAGAATGATGAATTTTATTACAGTTCCTTGCAGGGGCATTATCTAGCAAATAGCAATAGCACTTAGACTTACATACCACTTCACAGTGCTTTACAGCCCACTCTAAGCAGTTTACAGAGTCAGCATATTTCGCCCAACAATCTGGGTCCCCACTTTACTAACTTTGAAAGGATGGAAGGCTGAGTCAACCTTGAGCCAGTGAGTATCGAACAGTCGAACTGCAGTCAGTCAGCAGTCAGCAGAAGTAGCCTGCAGTACTACATTCTAACCACTGTGCCACCACAGCTAGCTGGTTTAATAGAGTTGGAGCCTGGTTGTTAAATTGCTCCTCTGCATATTCAGGAATGATAAAAAGCCACATGTCTTCTAGCATGAAAAAAAGGCAACTACTTAGTATCTTTGCCCGGTTCTGCTGTTAACGGTAGAGTTGCAGTGCCAACTCAAGAGGCATCCCTCCAAGAGAGGATGACATTTAATAATGTAACTGGACACACAGCACCATGAAGACTCTTCAAAATATTCATACTTCATCATGCATAGGATACTGTTGCTCAGTTTTTCAATAATACCATTTTTATGTTCTTGTGTTCCTCCAAATATGAGCACTGAATGGAGAAAAGCAGGATTTCTATCACACTCCGGCTATAAGGTAATGGTAAAGTTTCCCTTGCACATATGTGCTAGTCGTTCCCGACTCTGGAGTCGGTGCTCATCTCCATTTCAAAGCTGAAGAGCCAGCACTGTCCAAAGACGTCTCCATGATCATGTGGCTGGCATGACTAAATGCCAAAGGCACTCAGAACACTGTTACCTTCCCACCAAAGGTGGTTCCTATTTTTCTACTTGCATTTTTATGTGCTTTCGAACGGCTAGGTTAGCAAAAGCTGGGACAAGTAACAGGAGCTCACTCCGTTATGCAGCGCTAGGGATTCGAACCGCTGAACTGCCTTTCTGTTTGACAAGATCAGCATCTTAGCCACTGAGCCACTAAGCCACTCTGCCTATATAACCATGTTATTTGCAAATGTTAATTACTCAGGTCAGTCTCTTCTCCTTCTTCAAGAATCCTATTTGGGTGCACTGGTGATATTACTCAGTTTGGTAATGAAATGCCTGCAAAAACCCCACCAAGCTCAGAGAGCACCAAGGAACTCACAGTTCAACTCTGAGCCACACATATTCTTTTTAATCAGTCCTACAATCATACATAATTTGTATGACTATATTGTGTTCTGCTTGTCTGCCTTTATCATATTTTTAAAATGCTATAGAACATTAAAAGAGAAACACAATATATGAGTGTTGAATGAAATGTAATGTAATGTTAAACAGAAATATTTTAATAATAAAAGAGGAAAATAATTCCTGTAAAGTGAAGGCTTTTTTAAACTTGTGTTTACTTCTTCATACATAATCATCAACATTTGCTACACATTCTGCCAACAATAGACAAGTTTCTTCAACATGTTATGAAATAACTCCATACTTTAACTTTTCAAACTTATTTTTCATTCAACCTTGGGTGTGTGTGATGTTTATGCATACTTTCACACACACACTGTGTGAAAATATGTGATTATGATGGGGCTCAATGACATTAGTCCATTTTTTTCTGAAAAATATTCATCCTTCTAGATAAAAAAAAAGAACAGAATTGTCTTTTCAATAAGTCAGGAGTAAGTTATCTTCTGAAACTGAATAATAATGATCTGTTGTAAAAATAACATTTGAATGTGATTGTTAGGCCTAAATCCATGAGAAATTTACCCTATGACCATATTTCTTTTCATTTTTTCCCCATTATAAACCTATCCCCCCACTTCCTGGAATTAAACATATGCAGAAAACTGAACTAAAAAAAAATAGCACACACATCTCTTAGCAACTATTGCACTAAGTCACTGCGAACTCTTGGAAAATCTTTCAGGAGTTATGCTTTGCCTGAGATATTCCTCTCTTTGTCCTTCATTTCTGAAAGCAGTGGCTGCAAGATTTAAAGCTGGACTATATATACCTTTTCTTACTGTTTGTTCAATTTAGGAAAAGCCGGTGGCAGCAGAAAACTCAGAAGGTGAAGGTCAAATGAAGAACTATTCCCACAAACTAAGCCTTACAGAGAAGGTCATGCTACCTTCACATCTTTTACGCATGTTACGTTTATACCCGAGGCAGTATCATGCCGAGGCTGCAACCAGGAACTGATTATATTTATAGAAAAGTGCACTTAATCTCTCACAGATTCTCTCTCTCATACACACCCTCGCTCTCTTTTCCTATCTAGTCTTATCGCACATTCTTTCCTAATGTATTCAATATTTAAACAGGACATTTCGAGAATAGAAGAATTCAAAACTTGCCAGTTTCTCATTGACTCACATTCCCTCGAGCTATAGAATGTCTCCATTAGACTCATCCTTTCACAACTGCGCATAAAATTGTAACATACAGCTAGAAATCTTTCATAGGTTCCATACCCCCGTGCCTTCAAATCTGACACCAGGAAGGCTAGTATGCTCCTATTACCACACTTCTCATGAGTTTGATGAAGCTCATAATGTGTGTTCAGAACAATTGGTAAAATCTCTTACGTATAAGGGTAATGCACAGTTCACACAGCATAAATCTCCACGTGAATTACTTAGCATGGAATAACGTGCAGTTTCAGAAGTCTCATTGAACACACTTTGACTTGCATCGTTTAGACGAAATATGTAAGACTGCAACATGGGGATATATCACCACTCTGCCTTTCTCCAAGGGTAGACTAAATTAAAGCTTTCCGGTGTTTCTCTAGCCTATCCCTTCTGCATGCCGCTGTGCTAAATTCATGAGAACATAATTAAGTATCCGCAATTGCTATGCCTGCCTTTCTTTGTGTGGGAGCCTATAGGATCAAAGGTGTGCCCCTGGCAACGTTGACATATTCTCAAAATCTTTGTACAAAATCATTGAAGTTGTCAGTAAGTGATTGCTAGTTCAAAGCTTATTGCCCCCAAACAGCATCTTCCACAGATATTTTGGAAGGTCATCAAGTGTATGAATCTCATTGGAAGAACATACGGGAGCCTGGAGGCTCTATTTCCAGCAGGTAAATATATCAGGGCATTTCACATGAAAGGCTTTGAAACATCTCAACTATGTTGAGTTAAAGCTTTTCAGATACCTAAAGGGCATCTGTTGATGTCTTGCAATAAGCAGCCCATAGGAGAGAAATTCCAGGGCACAGATTCCAGTTTCATCTTCTGGGAGAAAAGGAACATTTTCCTCAATTTGATTTAAAGTAAAAACCCAAAAAATACAATAAAAATGAAAGCCTGAATTATGCTTGAGCTAAGTATGCTATCCTCTCTCCCTCCCTCTCTCCCTTCCCCCCCCTCTCTCTCTCATTTAAATTATATTTTTGTTATCAAATTGTAAAATCCTTTCCCAACCATTGCAAATGATACATTTCCTTTATGACACCTATTCTTTAGGGGCAGCTCATATCTGACACTAGCAGGAGGAATTGTCACATTTTTTTAGACTGCAGTAAAAGTGAACTGAGACCTCCAGCAAACTCCTGCTATTGCTTAAAGCAGGGGTGTCCAAACTTGGCAACTTTAAGACTTGTGGACTTCAGCTCCCAGAATTCCCCAGCCATTCTGGGAGTTGAAGTCCACAAGTCTTAAAGTTGCCAAGTTTGGACACCCCTGGCTTAAAGGTAAAGGCTCCTCTCGCACATATGTGCTAGTCGTTCCTGACTCTAGGGGGAGGTGCTCATCTCCGTTTCAAAGCCGAAGACCCAGCGCTGCCGGAAGACATCTCCATGGTCATGTGGCTGGCATGACTAAAATGCCTAAGGAGCACGGAACACTGTTACCTTCCCAACAAAAGTGGTCCCTATTTTTCTATTTGCATTTTTACATGCTTTCAAACGGCTAGGTTGGCAGAAGCTGGGACAACTAATGGGAGTTCACCCCGTTACGTGGCACTAGGGATTTGAACCACCAAACTGCTGACCTTTTGATCAACAAGCTCAGTGTCTTAGTCACTGAGCCACCACATCACTTGCTATTGTTTATATGGCGGTAAATCAGGGCTATCTAACTTATACATATGAACATTTTGAAACTAACGCCTTAGATAAATCTGAACATAAACCCAAACTCTGGCTTAGATATGTTGATGATACTTTCAAGAGTTGACCACCTACATCCCAAAATACAATTCACCATGGAAGTAGAAGCAAACAACCAACTTCCCTTTCTGGACGTCCTAATCTACAAAAAACCCAATGGCTCCCTAGTACACACCATCTACCGGAAAAAAGCACACACCAACTGCTACTTAAACGCACAATCCCATCACCACCCTGCACAGGTCAACTCTGTAGCCAAGACCCTCATCTCCAGA
>NC_138552.1:69286865-69321865 GCF_964273705.1 Natrix helvetica
ACAAATATAAAAGGCAACATTAAAAATATAAAAAAATATGGTTTTCTGCCTGCATGGTCTTCTGTGATGAAGCCGAAGGACAGAAAGAGGGAGTGTGACCTTCCTCCCATATTTAGGCATACCAGGGGTTGTAACACAAATATATATATATATATATATATATATATATATATATATATATATATATATATATATATATATATATATATATATATATATATATATATATATATATATATACATATACATATACATATACATATACATATACATATACATATACATATACATATACATATACATATACATATACATATACATATACATATATATATATATATATATATATATATATATATATATATATATTTGTTTTCGTAGATTTTCACGGGTGTAGGTATGCTGGTTTTGTTGTATTCGGGTCTTTTCCCATGTAAGGTTGAGATTGTCTTTGCAACGTTTCGGCAGGATCACACCTGCCATCTTCAAGCTGTGGGCTTAAAATGGGAACGGAGCTGCCGTCTTTCTGTAAGTCTTGGTGGGAGGGGATGGGGTGGTGGCTTTGTTTCAGTAAGTGGAATGATTGGTTGTGTGGTTGTATCATGATTGGTAGATTGGTGCTCATTGGTGCAGGTTGTGTGTGCATTGTTGTTTTGTATTTTAACGGCTTGGGTGGTGGGTGGTGTTCGTTTGTTGGCTAGGGCTGGTTTCCAGATGTTTGGTAGGCGGGAGGTATCATCACGTTTGTTCATGCTGTGGGGGTGTTTCTCTATTTCGATGGCTTCCATGATTATTCTCTTGTGGAGGTGTTCTGTTTTGGAGATTAACCTGGCTCCTTCAAAGTTGATGGCAGGTGTGATCCTGCCGAAACGTTGGAAAGACAATCTCAACCTTACACGGGAAAAGACCCGAATACAACAAAACCAGCATATATATATATATATATATATATATATATATATATATATATATATATATATATATATATGTGTGTGTGTGTGTGTGTGTGTGTGTGTGTGTGTGTGTGTGTGTGTGTGTTACAACCCCTGGTATGCCCAAATATGGGAGGGAGCTCACTCCTCCCTCTTTCTGTCCTTCGGCTTATCACAGAAAACCATGCAGGCAGAAACCCATATTTTTATATTTATTTATCAGCACAAATACAACATTATATATATGTACATACATACATACATACATACATACATACATACATACATACATACATACATACATACATACATACATACATACATACATATATATATATATATATATATATATATATATATATATATATATATAGTGTGTGTGTATTTGTGTTACAACTCCTGGTATGCCCAAATATGGGAAGGAGCTCACTACTCCCCTTTCTGTCCTTCAGCTCATTAAAGAGGACCATCTAGGCAGAAAACCATATTTTTATTTTAATGTTGCCTTTTTATATTGTATTGTATTGTTGTATTTGTGCTGATAGATAAATAAAGGGAGACTAGTATACATCTATTTCAACCTATTTAGGTCTTATCAGCTAGCCATACCCTTACTGGGAATCAAACCATATTCGATACATATTAGACCGATACAGCCCTGGTTCGATTCCCAGTAAGGGTATAGAATATTTTTTTATTTCCCAGATGAATTGGAGCAATCATTTGTTCTTTTCAGAATATTCAGAAAAGGATATATTCTGTCTGTGTTCAGACGTCTATTCATACATGAATCAGGCCACTGAATGACATACTCAAAGAGAAATTTTATGGAAACCCTCCCCCCTAATACTCTAATCCAAAACAGAGTTAAAGATGCTTCCATCATACTCACATGGTAGTGAGGCAAGCTATGCGCTAATCAACAGAATTGACTTATTAATACTCCAGGTGCTCTGATGCTCTCTTCTTCTCTCATTAATGACATCTCCAAACCAGTGGTGGGTTCCTAATCGCTTTACTACCGGTTTGCTTAGAGGGCATTTTGTGTGCATGCTGCTAGTTTCACGCATGCATGCGCAGAAACATGCCAGTGACGGCAGAAGAGAAGGAACCTACCACTGCTCCAAACTACATTTCTGGAAGAAGCAACTCCTAGAACAAGTTTGTAATGTTTCGTAATAGCAGTTAATGAGTCCCACTGCAGCCATGTAGACCACCATAGTATGTGAGTCTGAATATCTAAAGCTTGCCTTTCTCAAGGTAAAGGTTCCCCTTGCATATGATGTGCTAGTTGTTCCCAACTCTAGGGGGTGGTGCTTGTCTCTGTTTCAAAGCCGAAGAGCCAGCGTTGTCTGAAGACGTCTCCGTGGTCATGTGGCCGGCATGACTAAATGCCAAAGGCACACGGAACACTGTTACCTTCCCACCAAAGGTGGTCCCTATTTTTCTACTTGCATTTTTGCAGGCTTTCAAACTGTTAGGTTGGCAGAAGCTGGGGCAAGTAACGGGAGCTCACTCCATTACGCGGCCCTAGGGATTCGAATCGCCAAACTGCCGACCTTACAAGCTCAGCATCTTAGCCACTGAGCCACCGCGTCCCTGATTGCCTTTCTAGATTTGCACAATTCCTGGTGCGTCTTCCAACAGTGGAGCACCATTCTGAAGAAGCTGTGCTGTATATGTAAACTTGGACCACAGCTAATTATGTACCATTCCCAACTGGGGCGGCTGAAAAGAACGAAGGGTACGAAGGCCGTGTGGTAGTTTCTTTACTTTCTCCCTGCTTGCGAATGCTACGGGCCAACCCTTGCCAGATTTCAGTTTGCTAACCAAGACAAACAAAAGCTACCCGGCATGCATTTACCAGCAACATGCAGTTCACTTAGACGTTCACCCGCAACAAGCCAGACTGAGACCTCATTTCGAAAGTGTAGCTGATGTTTTGAAAGACAGGAGAGGGGCAGGGGAATAAGCAAGAGCCGCGAACAGTGAATAACATTGGATCAAATTACCATTTTTGACATTACTTGTCTGAAACCTGATTTGCTTTCAGTCCTCGGCAGAAAATACAAAGAATCTTGCACTATGAAATATGAAGACACTTTCAGAAGGGCTGTAAATCCAGGCTTTTAATCATTAGGATTGTCACAGCCTAAACTGGATAGGGGAGAGGCACGCATACTGGTCTATTTCAGTTCATTTGGCTGGTTGGGGCCACACAGCACCATTTTAGACTATAGACTTGGCTGCCATTGAACTTTCGAATTAAACCAAGAGTGGGTCACAGGTTAAAAAGGTGTTCTTTCTCTGAGATAATTCCTCTTCCTTTATGCTTGGTACAAAATAATAATTTTCTTCAGCTTTTTCAGCTTTGACACTGCTAATATTTACTCTATTTTTAGGCATCTTGAAATAGCAGAAACAAAATGGTTCCACTCTCCTATTATCTTCGGTTCTTTATTTAAATAACCACACTGTGCTCACATAATGTGGTGTTGGAAGTTAAAACCCACCCCTTCCCTAGAGAAATGAAATATTTTAGGAAATGTTAAAAAGGCAGAATATTTCCACGAAAAAGAGAAGTAGAAACTCAAGAGAGGCAGGAACTCAGCTGCCCTCACCTTTGTGAATGAGCTATTAAGGCCTGAGCCAGTCTACTCTACATAACAAAGGTAGGGTTAACCCTCTACCAATCTCATCACATGGCACTTGGAAAGAAGCAATGCTCAAAACACCCTCCGGGGAGACGGGGCAGTCTAGAAATTTAATAAATTATTATTATTTACAGCCTACAGAGTTGCCCCTGCATGACCCCGTGGGAGTCTGACAACCAATCAGAATGCAAGCTCAAGTTCAAATCCAGAGAGGGCATAAAACCAGGGACTTTCAGCATCTCAGCCCTTTTTCTTCTTCACCCAACATCTTGAAGCATGTGATCCCCTTTTTCCCCAGGACCTCATACCATGTGATCCTGTCCACCATTAAATCCAACTTTCCAAACAGTCTCCATGTTTCCAGTGTTTTTTCTCTACTTGGAACTGAACTCAAAAGGACATTTCTTCCAACAGTAGAAAAGGATTAACAAGAATTGTAGAATAAATCTAATTCACAATGGGCTAAACATAACATAGGCTTCTGTGAGTTCTTTCCTAGAGGGAACATTAGGTATCAATTCTTATTTGTTTCATTATTTTTCTTTTCCTTTCTTTTCTTTTACTTTTTTTTAGTTTATTTTTTTTTAAAGTATATAGTTAATTTAAAAACAGTTCCATGGAATAAAATATACCAGTTTTGCTCTTTGGTTATAGTTGCATTATTTGTATTAATGCTAGTACTACAATTCCAAGTAATATGATCTGTATTATGAATTGTATTGATTTAAAAATTCAATAAACTATTATTTTAGAAAAATGTTTCAACAAGCAGAAATGGAAGTGGTACAATTCAGTCTATCTTTAAGTAAGACAAAATCTCTGTGCTGAGAAGGTATTAGTCTCAATCTCTTTCTCTTAGCTCAGTGGTGGGCAACCTTTTTTTTCAACTGAGCCAAATCTCGCCAAAACCACGATTGAAATTTATTTTGAGAGCCACATTTTTAAAACCGAAAATACATAGGATGGTACACTGTTTTTAGTTTCAATAAACTCTGGTATTTGATGCATGCAAGTCTTAAAGCTGTCAAGTTGCAAGACCCTCGCACCCCCAACCCTTTAGAAAAAAAAACCCCAGGGTCTTCAAACCTGACAGCTTGAAGACTTGTGGACTTCAACTCCCAGAATTCTGAGAATTGAAGTCCACCAGTCTTAAAACAGTCAACTTTGCAGACCTCTGTGTTAGCCCAAAGCCTGGCGCTGGGCGGGCCTTGCTCCCCCATTGGTGGAGCCCCAAGAAGCGAGGAGGGAGAAAAAGAGACAGAGGCCAAGGAGCTTCCCCCCCGCCCCCTCCCAGCAAAAATCTAACCGGGGAGCCGGGCGGGGTGTAGCAAATTAGCCGATCACGCCGTGTGATCACGCGGCGTGATCGGCTAATTTGCTACTGCCCACCCGGCTCCCCGGTTAGATTTTTGCTGGGAGGGGGCGGGGGGGAAGCTCCTTAGCCTCCGTTTCTTTTTCTGCCTCCTCGCTTCTCGTCCCCGCCCGACTTCAGGATCCTCCCTAATCATTGTGGATCGAAAAGAAAAAAGGGAAAGGGGTGCTTGTTTTGAAGTGCCCGAGAGGAGGGAGGGGAGCGGGCGCCCGGCACACAGAAGAGCCGCATTAAAATGTATAAAGAGCCGCTTGTGACACGCGAGCCGCGGCTTGCCGACCACTGTCTTAGCTGGTTTGTATATAAAGCTAAACCATAGTTTAGCATTAAGCCATAATTTAGCATTAAAAGGAGGAAACATACCAAACTTCAGAGTCGTTCTTCTTTCTCTCTTCTTTTTAACAAGACATCAGGAAATTAGAATTTTCACTTTAATGTTAGATTAGACACAATTTACTGTATCGAGTAAACATTAAACTATTTTAACTCTTAATTATGGTTAAAAATTATTCCTGCAGTCCCCTATTCTTTTAAAAATATTGCAGCTTCATCAAAGTTTCAAGGAAATCAACCAGTGATTTATCCTTAGGTGACCCAACAAAGCTTTGCTAAATTCCTTTTGTAATGAATCAGCTGATTAAGAAAAGGATTGTGCTTAGCTTATGTTACGTCTTTCATTCAAGCAGTTCAGCATAAAGCAAATTCCAATGCTCATTTTCCAAATAAGCAAACTGAAACACTGGGAGAAAAGTAACTCAGCGGAGCAAATCTTACAACGGCTACACTTCCTTACAGTTTATGATCAGACGGATCAGGCAAGCTGTGTTAAGACTCACTCCATTCTAACAGTTGCCAGCTACAGGCATATGCCATGGAGACATTTAATTAGCTATTAAATGCCAACTTCTCCTTGAACTCTGAGAGTTTTCATCCTGAGGCCTAAGAGGTGAAAAGCCTCATATCGTATTTCTCATCCCTGAACTTCCAATCAGTTGACTGAACAGCTGCTGGGTCAAAGGCTCCTTCTCTTATTAGTAAACTCAGCAAATGACTTGGGTGAGTTATCCAGCAGCCTGGAAAATCCCGTTAACAAGCAAGCAGTAGTAGTAAGAGAATCTGATCAACATTTTCAGGCCTAATTTATAAGATCTGGACCTGGCTATTACTTTTCACACCTCATGAAGTGTCCAACTAAAACTATAGTGGGCTAGCTTTTTCTTTTCAATGGGGAAAATGACCGAGAGGGGATTTTCACTGTGGAACTGTCTAAAGGAAGTAGAAAAAATCCTAAGCCTACCTCAGGCTCTGTTGGATCACAATTCAGTCAACATGGTTCATGAGGATTAATGTCCCACAGAATATGGTGGCCTCCAATTGGAGCATGGCTGGCTGAGGAATTATGAGAGTTGAAATCCATAAGTCTTAAGTTGCCAAGTTTGGAGAACCCTTCTCTAGGATCCAATGACATGCAGGCTACATCCAGATTCAGCCAGACCCAATGACTTTATGAAGATGAGCAACAGAAGACTGGTACAAATGCCACTTGGCAAATTTCAAGACCTTCAGAAATTTACCAGATTTGTGGAAAACACTCGTCACAACACTTTAGAATTAAAACGATTGTGCTGCATTTCCGTCAAATAATTAATTCATCACCGTGTATTGAAATCGCTGTGTTTCACACAGCAAACACTGAATTGGGCCACATTCATCCGTCAAACAGCTCTCGACCTAATGCCCAATTTTCTGACAAATTAGGTACTCTTCATCAAATCTATTATTAAACAAATATGAATTAACTGCCTCCAATCCCTGCCATTGCTTCTGAAACTGTTCTGGTCTACCCTTTTCCACAGTCTCTCTATAGTTTTATTCAATTGATTAACTCCAACCATTTTTATCACTAAACTACTCATTTAATTTAGCAAGCCACTAAAGCCTCCATTAAAATGCACCATCTGTCCCTCTTCTTGGGCCTTTAATAATTACCCACGTCTACTGTGTGTTCTAATCTCTTCTTTAATGAGCGTCCCAAGCCCTTAATAATTTAAAAGGATGTCAAGACAAGTCTCAATTAAAGAGGCTTTTTTCCCCCTAGAAGCAAAGGCAATGGCAAGCATTACTCCAATCAAAAGCAACAACAGTGGTAATCTTTATTAGGAAAAAAGAAAGAAAGAAACATTTGAGGATGGCAAACTCTAACAAGGCAGGTTTATCTCACATATTTCAGGGCAGATGTGTTCTCCAGTGCTAAAACCCCCAAATTTCCATCAAGCTTTGAATTTAGAATATGTGATGGGAAAGCACTGGTCAAATTGCCTTAAGCACATTAGATTTCAGTAAAAAAAAATATTCACCAACCCTCAAGATTTCCATCTGAAATACTGACAAGTAAGACTAGGAATAGAATTTTGACATTAATGAAAAAAATATGAGAGTGTGAATATAAGAAAGGCCATATGAAGCAAAAATGTAGCACTCATCATAACTTTGGGACAAAAATGATCATATTCCCCAGATTTTGATATTTCACTGGCAATGCAATGAGTTTGAATGTAGGATCTTACTACAAAGGAGGTTTCCTACTCCTCGTCATCAAGTTTTACTGCTCAGGATTATCAAGGAATTTTTATCTGCATTGAAAGATATTTTTATAGAACAGTAAAGCCACGATCATAAAAGCCATACGGAACAAAAAGAGGGAATGCACGAGAAAAATATATTTTTATTAGTATTATTCATAAGGTTAGATCTAGTTTGCCCTTATTAAAAAAAAATCAATTTATCGCAGGGAAGAAGGATAAAAAAAATGATGCATTCAGTTATGAATCAACTCTTAAAAGTTGAAAGATGTATGTGAATCTTTTGTAAAGCTGTTGTCAACAGTTCTCCTGAGCGCATAAATAAATCTATTTATTGAATGAAAAAAAAAATCCTAAAATTCTTTTAGTGATGGCAAAATAATGTGCAGTAGATATAGATGTAGGCAAGCTCCTGCACCAGAGTCCATGATTGTCTTTTCTCATTTTTCATCCGCTCGTGTTTAAGAATTCCTTTGAACCATCAAAAAAGAGTCTCTCCCTTTAATGTAAGCTGATTGTTCTAGGATTCCAGCTCGTGTTTTCATCTACGGAAAAACCTAAGGTTTTTTTAGTTCCATTTCTCCATGTTTTTTTAATTAATTGAATTTTTTAAAAAATCAGGCTGATTTGAAGAAGGGAAAGAAGAGAGGGAGCTACCCCTTGAGGTAATTCCAAAGTCAACAAAAAAAGGATAGGTAGAAATAGAATAGTCTGAAACAAACTAAATGGCATTGATAATTGTGTTATATGTCTCATTAGGAAAGAAGCTTAGTTGGGTGAGTAGACAATGTAGATTAGTTCTTGCTTTATTAAAAATTGAATAGGCATTGAAGTCTTTGTTTCTTGGGCTTCGGTGAATTTTAATGTCTTTTCTGTACTATTTTAGCTTCTACCAAAAAGAATTCAGATGCCATGTGATCTGATTGCTCTCTCTCTCTCTTTTTATTACTGTTATCCCATTGTGGTTTTAAATCAGCATCACGCTGGGCAGCTGCTAGGTTTAAAGCAATTTATAAATGCTTTAAGTAAATCCATCAATGGTAAGGTGACCATAGCAGTTTTATCAGATCCATACCAAGAGCTTTCTCCCACTTGTCCTTAACCATGGCACAAATATGTCTTGGCAACATCTTTTTTCCCCCGCCTGCTGTGTTTTTATGACATTTCCTTCCATTCATCCCAAAAGTGAGATAGCTTTAAGTCATACATATTAAAGGATATTTTCCCCATTATTCTGACACCATGCAAAGGCAATCTCAAGGTATATAAATTCTGTTAGCTTTTGTTACATATTACTTTGGAGGGAAGTCAGGATAAAGCAGTGACTTGAAACAACAGCAAATTTCACGCTGGTGCAGTTTTCTGCTGACTCATTGATGGGTGGAGAACA
The DNA here is from genome assembly GCF_964273705.1 of Natrix helvetica. Taxonomy (NCBI): domain Eukaryota; kingdom Metazoa; phylum Chordata; class Lepidosauria; order Squamata; family Natricidae; genus Natrix; species Natrix helvetica. The sequence goes on from NC_138552.1 coordinate 69,295,796, forward strand.
CTTAATCTCAGCAAGAGGGAAAGGACCAGAAAGTTTTCTTTTGTCCATATTTGCTTGCTTTCTCTTCCCATGAATGCCTGTAGAGAAGTCGGCTTTTATATTTAGTGAGATTGAAAAGTAAATGATTGGATTGGTTTATAGTCCCGAAAGACAAACAAAAGAATAACCTAGGAGTCAAAAGCTGTCCATCCTGACTAATGTGAACTTTTGCAGTATCTTTGATAGGATCCCTTTGGTCAACTCACATTTGGATTATCTGAAAAACCATCTCCTCCCAATGGGATTCGCCCATCCCACCATGGTAGCAGAAGAGGCAAGCTGAAGACCCCATTGGTCAAGGAATTTTGGCTGGTAGGGTCCAGAAGAGCCTTTTCTGCTATGGTTCCTGCCCTTTGGAACATTGTACCCCTTCTTCCTCCACCCAAGGTGAGATCCATTTCCACTTTGTTGACTTTCTGTGGCCAGGGGCCTGGAGACCTGGCTTTGCCATTTGGCCAGGGGCTCCAACAAGAGGGAAAGATTCTATTGGATTAGGAAAAAAAACTCACTTCTCCCTGTGTTCTTCATGCTCCCTTCTCATTTTTAACTGTACTTATGGTTTGTCACACAGTCAGCCAGATGTTCAGACTGAATTTGGCCTTTTTGTCCAAGGACCTGGGATAGGTAGATGTGGATGCTTGGTGGTGTTACAGACATCATTGCAGGATATAAGCTGTTGCAAGTAAAGCTGCCTTTTGCAATTGACTGATAAATTTGTCAATGTGATAGTGTTCAAGTGGTGCTCCAATTGTTTTGGGATTGCACCCAAGAAGCCTATTGCTACTACCTTTGCTTTCTTTTTCTCACACTCATTCTATTTCTATTTGCAGGTCTTTCTATTTTATTGTCTTCTCAAATTCTTTCTTTTTCTATTCTGCTGTGTTTAGTATTGTTGTTATTTATTGTTTTACCACTTTAATATCTAACTGGCTCAATATTTGTAATCCACCCACAGTCACCTCTATGGGTAGCACATCCATCTAATAATTAAATACACTTTCAATTGGCCCCTTGAGCCTTTCATATCAACAGGTTGCTTCACTGAGAATTAGCCAATGATGAGAGCCTTGGATGGCCTTATTCAATCTCACTTATTGCGTGTAGGATGTTTTTCTCAGCAAAGAGGACTGAGGTAGGAGAGAGACCCAAGAGAGTGGTAATTGGCATCTGACCTTCAACTCAGCATAACTGTGCTCTGCACAGCCTCTGGATGAAGTGTGAACAGCTGTTCTGATGGGCTCCTAAGTGTAGCGGAATGGGAGTTGGCTTCTTCTTCTCATCAATGTGATGAGTGCTGTGATGTTTGCCAAACACATGCATGACTGCTCAAACACACAGAGGGAAAAAGAGAGTGTGAGAAAGAGCACCAAACTTCATCTGAGAAGTACAGTTTGGAACTCTCATTTCTTGACCATAATTTGCTTTAGTTGAAGATGGACGTTATGAACAGTATGAAGATATGATTGGGCCTTTGCTTGTCTGTCACACACTAAAAGATAAAGGTTCTCCTCGTACATATGTGCTAGTCTTTCCCGACTCTAGGGAGTGGTGTTCATCTCCATTTGATAGCCAAAGAGCCAGCATTGTCCGAAGACGTCTCCGTGGTCATGTGGCCGGCATGACTAAATGCCAAAGGTGCATGGAATGCTGTTACCTTCCCACCAGTGGTGGGTTGCAGGCAGTTCCCCCTAGTACAGGCGTACCAGAGCCTGCCCAGAGCACAGGTACTGTTCTGGTATGGTGCTCCGAAGGGCCCACCCACCTGCCCGCACTCCTTACCTGTCTTTAGACTTTTCAGCGCTTCTCCGCACATGCACAACACCTGCGCAGTGCTTCACCGAGCAGCTGGAGTGTCACAGAGGCTCGCGGAGAAATTGCTGGATGGTAAGAGGCATGCCGTACGGATCTGGATGGATGACAACCGACTCAAGCTCAACCCTTCCAAGACGGAGTGGCTGTGGGTACCAGCCCCCCGGTTCAGCCAATTAATTCCATCATTGGCTATTGGGGGCATCCATCTTGCCCCCGTGGAGCGGGCGCGCAATTTGGGCGTCCTCCTAGATGCCCGGCTGTCCATGGATGACCATGTGACAGCCGTGGCAAGGGGGGCGTTCCACCAGGTTCACCTGGTGCGCCAATTGCGCCCCCTACTGGACCGGGATGCCTTGCGCACAGTCACTCATGCGCTGGTGACGTCTCGCTTGGACTACTGTAACGCTCTCTACATGGGGCTTCCCTTGAAATGCACCCGGAGGCTGCAGTTGGTCCAGAACGCAGCCGCGCGGGTAATTATGGGGAGTACTAGGTACTCCCACGTGACACCTCTCCTGCGCGAGCTGCACTGGCTTCCTGTGGTCTATCGGGTGCGTTTCAAGGTTTTGATAACTATCTTTAAAGCGCTCCATGGCTTAGGACCTAGTTACTTGCGGGATCGTATTCTGCCCTATACATCCCTGCGACCAATTCGCTCGCACAGAGAGGGGCTCCTCCAGGTGCCGTCCGCTAGACAATGTCATGGGGCGGCGCCTAGGAGTAGAGCCTTCTCTGTGGCGGGCCCAGCCCTGTGGAATGACCTCCCTCCGGATATTAGGAATACCTCTGACCTCCGCTCCTTCCGTATTAAGCTTAAGACCCACCTTTTCCAAGCAGCTGGCCTGGCTCAACTTTGATTTAACCATATCGCTCCTGACGGGTTTTTAACTGGGTATTTTAATTATATTTAATTTCTAGGGGTTTTAAATACAGTATTTTAATTGTTTTTATCAATCGATCTCCTCCTTATGTATGTATGTATGTTTTAGTGTACCTTTGTTATATGTTTGTTTTGTTTACATATTTATTTCGAATGTTTCGTTGTACGCCGCCCCGAGTCCTTCGGGAGAGGGTGCGGCTAAGAAATAAATAAATATATTATTATTATTATTATTATTATTATTATTATTATTATTATTATTATTATTATTATTATTATTATTATTATTATTATTATTATTATTATTATTATTATTATTATTATTATTATGTGGGTGTACTGCACATGTGCGCAATCACCCCGCACATTCATGTGAAGGACGCCGGGCTCTGTTACAACCATACCAGTTGCAACGGGATCCAGAACCCACCACTGCTTCCCAACAAAGGTGGTCCCTATTTTTTCTACTTACATTTTTTACATGCTTTCAAACTGCTAGGTTGGCAGAAGTTGGGACAAGTAACGGGAGCTCACTTCATTACATGGCACCAAGGATTCGAAATGGCGAACTGCCAACCTTTCTGATCGACAAGCTCAGTGTCTTAGCCACTGAGCCATCATGTGTAGTCACACACTAGAACTTGTTTTATGTGCCACTGAGGTACAAATGATCATAAAACAATTGAAGAGAGCCGATCTCTCTCTCTCTCTCTCTCTCTCTCTCTCTCTCTCTCTCTCTCTCTCTCTCTCTCTCTCTCTCTCTCTCTCTCTCTCTCTCTCTCTCTCTCTCTCTCTCTCTCTCTCTCTCTCTCTCTCTCTCTCTCTCTCTCTCTCTCCCTCCCTTTGCTAAGGAACCAATAAAAACTAATCATGATAATTCAGTCCTGAATCAAGACTGAACACGATGTCTGAATTGATCCAAGTTGACCCTTGAGCTACATGTTTTGATTTAGATCCATTGGGTCGAGCTGTTTTCACTTAGCCTAACCTTAAACACACCAGTGTCACATGAAAGTTTTCAGATATTCTTGACTGCATTTCTATTCAGGGAAACCTGCTCCCTTTTCATATAAAGGAGTTTATGCCCTTCTTTAATTAAGATTTATGAGCTCCTGGCTATTTGCACTTTTATTTGGACTGTTTGTGCTTCTCTTTTTTTCCATATGGGATGATAAACATGATTTGGAAATTTGCAGGAGGGAATAAGGTCAGGTAGGATTCGTAGTGATAAAAATAGAGAAAGAATATGGTTAAATATGCTGTTCCTTCCATTATCACTCTACGGAACATGGTATCCTTTCAAAACTGCTTTTCTCAGTAGATATTTTTACAGCTACACTGAAGCATCTTTGTAAAAGTGTGTAGATGCATGCACAACATGTACTTTTCAGTCAGTCATCACTCCTAGTGTCTGCCTGGAATAGTCCCTGCAGTTTTCCTGGCAAGATTTTGGAAGTGGTTTGCCATTGCCTGTTTCTTAGGGCTGAGAGAGAATGACTGGCCTCAAATCACGTAGCTGGATTTATGACTCACAATCTCATTGTTTCTAATCTGGTACCTTAACCATTATACTAAACTGGTTCCGGTGGTGAGTTTCGGATCCCTTTCCAACTGGTATGGTTGGAACGGGCCTGGTGGATGCATCCACATGCATCTTAGTGCCTCTGCAAGCCTCCACGACACTCCAGCTGCTCAGCGGAGGGTCGTGCAGGCGCTGTACGTGCCATGTGCATGCGCGGAAGTGCAGAAGACTTAAAAGACAGGTAAGGAGCTTGAGCGGGCAGGTGGGCCCTCTGGAGCACCGTACCCGAACAGTATCTGGTGCTCCGGGCAGGCTCCGGTACGCCCCTACTGGGGCGTACTTCCTGCAACCCACCACTGACTGGTTCTCAAGCATTTGTTCAGGTCTTGGAAAAATTAGATATTTTATTAGACAAAGAACCCCAATTCCAACATTTTTAAGGAGGCAGGTTGGTCCACTGGACACTACACCTTCTAGCTTAAAAAGTCTTTTCTCAACCCAAAATTGTAGAAACTTTCTTAGAGGTAAGGGTTGAAGCCTCATTGCTAGAGATGGAAAATTGGGAATCATCCAGAAGATGTCCATATCTTTACTATCTCCAAAATATTGGAATAAACTTAATTTAGATCATTTCTGTATTCCATACTTCATATCCCATAAGCCAGGGGTGTCCAAACTTGGGAACTTTAAGACTTGTGGACTTCAACTCCCAGAATTCCCCAGCCAGCCAACAAGTCTTAAAGTTCCCAAGTTTGGACACCCCTGCCATAAGCACAAAGCTTTTCACTTGATTCTAGAAACAGTAATATTGCAATAACTCATCTGCATCTGATTAACATTGAGAGGAACCCAATAATTGGGATGTTAGAAGACTTTTTCATGTTCTTATTCCGTGGCAGATTTAGTCATGCCAAGAGTGACACAGGTTTCGGATGGGCTGGTACCTCTGCATTAACCGAGAATGGCAGATAGCAGCTGAACATACCTCCCAGCATTGGCTACCTCCCAAGCGAGCAAATAAGCCAATCCCAGGAGTGATTCTCAGATTCCATTCATTTGGCTGCCTGACACTGGTCCAAATCCTTCAGTTGTGTTTCTAGCACAGGGACAGCCCAGCTGGTGTTATGTCCAAGGAGAAGTGTAAATATGCATCTGCTTTGAATAGCTGAGCTCCAATGACAAGTTCTTGATTTCATGGATCGTGCTAGGGCAGCAACCCAAAAACCAGTGGCTAAAACAAGGTTCCCCTCAATTCAGCACATACTTGGAAAAGAAAATTAAGACACGAAGGCAACCTTCAAATGTCAAGTTTTAAAACGATAATTATAAACAACAATGGGAACTTGCTTTAATTATCAAAACTACCATGACAGTATGCTTTTAAATTATATGCAATGTAAAATAAAATGAGTGACATAATCACACTCCATTTGACACACAGCCATCTTCTTCAACAATCTTCACCCTGCCCCTATGTCAAGACTGTGCAGTGGCGGCAGTGTTCTTTCAGGAGGTGAATATGCATCTCATTTACTCCCTTGATGATCCAGAAGAAGTCAGCTCTGAGAATGGCATCTTAAGAAGCCACTTACAACAACTGCAGGTTCAAACCTCTTCCAATACTACCTGAATCTTTGTTGTTAAATTTAAGAAACAACCCAGCCAACTTAAGGCCATAGAAATAGAATATTTACTGTAAAACCTCATGGCACCTTAAATGCATGATTCCCAGAGCCAAAAAAGAGTGTCTCAATCAGTCATAAATGTCTAAAATTGTTATGAGGTATTATGATTCGTTGCCCAGTCAGCCAGATGTTTATATTGGATTTATCATTTTTATCCCCCTACCAAGTACCAGCATAGGCAGATGCTCTTGTTTGATGGTGTTAAAGGAATCGTCGCAGGATGTAAGCTATTCTGAGTGAAGCTGCCTTTTGCAATTGATTGAAAGTGATTTTGTCAACGCCGATCGTGCGGTGCTCCAGATGTTTAGGGATTGCACTATTGATATTGCTGTGGGAAAAAAGATGACATTCTTCCTGCCCTTGAGAAGTAATCAGCAAAGTAGTCTATGTAGCAAAGTTCATAAAAAGTAATCAAAATGATGAAGATGGAAGTTATAATATCTTGATATAAACAAAAGAAGGTGGGGCTTTGTGGGAATGACCTTAGGTAACTGGGCAAAGGGTAATGATCAGATAAGAGACAACATAGAGACAACGTAGTCCACAATTTGGTAGTGGATGAGGCAAGAGACTCAGAAGATACTCTCCCTATAATTTTTGGGACTCTTGATGGATATTATTATTTTACCTCTGCCTGTTTGTTTAGCCAGTTCTCTCTGTCTCCATTTTTTAGCATGTTCCTAACTGTTCTTGATTAACAATACTTACAAATCAGATTCTGTTTCCTGCTTTACAGTTTGGGAATTTAGATCCATGTGTAATTATTTTCCAATCTATGTTTTCTAAAGGTACATCAGAAATGGTATTTTATTTTCTTCACTACTGGTTCAGTAGCTGGAGTGCCCGCGTCCGCATACTTGCTTCGCTTACATGCAGCATGTCTGGGCATGTGCAGAAGTTCTTGATGATGGCAGAGTAGGTGGGCGGAGCCTCTCGCCACTGCCACTACCTGTTCACCCGAACCATTGCGCACCGGCAGTATACCACCACTGAGGTTCATCCAATCCTTACTAAGTGGGTTAGCCCTCCCAGGTAAATTAGTTTGGAAATAGGATTAGATGAATGAATTCTACTTTACTGTAAGGCTACATTAACAGAATTTTGCTAATCTGAAGGTACAAACTTTCAACTCGCTACTTTTAACTACCTGGTCCGGGGCAAGGGGTCCTTTCTCAGTTTCTTTCTGTAATGGTTACATCATTTTGGGCTCCTGGTAGGGGAGAAGTAGGCAGAGTTGGAGGGTGGAGTTAAGTGTGTCATCAGCTTAGAGTAATTAAATTCCCACAAACAGTCCAGTGGGACACAGTGGGATCCATAATGTACTAAGACACCAGATCATAAGCTCAGAGACAGAGATCCCACAATTAGTTTGCGTGGGAGATTTGACACAGAATCTTTCTACCCATACTAACATTTTTACCACAATTTAACAAAATTAGATAGCCACCAAGAAACATTTATTTCTATTTAAAATATGGGGGGGGGGGGGGAAGCTAGTAGTTTTCTTAGTAATCACTAAGGGTAGATTAGATAAAATAGGTACATGTACCTACTTTAGTATGTATGTATGTATGTATGTATGTATGTATGTATGTATGTATGTAAAGGGAGACTAGTATAGATCTATTTCAAGCTATTTAGCTCTTATCAGCTAGCCATACCCTTACTGGGTTTATACAACACAAACATAGCAAAAGCAACATTAAAAATAAAAATATGGTTTTCTGTCTGGATGGTCTTCTGTGATGAACCAAAGGACAGAAAGGGGTAGTAGTGAGCTCCCTCCCATATTTGGGCATACCAGGGGTTGTAACACAAATACATACCTATTTCCCTGGCTCAGCTGATAAGGAGGAGAGCCTGTGGCTTAGTGGCTAAGACTCCTGCCTAAGATATAATACAGCCCAGGTTCTAATCCCAGTAAGGGTATGGCTAGCTGATGAGAGCTAAATAGCTTGAAATAGATCTATACTAGTCTCCCTTTATTTATTTATCAGCACAAATACAACATATATATATATATATATATATATATATATATATATATATATATATATATATATATATATATATATATATATATATATATATATATATATATATATATATATATATATATATATATATATATATATATATATATATATATATATATATGTAATAATAATCACATGAATAATATTTAGAAGAACAAAAATCAAGAAATCGACCACCCTACAATAGTTCAGTATTAGCAGATCTGAAACAGACACAAAGATCTTTACAATGATTACAGGTAGCTATGTATTTATTTTAAAGTGAATCAAAAAAAATGAAGTGAATAAGCTGTATTTATGTCAAGCCTAAAACAGAATAGGAATTCCAATTAATGAATACATTTCTTGCCCATTTCATTGCTTCTCGTTTGTTTTTTATTGCAGCAAATGTTTAAACTAATTGAAATGGCTTGTGAAGTAACAGAGAAATTCTAGGTGACAACAAAATACAAAACTAAAATTTTGGTAAATGGGAAGTAAAATTATTCAGCTCAGATTTTTAATGTGAATCTATTCAACGTGAATTTTTTTACACTGACACTTAAAGAGGAATCCAGAAATATCTTGCCCTATGGCTTATTTAAATATACACACTAAGAACAGATCGCAGAGTATTGGTCATGACTCCCACTGAAACCAACAGGTTTTTTTAAAAAATAAAAAAATAAAAATAAAATAAAGGTAATTTAGAGGAATAAAATAAAATAAAATGAATGGAAACAAAATGAATGACTGGAGAGCCCCTAAAATATAATGAAGAAGTATTATACTCTTCATATCAAATCCATTTAGCAAATTCATCCCACTTAACGATGGGAAATTTTCTTATGAAAAATTGTTGGTGAAGCTGAATTTTGATTTCTTTTTTTCCAAGGATTTTGTCTGTCAAAGACTAGCCACTGAGAGCCTTCATTTTAAAGTTGCCCACACTCCTCTAAAAGATTAGTGGTCTGATAATAAATTATTTTTTTTAATGACTAGTTTGAGATAAAAGAACCTACTTTCAAGACCAGTATTTTAGAAAAAAAAAGTCTTCTGGGTGGGCTGCAGACTTCTGGCACTTATCCCATTTACAGGATGGCCAAAGACTACTGTCCTCTATATCTTTATAATGTCATCTTTGTGACAGGTTGCAGCCTTCCTGTCTTTCTGTGCTACAGTTAAATTTCAGTGGAAGCCATCAGGGTGTTTTTTTAGGTGTGCTTGTGGACAGATAGAGATGCTATAAAATGACAGAGAAATATGACCCAGGGAGGAAAAGAAAAGAAGAAAATGTCTCCCTCAACCATCTTTTGACCACATCTTGCAACCATCTTGGGACCATGCTCAACTTTTCCTTCTTCCCTCCCCCTTTAACAATTCAACCATCTTGCAACTCCACCGCCTTGTAACAACACAAGTATCTTGTAACAAAGCCCAGCTCTGCCATCTTGTCATAACCCAACCACCTTGTAAAAAAGTTCACCTTTGCCACAAAAATAGACTTAAAGCCTTTTAAAAAGAAAGAGAGAAAAGCAGCATCACTTTTTATCCCCCGGGAAAAACATGAACAGAAGTTTGGAAGATTTGGAAAGGGGTCTCTGGAAGCCTAGGTGTTTCAAAACAAAAGAGACTGGAATGAAGTGAGACCTTAGTTGTAGTTTATTAACTGGGCATTTATTCAGTAGGTAAGATCCGTAGTGGATTTCAAAAGAGAAAGAATGCAAAACAACTTCCTAAGGCCTTGCTATGTCGTGGCAAGTTGGTCCCAAACAACTACAGATGCCATTTCCCCACTGAACTGTGGATGATGATTAAAGAAAAGCATGTTTATTTATTTAAACAGATTTATTAGATTTATTACCTGCCATTGTTTCAAAACTTTCAGCAGTTTATAGTAGTACAAGATTACAACCTCCCTTCACTAGTAAAATTATAAAACTTAAAAGACCTTTGAACAGCCATCTATCCTAGATAACATCATTGATACTTCAGAATAGCTCTGTTTTCATTGGTGTACAGAAAGGCCAACCACAGCTCGAGTAGGAAGCTATAGTATAGATCAGTGAGGGTAAACCTTTTTGTTGTTGGGTGCCAAAAATGAGAGGGCATGCACGCAATAGAGGGTGCATGTGCCACAGAGGTGGGTTATTCCTGGTTCGGCCCGAGCAAATCAGTAGTAGTGGCAGTGGGAGGCTCCATCCACCCGCATAAGACACTTCCGCACATGTGCAGAAACGTCGCGTGCAAGCATGCCCAAACCGCTAATAAAAAAATTGGCAATCCACCACTGGTGTGCCAGAACCCATAATCCAAAGCATGTGCCCATATGCGCATGTACACACAACCCCCACACACTCCCCTCCCCATGCTCACCGCACTACTCCTCTCCAAGCTGAGTTTGGTATTTCCTCCAGGGAGTACCTCCAGGGAGTTGGGAGACTCCCTCCCCAGGCTGCAGGAAAGCTTCCGAAGGCTGGGGAGGGTGAAAAACAGGCCCAAGGGGGTCTCTGGAAGCCAGAAACAGATCATTTCCAAACTTCTGGTTGGTCCTTTGTGCCCGTTTTTCGTCCCCAGACTTCAGGAAAGTCTCCGGAGCCTGGGGAGGTCGAAAATAGCCTCCCTGCCTTCCGGAAGGCCCAAAACCAGTTGGCCAGCGTGCACATGACTACCAACAGTTTTTCCTGGGACAGATAAGTTGCCCTGGTCAATATATGTTGGAGCTGGTAACCCTGAAGATGTTTTCATGCCTTGAATTGCATGTGGATGCTAACTGGCAACCAGTGGAGGTCCCGGAGCAGAAATGTAATATGTTCAAGGTCAATAAGTGAGCTATTCTGGGTTAACTGCATTCCAGGATAACTGAAATTTCCAAGTAGTCTTCAAGGGCAGTTCCATGTAGGCTGCATTGCAGTAGTTCAGTGGCGTATTCCTGAAAACATGAATTACTGTTGTAAGGTGCTGCCCTCTGAAATAGGAATATATTCATTCATTCGCTTGCAGGATTTATGGCCCCCTCCAGGGAGCCAACTTTGAGTGGTGTAGAATTATCCAATATGTAATTGGGATTATATATAATTGGGATTAACAATGCAAATCAAATTTACAAACAAGCGTAGAATACAAGATTTAAAAAATTGGAAATCATACTTCAGAGATTAAAACCTTAAGTCCTTTTCCCATGCCCCTGTCCACATTTTCACTAATGTCTTGAAGCCCACCAAGTTTATCTACAGAAGCATAGACTTAATTCTTTTGGGTCTTTTTGATTTGTTTTTAGTTCTATTGGCCTTCTTTATGTCTTGCCATCATTCTGTATTTTTGTTTTATTATATTTCATAATAAACAGAGTGAAATGCATTCATTACTTTTGCTGAAAATAATCTTCATTAGAGACAGCGGTGCTTTTTTCAGCACACATGGGCTTTAAAATATCATGATGTTAATAAATAATAAAAGACGCATTTGTGTGTTTCTGTGTGAGAAAATGAAACATGCATTGAATGTTAATTATTTCACCCTACAAAACAGAACTTTATACTTTTCTGCTGCCTTGATATCCCTGAGAAGAGCCTTGTGAGTTTTGAATTTTTAGGGTCTCCACATCCCAACTCGTGTTCTACTTTATAAAAATTCAAATTTACATGAATCCTCCTTCCAAACCTCTTTTTTTTTAACACTACCCTCTTTGCTCACTGTGGTGAAATACCAAACAAAGCAATCAAACTGGCAGATTAGTCAAATGTGCTTATTGCATTTCATTTACATTTGTAAAAAAGCAATTTCTGCTCTCATTATTTATTGATGTCAAAGGGGGCAATTTAAAATTCTGCTCTTTTCCCCCTCTGATTGTCAGAAAGATGTCCTCCCCCATTTTAACAAGCCCTTTAAAAAAATACAAATGATTTCAAGTGCCAAAGAACTGTAATATGTAAACATTAAAAAAAAAAAAACCACTTAGGTTTAACATTTTAAACAGCTTGTTGTTTTGTTTTGTAGGAAGTTATCACCTAGCCCTCTCCCAGAAAAATGAAATATCCTAGGAAATATTGAAAAGGCAGAATATTATATTTTCCTGGATGTGAAAAAAGGAGAAACACATTTTAAACAGAGTAAATTCCTGCAGCTTCCTGCCCTTTGTCAATGGGCCATTAAGAAGGCCAAGCTAGTCCACTTTACATAATAAAGAGTTCAGCCCCAGGGGGATGGGTGTAGAGTTCTGGCAGTGACAATGAAGGCATGATAATATAAGCCTTTACTCAACTGACCACATGGCATCTGAACTCAATCAAACCTGAATTCAAAACAGCCTAGAGGGTTGCCCCTGCATGGGCCCATGTGAGTCTGGCAACCAATCAGAATACATTTCTTACACAGGAACAGGAAACAGATAGGTGGGGCAGAACAGATTATAAAAATCCCTGCAAGCCCTTCTTCAGCCTTCTTCTTCTTGTCTGCTCTTCCCCTGCTCTTCTCCTTCTCTTCCCTTCTCTTCTCTTCTCTTCTCCACCAACATTGAAGCATGTGATCACCTTTGCTGTTCAGGGCTCAGGCCATGTGGTCCTGTCCACCATTAAAACCATCTTTCCAAGCAGCTTCCATGTCTCCAGTGTCTTTTTCCCCACTTGGAGCCGAACCCAGAAGGACATTTCTCTCAACAATTGGCGACCCACAGATGGGACTCCAAGCTAGCCTAACAAATGGATATGGCCCAGGTAAGCCTCCCATGCCGGCACAGACCCCATTGAGTCTGTGGGTGGACTTTATCTTGGCCTTAGCCATTTGGATCTAGGCTTTAAAGGGGTTTTGAGTTTGAGCTCAAAGGCTGCCTGGAAAGAAGGTGAGTACCTCTAAATTTTAATTCTCTAAAATTTAATTTTAAAGCATGGGAAATGTGTGTATGCCTGCCTGTGTGTGACTAGTGTGTGTGAAAATGGATGGAAAAGTGAATGGATTTTTTATTTTTTGTTGTTGCTGCTGTTTTTGTCCTGTGAGAGAAAAAAGCTAAAGCCCATAAGAAAGTTAGTGAGAAAAATGGAGGTACGCATACCCGCTCCGACAGCACCCCTCCTGGGTCACTGTGCGGCTGGTCCTCCGGGTCTCTTTCCCCAAGACTTGAAACTGTAAGAAAAGTCCCTGCGTGAAAGGGCGCGAATCGAAAGTCCCTGCGTGAAAGGGCGCGAATCGAGAGAAGGTTCCCGCGGTGAGGAACGCGATAAAAGTCCCTCCGAAGGGCACCCCCAGAAAAGTCCCTCCGAAGGGCACCAATAAGACCCTCCGAAGGGCAAACAGAGAAAGTCCCTTCAAAAGGGCGCGAAAGGTCCTCTAAGGACGCGAAAGTAAAGTGGGGAAATACGAAGTGGCAAACCCGGCTAGGACGAAGTGAACCCACATCTAAACGGGATCATGGGAAGCGGTAGCTCGAGGGTAGCCATGGAAACCCCCCTAGGGGAGTTGTTGGGGGCCTGGGACGAAAAGCAAATGCCCGTCCTGGCCGGAATGAAGAAAAAAAAGAGCAGATTGTAGAAAATGGGCTTTGCTGAAAGATGATACAGGAAAAACTAATTTGGCTGAAAAGGTACTTAAAAGGAAATGGTGGGATTTCTTTTTTTTCCCCCTCTTGTCTGTCTCTTTCTCTGTCTTCTATGTAACCACGTGGTTTTTGTTTCTTTAGATTTGTGCCTTCCCCAATTTAACTGAAATTCATGGTGGGAATGATTTTGTTTTTCCCTCTTTGTCTGTCTGTGTGTATATCTAAGTCTTTGTGCACCCTCAAGGTAATTGTAACTAAGATGTCTCCAATCCAAAAGACAAGAATTTTAAAGTGTTCAAAGAAAGAAAGGAGTAAACTGGCAGAAATTGCCTTTGCTCAGTTTGTTGGGCCTAGAAAACTAACTGAAGCTGGGGAGGGTCTTTACTTTGTGTCTGTTCTGGCCAGCAGAAACAGAGTAAAAATATTTTTTTCCTTCCTTCCTTGCCTATACCTTAAAGTAACAACCCAGGAAATGTTTGCAAGAAAAGTTTCATCCTTGCATTTATTGTGTGTCTAAATGATTTTACCTGTCCATTTCTTTCCTGAAGCATATGAATCCAGACTCCATTTCTCATCTGTGATATCCCCATAATATTTATCTGTTTATCTGCTGAGTAACTAATGGTTTTATTTTTTTTCAAACTCTGCCTGCAAGCTATCTACCCCCCCCCCACGCTCCTCCCTTACCTCTAATCCTCCAACAATGCCTTTTCTGTGGGGGAGGGAACCTTGTTCTCATGTCTTTCAGCCCTAGAAGATTGTACTCTTCAGAAACAAAGGACTGCTAGCTCAAACCATAACTCTCCAATTTGCTGCTGGTGATTGCCTCCTGATAAAACCTGACATGAGGAAAAAAAACTTAGCCAAGCCTGGGACAGACTGCCAAGACTGACTGACCAGCCTTACCACCAAACCAAGCATGCCACCCTAGCAGACATGAAAGAACCCTGAAGGAGATGAAGAAGTAAAGACCAAAAGACTTTTCAATTCCCAGAAGACAGCTGAAAAGATTATGGGGAGGGTGGAATTTGATAAGTTTTCTTTCTCTGTTTCATTCACAGAAATTTATTATGCTTTCTTCCTTGCCTCATTTATATTGTAATCAGTTTAATGTATTCATGTAAGAATTGTATTTGAGAATGGCTAGCACAGCAAGTTCTGAACACCTTAGATTTCTGGCTGGTGGGAGGAAAATTTTGTCCAAAATGTCTGTATTTTCTGTATTGTAGAAGCAGCTACACACACACACACACACACACACACAAAGAGAGAGGGAGAGAGAGAGGCTCCATTCAGAAACTATCTCCTCCACAAAGCTTTTCTTAGGTTGATTTTTTTCCCCTGGGAAAAAAAAAAGCCTAAGCAGTGATATCTCCCTTTTAATCCCATGGGGGAGGGTCAGTTCCCCTCAGGCAATTCCCCCACTTGAAGAGTAGCAGAAAGGATCTTCAAAACTCAAACCCTGACAGTGACTCCCCCCCCCCCCAAAATGATATTGCCCAGTAAAGCAGGACATGTTGCACTGGTGGTCTCTGATAGGAGTCCCTGGGCTCATTGTGTGTAACTTAAAAAAAAATACTAAATAGCTTGTATTGCACACTAGCTAAACTCAATTTGGCCTCACTAAAATAGGAGCCAGGGCAAGTTAAAGAAATCCCTTGGAAATGGGCAGCCTGTACTTCTTTAAAAGGAAGAATCCTTCAATGGCTGTGAAGTTTTTTTGGGACTTCTGCTTGCTTGTAGTCTGGAAGCTCACAGAAAGTGATATCAAACACCTGAAAATAATTGGCATGGTAAATTGGATATTGTAAATTTCTTTCCAGAAATTGTGCCCTGGTTGCTAAGACCTTCATGGTTAAAAGCTCTCTGGGAGCCACTGAAGGGATCCTTCTGCTGTCTCTTTCAATGCTTTTCCATCAGAAAAATTAAGTTTCCCTGATCTGACCAATTTTATCTTTTGTCAAAAACATGTGCGTTCCACTCACATTTTTTTGAAAAAAAAAAGGAGGGATTGTAGGAAGTTATCACCTAGCCCTCTCCCAGAAAAATGAAATATCCTAGGAAATATTGAAAAGGCAGAATATTATATTTTCCTGGATGTGAAAAAAGGAGAAACACATTTTAAACAGAGTAAATTCCTGCAGCTTCCTGCCCTTTGTCAATGGGCCATTAAGAAGGCCAAGCTAGTCCACTTTACATAATAAAGAGTTCAGCCCCAGGGGGATGGGTGTAGAGTTCTGGCAGTGACAATGAAGGCATGATAATATAAGCCTTTACTCAACTGACCACATGGCATCTGAACTCAATCAAACCTGAATTCAAAACAGCCTAGAGGGTTGCCCCTGCATGGGCCCATGTGAGTCTGGCAACCAATCAGAATACATTTCTTACACAGGAACAGGAAACAGATAGGTGGGGCAGAACAGATTATAAAAATCCCTGCAAGCCCTTCTTCAGCCTTCTTCTTCTTGTCTGCTCTTCCCCTGCTCTTCTCCTTCTCTTCCCTTCTCTTCTCTTCTCTTCTCTTCTCCACCAACATTGAAGCATGTGATCACCTTTGCTGTTCAGGGCTCAGGCCATGTGGTCCTGTCCACCATTAAAACCATCTTTCCAAGCAGCTTCCATGTCTCCAGTGTCTTTTTCCCCACTTGGAGCCGAACCCAGAAGGACATTTCTCTCAACAGTTTCAACAAAAGGGGGAAGGAAGGACATCTCTTTTAGCTTCTCAGACCCGTGTTTTCTTTTTATTAGTACTAAGTAAGTGCTTACATTTTACCTGAATGGGGATTTGGATTTTGTTCTTTGGTGTGTGTGTGTGTGTTTTTTTTCCCCTGTGAAGAGTACAAATGATTTCTTCTAAACAATACCCTGAAGGTATCATCAGCAATCATGTTTTCATAATGGAAAAAATGAGAAGGAAGAAACAGCTCTTCCAGTCCTGTTGATCTGGATTTGAAGTTCCTCAAGGAACAATTCCTGAAGGCCCACATTTAATCAAACAGTTCTAGAAATGATCCCCTAATTGCAAATTTGCAGATGACACCAAGCTGGCAGGAATAGCCAACACTCCAGAAGATAGGCTTAAGATACAGAAGGATCTTGACAAACTTGAACATTGGGCACTATCTAATAAAATGAAATTCAATGGTGAAAAGAGTAAGGTTCTACATTTAGGCAACAAAAATGGAATGCACAGGTACAGTATAGATGATACCTTGCTCAGTAGTAGTAACTGTAAAAGGGATCTTGGAGTCCTAGTGGACAACCATTTAAATATGAGCCAGCAGTGTGCAGCAGCTGCCAAAAAAGCCAACACAGTTCTAGGCTGCATCAACAGAGGGATAGAATCAAGATCACTTGAAGTGTTAATACCACTTTATAATGCCTTGGTAAGGCCACACTTGGAATACTGCATTCAATTCTGGTCGCCACAATGTAAAAAAGATGTGGAGACTCTAGAAAGAGTGCAGAGAAGAGCAACAAAGATGATTAGGGGACTGGAGACTAAAACATATGAAGAACGGTTGCAGGAACTGGGTATGTTTAGCTTAAGAGAAAAAAGGACTAGGGGAGACATGATAGCATTGTTCCAATATCTCAGGGGTTGCCACAAAGAAGAGGGAGTCAAACTATTCTCCAAGGCACCTGAGGGTAGAACAAGAAGCAATGGGTGGAAACTAATCAAGGAGAGAAGCAACTTAGAACTGAGGAGAAATTTCCTGACAGTTAGAACAATTAATCAGTGGAACAGCTTGCCTCCAGAAGTTGTGAATGCCCCAACACTGGAAGTTTTTAAGAAGATGTTGGATAGCTATTTGTCTGAAACAGTACAGGGTTTCCTGCCTAGGCAGGGGGTTGGACTAGAAGACCTCCAAGGTCCCTTCCAACTCTACTATTGTATTGTATTGTATTAAGACACAGCTTGCTCCATTAGAAGTATATACTTGAGAAGAAAGTTACAAACCGGTCCATTAGAAGTCTGCACTTTAAAAAAAAAGTGCAAACTTGAACATATATGAATGTGAAGCTGTTCTACATTTGAACATTATGTTCTTTTAGATGTTTCTCATTCTATAATCTAGGATGCTGAACTGGTGTCCTCAAAGCCATATGCCGCTAGTGTGCAGCTCAGGATAAATTCTGCACCCTCCCAATCACATGTCTTTTTTTTAACAGCTGACCGACATACTTCTAGCTTTCATAGGATATAAAATTTGTTTTAAAGCCAGTTTTCAACTGGGGGCACTGGAGCTTTATGGAATTTGGGGTGGCTCCTTTCCCAATTGAGGAAAAAAGCCTGTCTCATGCATACTGCTAGTTTCTAAACTTTGGTTACTCTAGTAGATCCTGGGAGGAGAACCCTGGCTTTATAGTTTTACAGTTCTCCTTTTCAATATTTCAAGAGAATAAAGCAAGGGCCAAGTTCTATCAATTTCCATCTCCACTTCTCTTCTGTAGGAATTGAACCTTGTGACCTTCTCCTCCCTCCCCCAACAGATTTTGGCAGTAAGTGATGTTGTTGCCAGGGTTTCTGAATACTCATCAATCTATTCTCCGAAGCTCCTGAAGGCAGGCAAAAAGCAGTGGATGGAAACTAATCAAGGGGAGAACAACCTGGAAATAAGGATACATTTCCTGACAGATAAATCAGTGGAAGGACTTGCCTTCAGAAGTTGTGGGTGCTTCAACACTGGAGGTTTTTAAGAAGACATTCAACAATTCTTATCTGAAATGGTATATAGTCTCCTACTTGAGCAGGGGGTTGGACTAGACAACCTCCAAGGTCCCTTCCAATTCTGTTATTCCATTCTCTTATTCCCATAAAAAAAAAAACATGATGGTAGACATGTTCAACAAACATTTGAAGGACCAATGTGTGGAAACAGAAGTAATGTAAAGAAAGTAAACAGAGAAATTATATGACTCCCTTCACTCTTTATGGGCCATGAAAATGAAGTTACTTATGAAATGTTTTAAAAACCAGAATAAATCAAAACTGTAACATGCATTTTCCTGATTTAGGTGATACGTCTGTAACACTTAAAAATAAGTGAGGGGCTAACTATGCCCTCCATAAATAGGCATAGTTCATAAACCAGCTGATGAAGCTACTCAATGCAGCCCCATCATTTCATTGATATGGAAGGGGTAGTTTTAATCAAGATATTGTTAAAAAGAAGGGTGGAAAATTAAATGCATCTTTCTTTCAGAAAGATGTTTCCCGTGCCCAGTCGTGTCTGACTCTAGGAGTCGGTGCCCATCTCCATTTCTTAGCCAAGGGAGCATGCATTCTCCAAAGATGCTTCCATGGTCATGTGGTTAGCGTGACTACACACTGAGGAACAAAGAAAGCTGTTACCTTTCCACTGAAGTGATACCTACCTATTCACTTCCATTTGCATCCTTTTGAACTGCTAGGTTGGCAGGAGCTGGGGCAAATAATAGGAGGTCATCCCGTCATGTGGTACTTGGTTGGTTGAACTGCCAACCGTCTGGACAACAAGCCCAGTGTCTTAACCATTAGGCAACCGCATCCCATGGAGATAGCTATACTTTGGCCTTAGATCAGACGGGGGCATTTTACAACCTCTGGAACGATGGGCCTTTAACCTGTCTGATACTGAGTGAGGTCAATTGGAAATTAGAAATCAAATGTAAAGACATTTGCCTCACTACTTAGGAAAAGAAGCCAAGTCGAGTCTGGTTCTGTGCAGTCTGCCAGGGGCTGCTTCAGTCAGCTGGCGAACACAGGAGGACAAGGAGAGAAAGCTCTTTTCTGTGCCTGCACAGTGCTTGCCCCTTGCCTGGAGCAGCCTGAGGAGGTAGTGATGGGCATCACATGAGGGAATGTGGCTCAGCTACCTACCATTGCCTTGGTCAAACCGCAGTCTTATAAGTGAACTGGGAGTTATTGGTTGGGCCCTCTCCCACAGTCCCAGTCATTCAAGTGCCCTTTGGGAAAATGAATTGCCTGCCTCTCTCTTAGCTGGAAGGCAACCTTTTTTGGTAAGCTCATTTAAACAGCTTTAACCATGTAGAGAAGGGACGCAGTGACTCGGTGGCTAAGACGCTGAGCTTGTCGATCAGAAAGGTCGGCAGTTCGGTGGTTCAAATCCCTAGTACCGTGTAATGGACTGAGTTCCCTTTACTTGTCCCAGCTTCTGCCAACCTAGCAGTTCGAAAGCATGTAAAAAATGCAAGTAGAAAAACAGGAACCACCTTTGGTGGGAAGGTAACAGCATTCTGTGCGCCTTCAGCTTTTAGTCATGCTGGCTACATGACCATGGAGACATCTTCAGACAGTGCTGGCTCTTTGGGTTTCAAATGGAGATGAGCATCGCCCCCTAGAATTGGGAACGACTAGCACATATGTACTAGGGGAATCTTTACATTAACCATGGAGCCAAAGTTCTTCTTTAACATTTTATGTCTATTGGAAGCATTAGAGTCTCAGTGGAGTCTCTCCCACCCTCAGCCTCCATGGCTTACTTCCTTCTTGTTCATAGCTGAAATGATATTGTTACTTATGGAAGGATGTATCCCACTTCCTACTTCTTTCCCCGAGTACAAGCTTGGGGTTGTGTACATACACATTATCTAATTACATAAACTTAAGAAATGCATGAAGAACTCATACACACACCCCACCTGTGCTGAATCCCTCTGTGGTATAAGATAAAATAAGCCAAATTTTGTTGGCATCTGAGGGTAGGATAATCCCATCCTTTTTCTTTCATGCCTATCCAATGAGCACTATGGGTGTGTAAATGTAGATGAGTGTGTACATTTCCAACTTTCTTTTCCTTTCATATGTCCTTGGTTCTTACTATCTTTAACATCCAGTCACTAAAAACTACACCTCATAAATCACCCATTAGTATCTCTGCCATTGGTATATCATGGACGGCTATTTTTATTTTTGTAAGTCACCGACTCAGCATCCTGTCTTCGCTTTTATTCACAAAGCCATTTAATTTTATTACAGAGCCTTCTTCATTCTTCGCCTGGGTTAGGTGAAAAAGAAGAGACAGAAATAGAGGTCATCAGCATATGGGAGACATCCCACAAATGCTTTGAAAAACTGGCCTGGCGCTTTTATTAACTTGGTAAACACAACAAATACAATAGGATCTTGAAGCCCTCCTAATAAAGGAACTGCTCTGATATTTAGGTCCCCAAACTTGGCAACTTTAAGATGTGTGGACTTCAACTCCCAGAGTTCCTCAGCTCTGCTTTAGGAGTAGCAATAGGAATAACAATAGCAATAACACTTAGACTTATATACCGCTTACAGTGCTTTACAGCCCTCTCTAAGCAATTTACAGAGTCAGCATATTGCCCCAACAATCTGGGTCCCCTCTGCATGGCCCGCTTTTGATCGGCAGAGTGCTGCTGGAAGGCAGGGAGGCCAAAAATGGGCCATGCGTTGGGGGGAGGGCTCGCAGGGCCTCTGCATGGCCCATTTTTGGCTGGCAGAGGCTGCTGGAGGCCATGGAGTGTGAAAACAAAGCATGGGGAAGCTGCACATTCCCCCCTGTTGCCCCATTTTGGCCAGCAGGGTGCTGCAGGAGGTGTCTGTCCCATCTCCCACCCCCACTCCCGTCCCCTCCCACCAGCCCGCAGAGGACAACAACAATGCTGATCTGGCCCGTGAAGAAACCCAGTTTGACACCCCTGTTTTAGTACCAAACAGCTTGCATTGATGATGTTACTTATTTTGCTAATGAAATGTCTGCAAGAAAACAAACCAAGCTCAGAGACCACCAAAGACCCCAGGGATCTACTACTTTGATGGTGCAACAGTCAAGCGCAATCTTCATGGGAATTTTAAGGATAATGAAAGCTGACTCCTGCTCTCATGAGATAGACATAAAGATTTCCTTCTGCACAAAAGCTAGCTGTATTCCCAATCACCTTTTTTGCCAGAGCAAAGGAAGCAGGCTTCCTTTCCATGCCCCTTTCCCTCAGACTTCATTTCTGGCTCACAGTCAAGTGTGGTTCTCACACACACATCTTTGCAATTACAGAGCAGAGAGGACTGCTGGGGAAGCAGGAAAGAAGCACACAGGTATCCCAAGGAAACTTTGCCTTTGGAATAATGAGGATGATCATAATTAATAAATTATTCTGTATCTTTGGAGAATTGTGCTAATTAGTAATCTCCTATTTCAAAAGTCCTAATATTTTATTTCTGCTTATTGCCAACTACCAAGTGGAACATTAATGGAAATGTGGACGACGGGTAGAGCAATAATTATAACGGTAATCATATGAACTCTTCTGCTGCTAACGTCTAATTAAAATAAATCAGAGGATGTAGAAAACGGGCTTCGCAGAGCTAGCTTTTCAATAACATGTATTACTAGTGAGGACTAATTCTCTCACACTCCATGCAGATGCTCTAGTTTTAGAAAGTGAAAAATCCTTGCCGGGAGATTTGAGTTGTAAAAAAGAGTTCCTTAGAATATAGTTAATAGATTTGTTCTATTGAAACAGGCTGCTTAACAACTGTAGAACAGCCTTCTCAAACTGGCGCTTTCCAGGTGTGCTGGAGTTTAATTCTGAGCATCTTCATGTCTTAGGTTAAGCTGATTTAGAAGGAAAGAGGAAAAAGTAGATTAGGCGGTAAAGCTAATGATTAGATGCACATATTATTGAAGCTTTGGGTATATGAGGCTGCAATTCTGTATGCACACTTATTTGGAATTAAAGACCACCGAACTCAATTAGATGTGCTTGGAATTTGTTAGAAGGGCACTTTTATAAAACATAATTTGATTCATTTGGACTGGCTGTAAGAAACTAATGTGGCAAAAATTATCAACAGCAGGAAATTAAACCTACATTCAGAGATCCATGTCCAATAAATTTTCAAAGAAGTCATTTTAGATTTTTAGATGTGCTTATAAAAGCACCCAAAGGGAGAAAACTTTATAAGACCTACTACATTCTCATCCTGTGTACATGAATAGCACATGCCATCACATATTTCTTCCTTTAACAAGCATTTAAACCTACCCATGGAATTAGAATTTGCAATCCAAATATACCTATCAATCTTTTATTATATTCTAGTGCATCTTACATTTCACTTAGAGCATATGTTTAACCCAGTGTCAACACATTCCAGTGCATAGCTGAATACATTCTAAATTAGCCTTTCTAACCTAATATCCCCCAGATATTTTAGTCTACCATTCGTAGAATTCCAGGACTGCATGATGTATTCCACCTCCCTGTAGCAGGAGACTAATGAGTATTTATAGACAAGATACAGTCTGGCGTGTTCGTTGCATCCACTTGTTACACCTAGATTTGGAGAGGCTTTATTAAGTCAAAGTTCAACAATGTGCTGCTCTGCAGATATGTGAGTCTACACCACCACTTAATTGCCTTGCATTAGCTAAACTGCCTGCAAATTACAAGAATTGCGAGAAAGACATTAGCAAGGAACCAAGTGAAGCACGACTGCCTTAAAACTCAGATGAAGTAACTAAGTAATAGTGAAGCTAGAGTTGCCGTGGGATATGTCAGATTGTAGGTTTCTCTCATATATAAAATGGAAGCTTTATTTATAAGTAAAAAGGCATGGCTTCAATGGGTATGCCCCAAAAGTAGAAATATATGAAATATACAGCATATTCAGCAAAAGAGACAAGCTAATTATAATATTGCTGGTAATACATATCTACTGTAAGCCTGAGATGCTTGTACCATGTACAGTATGTTTCAACCCTTGTGGGGGTTTCAGAGAAGACTGATTTCAGCTCTATTTAAATCTTTGCATCAGAAAAAGATGTTTGGCTTACAATAGCCATATCTACCTACCTATCTACCTACGTATCTATCTATCATCAATCTATCTGTGATGTTAATACTTGTTTTATAGCTATTTTGATTTTCTATTTTAAAGTTTCAGTTTTCTTTTTGGTATGAGCCACTGTAAGTTCACGGGCTCATCAGACTAGAAAAACATAACATAAGGCAGGTTATGATAGCTAGATAGATATCAGATAGCTGGATAGAAACCTAGATGTGCTCTATCTCTAGATAGCTAGATGACAGCTAGCTAGCTAGCTAGCTAGCTAGTGAGATAGATAGATAGATGATAGATAGATAGATAGATAGATAGATAGATAGATAGATAGATAGATAGATAGATAGATAGATAGATAGACAGACAGACAGACAGACAGACAGACAGACAGACCAACCGAGCAAGCATATCTAGATAGGTAGGTAGGTAGATAGATAGCTATTATCTAGCTAGTTATCACCTCCTCTCTTATATTCTGTTTTTTAGGTAGATAGCTATTATCTAGCTAGTTATCACCTCCTCTCTTATATTCTGTTTTTCTAGTCTGATGAGCACGTGAATTTAAGGTGGTTAATACCAAAAAGAAAACTTTAACTTTAAATTACAAAATCAAAATAGCTATAAAACAAGTACTAGCATCACCAAACAATTAAACAGACTAGTGGCATTAGGAGTTTCTAGACTGCTGAGTGAGTAGAAGCCACCTGCAACTTGTTTAGGAGTTGGATCCATAGACAGAAGGCATTGGACAAGAGAAGGCAGACCTTCTCCCACGTTTCAGAAAGCAGAGCCTCTATCTGTCAGTGGGAACAGTTGGTGTCCATGCTGTTGCTAATGCTCAGTTATCATTTGCCTCTAAAGAACAACAGGAGGCCCCTTTGAAGCCCTGTTGTGTGACTTCTTTCTCCAGTCTCCTCCGTTAAAAGCTTCTGTAAGCCCAAAGTGATAAAAAGAGAGTTGCCAGGGACTTAAAGTATAAATCAAAAGATTATTTGGGATCACCTTATTCTTCTTTTAGAACAGGAGGTCAGAAAGGTCCAGGTGGATGGAAAAGGCATTGACAGGGGTAGCTTCCTGAGAAAAAAAATAACTATTTGTGTAAGTCCCCGGAGGTGGGATGGGTGGGTGTTTTAATCTCAGGTCCCACCTCTTTTGCAGTGTCTTACTTGGAGACAGCTCTTTGCTTTTTCCTTGCAGAGATCATGCTGAAATAAACTGCCAAGCATCCCTTATACCTCCATGCCATCTAATTATAGCCTGTAACACAAGAGAGTGCTGACAGTGCTGAGCTATTGACTCTTGACACTCTCTAAAGCACTTAATTATCTTTTCACATCAGCCCCTTTCAGACCTGTCAACTCCTTTTGTATTGTTTATGGAGGGGGGAGTTGCCTATTAAGATTTCAGGACTATGCACCTGGAGTCAAACTTGTACATACCACACACACATACACACACACACACGCATGCCTGCACACACACACACAGGCACGCACTCAAAGACAGACTACTTAAGTAGCAGATGGGAGAGGAACTCCGCCACTGTTGTTCAAAGGATGCTTGGACCACTGATGTGAAAACCAAGGTCAAAAATGACCCCATTTTTCAGAAAGTCTCCCTAACCTACAGAAATAAAAAAAGAATCATTATTTTTCCTGTATTTTGCATTACAGTGCCCCTGTCTTCCTTCAAATTCTTGCTTCAGTTTGTGGTTGTAGAACTGAAAAAGTTACAGCTAGTCCTCGATTTACAACAGCTCATTTAGTGACTGTTTGAAGTTACAATGGCATTGGGGAAAAAAAGACTTATGACTGTTTTTCATTACTGCATCCCCCATTCTCCAGTAATATTGTATTGCAAACTAGGACATATAAAACCTTCACTAAACCTATTCTTCAATACAGCTCATCTGTCTGGAATCCACACTGCATATCAGACATTAATACAATTGAGAGAGGTATTTCACAAAAAGAGTCTTCCACTCCTCTGCTCACAACAGAATACCTGATATCACCAGGCTTGCAATTTTGGGCTTGGACAATCTAGAACTACACCATCTTCACCTGGGAAGAGTAGACAAAATTATCTGCTACAATGTCCTACCTGTCAATGACTACTTCAGCTTCAACCACAACAATACCCAAGTTCACAATAGGCACAAATTTAACGTAAACCGCTCCAACCACAATTGCAGAAAATACGACTTCAGCAACAGAGTGGTCAATGCCTGGAATGCACTACCTGACTCTGTGGTTTCTTCCCCAAACCCCCAAAACTTTAACCTTAGACTGCCTACTGTTGACCTCACCCCATTCCTAAGAGGTCTGTAAGGGGAGTGCATCAGCACACCAACATGCCTACCGTCCCTGTCCTACTGTCCCCACTTATTCGTATCCATTTCCTGTATTCATAATCATGTTTATACTTATATCTGTTATCTTATACACGCTTGACCAAATAAATAAAATTACATTTAAAAAATGGTCATGTGATCAAAATGCTTGGAAACCGACTCATATTTATGACGGCTGCAGTGTCCTGAGGTCATGTGATCACCTTTTGCAACCTTTTGATAAGCAAAATCAATGGGGAAGCCAGATTCACTTAACAACTGGGTCACTTACTTAATAACTGCAGTGATTCACTTAACAACTATAGCAAGAAAGGTCGAAAAATGGGGTAAAATTCACTTAACAAATGTCTTGCTTAGCAACAGAAATTTTGCACTCAATTGGGATTGTAAGTCGAGGACTATCTGTAGTACAGA